>NW_004955438.1:16030819-16044610 GCF_000276665.1 Chinchilla lanigera
ACTTGCTTCTCTTTACTTTGCTAGTGGGGTCTAAGAGCTTTGACAGGACACCTGCGCATCGCGGTTGTGGTTGTCACCACATTCCAAGTGTTGCTGCTCTTCAAAGGTCCGGTTGCAGTGAGCCATGCTGAGGCACGGCAGCCAGAAGGAAGCAGGACAGCTTTGCTGCAACCAGGGTCTTTTGCCCTCCAGAGACTGCACAAACAGGCTGGAGGTGCTGACCAGACTGCGCCTCAGATCGGCAGTGTTCAGCTGCGAAGTCAGAGCTGCAAGGCCAGGGCCCGGGCTGTGGAGCTGGGTAGTTCCAATGTTTGCAACTGACTAGCTTTGTGACCTTGGACCAGTCACTCAGCCCTGAGCTTTGGTTCCCTCAACTGGAAAATGGGTAGTGTAGAGATAGCCAGAGTGTCCCTAGGAGGTCAAACAAGACCAAGTGTGCAGTGAGCCCTCAGGACCCATACGCTCTGCATTCACAAACTTCAGATCAAAAGTATTTGAAGAAATGCATCGGTAAGTGTGCAGACTTCCTCTTTGGTGTTATTCCTCAAGCAATACAGTGTAACAACAATTTACACAGCATTTACATTGTATTGGATGTTATATGTAATTTAGAGGTGGTTTACAGTATACGTGAAGATGCCCATGAGTTATAAGTAAATATTATACCATTTCATATAAGGGAGTGAGCGTGGATTTTGGTATCCATGGGTACTCCTGGAACCCAACCTGCTGGACACCAGGGACAACTGTATACCACTCCCTGCAACCTTGGCAATCCTATACCCTTAGATAAAATGTAAGTCACTACAGTGTTAAAAGGATCCTAGAGAGCAGGATAATGTCAGGATGGACAACATTTGGGATCAGCAGCTTGTGGGTACCCCTGTGGCCTTGTTCATTGGTCAGCCTGGCCTTGCTCACCTGGTCCAGGGGTAGAAATGGGCCGGCTGGCGGTTGGCCCGCACTGACCCACTGGCCTCAGAAGGGGTTGAGCCTGTGGTAGTCGAGCCCCTCGTCTTGTCCACCAGGCTCTGCTCAATGGCCATCTGGATCAGCTCCTCCTCACTCAAGCTGCTGTACAGGCTGTATTCTTCATTCCCGATGGCACGCTGTCTGCCGCGAGAACTGATCTGCATCGCCATCTCTGTCACCCCTCACCCCGGCCTCCGGAAGAGACTTTCAGCAGGAGGAGGGAGCAGCAAATCAGAAGACCCTGTGGGGAGACCAAAACCATCCTGGTCACTAAATGTTTTCACAAGATGGTTATGGTCACCTGTAGGGAAGCTTGGGCTTTTTATGACAATCACATGTTCATTTTTTATTCATTGATTTGATCCTATGATTAGCCCAAACATCCATCTGTCCACATCCATCTATCCACTCATCTATTCATCAACCCACCCATTTATTCATCCTCCTGTATGCCCACCTACCCACCCAGTTATATATCTATCCATTCTCCCGTTCACCTACCTATCCAATCACGTAACCACCTACCTCCCTATGCACCTGTCCACCCTCCTGCCCTTGGGACTACCACCCAAACATCCACCCCTCCACTTCCCATCAATCACTATGTACCTACCTATCCAGGCTTCCAATTGTCTATCCATCTGTTTATTCATCTACCCAACCATCTACTCATCTCTCTGTCATCCATTCTCCTATTTATTTGTCCACTCACTCCCCATGCTTGTCCATTCATTCTCCCACCCATGCATTTACACCTCTATCTTTGCAAACATCCACCAATCCACTGTTCATTTCCACTGCACAAAGCTTGTCTATACACATACACATTGAAAGATCATTTATTATGCAACTACTGTGTATCAGGCACTCTCCTGGGGGTACAACAGTGATGCCACAGCTTTAGATCTTTGCATACATTCTTCCCTTCCGATTGCCAAGGGCATCCTACCCTGGTATTTCTCTATTGCTCTTCACTGTGGGAGGGTCAGGAACACTAGAAATGAACAAGCCCAGGGCTACAAACAAGTTAAAATCAATCATTAGAACAATTTTCCATGTTAATTACAGGGACTCTCGTCTCTAAAAAAATGCCTCCAAGAGAGAAGAGCTGGTTGAGTCAGCTCCTTTCAGAAAATGAAATAAAATCAGCTCAGCCTGGTTTCCCTTTTGGCTGGCTGGCCTGCAGTGTGACTGGGGGTCAATGGTTCTCGGTCCTGACTGAACACTGGAATCACATGAGGGCTTTTAAAAAAGACCCAAACGTCCAGGACTACACGTGGGTTTGCTTAGCAAACATGCACTCCTCTACCCTCGAGACGGATGCTCCCGTCCTCCCTTGCCCAAGTCCAAGTGACTTGCCCCAACCAGTGAACGCCAGAGGACGTGACGCAAGCATCGTGTAACATGAGCGCGTGCGGCAGGGCTCACTCCTGGTCTTTTGCCATCACCAGGAGAAGGAACAGCTTGTGGAGTGGTTGCCTTTAGTGTGGCTCCAGAGAACCCTCTAGAAATGAACAAGTGAATGAATCCCTGGGCAGCCTGAGTCCCACCTGCCCAGGGATTCCGCCCTGCTCAGCCAGTTTATAAGAGCCTGCAGTCTAGAGCATGCTGTCTTATTTGGAGGCTCCTGGGGCTCTAGATAACTGATACTCCAAAGACTAGGTCAGCACATCACAGAGAGAACATCCAAACGGCCAGTAACCAAAACCAAAGGTGCAGAGTTTCATCAGTGTCTGGGGAAAATAAAATTAAAACCCCAATGTAAGAGCAATCTACACCTAGCAGAGTTGCTCAAATGATAAAGATAGCAAACGCAAGTGTTAGGGAGCACGGGGGAGTACAAGAGTTCTCCCCAGCACGGGAAGGGGCATAAAATGGCAAAGCTGCTCTGGAGAATGTGAGTAAAGCTAAACATACATGTATATCATATGACCTCAAAACTCCCCACTAGCTGTGTGCTCCAGAGTCGCGGACATAGAGTCATCCCAAAGTAAGGTCACGAATATTCATAGAAGCACTATTGGGAAATGACCGAATGACCAACAGCATTTGAATGGGTTAATATGCTGTGAAGCATTCATTCAGGACAGTAGGGGACAGTAGGCACCACTGAAAATAAACAACTCCCTCTATTGGCAATAACCAGATGAGCCTCACAAACAACACTGAGCCAGATGGAAATGAGCATATGCACTGTACAGCTGACAAACATCACCCAGCGTAGCAGGTCCTGCTGATGGCCCACCCAACAGCCTTGACCGAATCTTCCTGGCAGCAGAACCTAGCTTTGTACAAGAAGCAGTGTGCTCTGTCCCATGCACGATCATGATTGTTCCAGTTCCACCCTCTTGGCCAATGACTAGTCTAAGGGTGGACATGCATCCAGTTTTGTCCAATGAGATGTAACAGACTTCTGCTGGAGTGCTTCCAGGAAGCACTTTCTTCCTTAATGAAAGAGACGTAATGAGTAAAAGTACTCCTTGCCCCAGCCCCTGTTTTGTGCTTGGAGGAGCTTAATGCTTATAGCAGTGATAACTATCTTGTGAGCATGAGTTTGACAGGACAAATGATGGTCTGCTACAATGAATTTGAACCAGTGAGTGATATTCTGGGTCCTCTGTCTTATTAAGCAGCCACCAGTGCCGGGTCCATCTACCCTAGCCTTCTTGTTAGATAAAGACTGAAGATCCTTGAGGTTTAAACTGTTAGTTGAGTTTTCTGTTATATACAATCAAAAGCATCCTCACAGATGGTTCTTAGGGTTGGCTGAGAGTCCTGAGACTATTCCAAGGCCCTAGGGCCACCCCAAAACAGTGAGCCCAAACATCCGGGTCTGGGGTCCAGGCCCTGCAGTGTTTGAGGGTGCTCTGAGGATGAGGGTGGGCCAGGGTTCAGTGCTGATGCTGTAGATCCACTGATCAGACAGATGACTGCTCTGTGGAGGGGGATGGGAAGGAGGGGAGGGGCTGGAGCATCGTAACCTAGAAGCTGCGGTGCACTGATGCTTGGGTGCTATTTTTCGTAGAGCAGCAGCAGCATCAGCAGCAGCTTTGTTTGTTGTACAAAGGACTGGACACAACATCTGGATGCCATGCACGTCTTCTTTCTTCTTTGGGTCCTGAGGTTACCCATCTGTTAAGTGGCAGGGCAGGGTAGAGCCTGTCCTTTGTCCCTCTTATCCCAGTAGGGCCCCTCTTGGTCCAGGTGTCTGGCCAGAATCAGCAATCCTGCAGCGAACCCCAGACTCCAGGCTCTTACTGAGCCTCTCCCCGAGTGGGACATGGTCACTGATTCCATGCTGCCATTGCAGTCCCCCAGCCTGCTCACCACACTGGGGTTTTGGCCTCCAAGTAGAAGGTGCAGCCAGGTAAGGGGGAGATAGGCTTGACCTTGATAGGACCTTGAACAGGACAAGGGTAATTTCTCTACCCTGCTCTGTGCCTGAAGAGGCCTTGCCCTTCCCACTGAGACTCTCATCCACCTTCGGCACCCTCAAGTTCAAATGAGAGACATTGGTCACTGTGGTCAAGGGGTGAAAAGTAGCATCAGAAGGGCTCCGTGCACCGGGCTTAGATGTGGCCTAGCCACTGGCAAGTGTGACACCTGGACTCCTTCAGGAGGGGAAGTACCTCATTCCTGGACCAATAACACCTGCGAGTGATGCTCTGAGGGCATCTTCCTGGGGACAGGTACAGTAGCTCAGCCTCGGCACAGAAGAGGGTGTGAAGCATCCTGGGAGTCAGCCTGGCTGAGTTCAAGTCCCAGCTTAGCTAGTTATTATCTGTGGCCTCTTGGAGTCCCAGTTTCTCCACTTGTAGAGTGGATGTCATGAGAGCCCATGTCTTGGGAGGAGGGGATGGGGGTGATCTTCACCCCTCTTTTGGACTCAGTCTCCCCTCATCTTTATGCTCCCCAACTCAATTTCTGGGACCTCTGCCTGGGGACTGGGCTGCCTTCCCAGCCTGAGTCCTGGAGGGTGGCCAGCAGCCTCGGGGGACCAGTGGGAGGCTGATTGGGATAAAAAATAGCCCTTTCCCAGGGAAAGCAGGAGTCCAGCGGCCTCACCCAGCCAGGCCAGGGGCCAGCAAAGGAGGTGTCCTGGGGTAATCAGTCCACAGCCAGCAGGAGGCGGGGAGACAGAGCTTCCCTGGACCTCTACAGCTCCCCCTCACCCTCTCCATGCACCCCATTACTCCAGGGGATGCCCACCTCTCCCAGGTGCCATCTGTAGAGTGGGAACAGTGGCTGTCACAGGCTTGCTTGCGCTGACATGTGTAGAGAACCCAAGGTGGTGCCTGGCCACCCGTCACCGCCTCTAGTCAGGCCTCAGTTTCTACATCTGTGAAACAAAGAAGCATGAGCCCAGCAGGCCTGTCACGAGGATTGAAATCGGCCTTTGAAAGCGGCCTTAGTGCCCAAGGTCTGGCACCATGCAGGATGCTCACAACCTCCCAGCCTCACTTTACCCATCCGCAAAATGGCATGGATACTAATAATAACATCTGGCCCACAGAAGTGTCAGAGGAAATGAGGTTACAGGAGTAAATGTGCAGACGGCACCCAGAGTGTGGCTGGTGGCCTCTAAAATTCTGCTATGCGATTCTACAACTCTAAGATGCTGGGGGTCTCCACTCCTTCCAGGACAGGAGACAGGACGCCTCCACCCACGCCTACAGCCATGCTCCCCAGGACTGTGCTCAGCGGCTGCAGTCCACAGTGGCTGTGTGAGGGCCTGGGTCCCCCTCCCTTGCTCTCCTGCTGCCTCACCTTCCCATGCACTGGACTACAAGCCCAGACTCTGCAAGGACCAGCAGCCTGGTCCGTGCCATTCTCCTCAGACCTGGGTGTGGATTTTCGTTGCAAGTTGACCACCTACAAACAACAGGAAGGCCTTTTTTGTGAGCCCACACACAGCATCCATGCTGTAGGGCATTTTAATCGGGCGCACTTGTCCATTGCAAGTGAGAGCGGAGGGTGCCTGCCGGATTTCTCGAGCAGAGCCTGTACATCCCAGCCATCTGTCATCCACCCGTCACCTTCAAACAACTGCCACCCACCACAAGAGAACCCTACCCAGACTGGCTTCCTTTGCAGTTCGTTTACGTGTTTGCTAATGTTTGTAGTTTGAACCACATGGTAAATCTGTGATAAAGGTGTTATTGTCCCATTGTATAGATGGGGAAAGTGAGGCACAGCTAGGGAGAAAATTAAAAGGGAGAGACCAGAGGCTATATCTGACTTCACACCAAGTCCTCATCTCACCTGAGGAACAGCAGCCTCCTACAGTTTTGTAAGATATGTGTGAGGATTATATGCAAGCTGAGGACTACATAGACTCTTTTAAAGACTGCATATATATGCGTATTACATTTATAATAATTAACTTACACACTCACATAGGTTTGTATTTTGAACCACATTCTATACAATACAATTTCATACATAATATATTTCTTATATAATATTATATATATGAACAGTCAGGTCTGTATATTTATGGATTTAATCACAGAATAGAGGGATTCAGGAAAAAATTGCTCAAGTAACCCTGAACATATACAGACTTTTTTCTGCCATTATTCCTAATTAATACAGTACAACAGCTATTTCTATGGCGGTGCATTGTGTCGGGCATTATATAAGTCATGAGAGATGATTTAAAGTATCCGGCGGGTATGTGTGGTTTATATGCCAGTGCTCTGCTGTTTTTTATGATGGACTTGAATGTGGGGAGAACATGAATTATTGGTGTCCACAGGGGTCCTGGAGCCAGAGCCCCCCCAGATACTGTAGGACTACAATCTATATTATATAATATAATATACACGCATGCAACCTACATACCAGGCAGTTTCAAAAGTTGCAGGGTTCCCCAAATGCCACATGAGCCTTAACCCGAGGCTGCTGAGCTAGCTTAGAACATGGGAGAAAGGGGGACCTTCCATGGTCATGGTATACAGCCTCATTCCCTGCAGTGCCTCTTGCCCTGTCAAAATGCATCCTCCGATTCGCCATTCGCAGGACCCAGAGGAATCTGAGGAAGGTAGAGCTTCCAGCTGGAGGCTTGCGGCCCCACGATCTTAAGATATCATCCACTATTTCTGGGTCTGAACTTTGAGGTCTAAGCAATACAGTTTAGCTGGTGCTTGTGGATCCCAGCGCCGTCATGGGCTGCATCCTTTGACCTCCAGTACCCGGAGGAGTATTAGCTTGCTGTCATGCTGATGGGAGACGGAGGCCCAGAATGCAACGGGCAGAGGGGCTGAAATCACGCCTGTCTGTCCCGTTTTCATCACACCCTCTGACCCTGAATGTTGAGGGCGGTGAGGGGGCTCAGTCATTCTGTGACCCTAAACCTCATCCCTCTGGAGTTTTCCATCCCAGCTGAGAAGTGAACAGCTTCCAGGGGGAGGGAGTGGAATCCGGGCCACTTTGCTGGGACTTCGCGTCAAATCCCAGGATGGGCCTTTGGCAGGGGATAGAGTGACAGGGCCTCAGAACTGCTGGGTTTCAATCTCTTTGCCCAGAATCTAAATATTCTAAAACACTCCAGCCAGCAAACCACAGTCCCAGGGAGGTGTTTCAGTCTTTCAGGCAAAAAGCACTGGGGCTTCTGAGGTTGGTTCAGCCCAGGTTGCCAGGGGTGGCCGAGGAGATCTGTTCAGGCTGCAGGCCTCAGGCCATCCCACCACACTGGCTCTTCTCCCTTTGTTTGAAGGGGAAGTAAGACCCAGAGAGGGGATGCAACTAGCCCATGGTCACACAGCCTGTCTAAAGCTAGCAGCACTGCTACTCTCTACCATGTCCTGGACACCATGCCCATTGCACAGAGGGGGAGACTGAGGCTCTGTCTGGAAGAGAATGCCCTGGCTTCTTCCTGCTGACTCAAATCTGGGTGAGTCTGCAACCCTAACAACACATCGTGGTAGTTTATTTATTGGTGTACGTTGAAGAAGCCAACAATAAAGAAGGGAAGGAAGGAAGCAAAACAGGAAAAACAAATCTCCTATTTTTTGTGACAAATATTCTGTTCCCCTCAGACCCAAAGGCCACTATCTGAGGAGTGCCCTTGAGCAGCAGCTAAGGAAAGCTCAGCGGATGCCACGTTTCCCTCTTGTGTCTCCTACTCTGAAGGCCCATGGGTCACCTTTGTCCCTGCCTCCTGCCCGGCAGTGACTGGCCCTTGTCCCAGGCCCCTGCCCACTCTCCAGTGTCGCCGGCCGCCTCAGCTGCACACGGTGCAGGACACAGGATTCCAGGCCCCTGACCCAGTTTCTGCTGGAGCCCTCAGAATGCCAGCTCCCGCCATCTGTGCCAGCGGCTGGGGGTGGCGGTGATGGGTGAGTGGGGCGGGTTGGTCCGGCCCTGAGCCTCCAGTAGCTGCTGCCTGGCCCCACCCCACTGTCCAGCCACGTTTGTCCCACAGACCCTCACCTTGGTCCCTGGGAGGCAGGACAGACTGGGTCTGGAAGCTCTGACTGCAGGCAGCGGACGGGGGCCTGAGGAGCAGGTGCTTTTCCAGGTTTGGTACAGAAACTTAAGCCTGAGCAGAGCAACTGGACCCTCGTCCTCACCTTTATCTTTCAATCTTTTCTTTTCCCCTCTGCTTTCCCTGACTCTTGGTACACATCCCTCTTCTAAGTTTATTTCTTTAAAGAAGACAAAACAGCCAAGTTAGTAATCTACTGACTTATTTCATCATCGCCCTCCCAAAATACCCATCTCAACCCCAGAACTTTGCACAGTTTTGTTTCAGTTCCTACACACTGATTATGACAAAGATGGTGCTGAGGACAAACTGCTCCAGTGACGGCCACCTCCTCCAGGCAGACCGAGCCTTTGTAACCCAGAAGGCCCCCGGGCGGCCCGGAGATATTTCTGTGCCTCCCTCAGGAAAGCTGTCTTGGATGGAGCCCGCACACAATTTTCAGACATCTTATGATGCCTGGATGGTGCCAGGGATATTTCTGCTGGGTGCACCAAGTAGTTGATTGCCAGTGTCCGGCCTCCAGCAAGGCCCCAGGAGGCTGTGATGCTGCACATTGCCCCTGGAGGCCCCGGAAGCCCAGAGGTCAGGGTTTGATTCCTGACTCCAACACCTCACAGCTGGGTAGCCTAACTGTGTACAGCCTCAGTTTCCAAATCTGAAAAATGGGAGAATCAATCACCTCTAAGTCTTGGTGACCCTGAGAAGAGTCAGTAAGCACAATAGCTTCATAATAAGTGGCTCAGAATAAGTGCTCAGTGAACACTCCCTGCTAATAATTTCCATTCTTCATCGTAGGTGGGTTACAGGCCACCCCCAATGGAAGAGCATCCCCCCAGCCAATATGAATCACCTATGACCCCGCCTGCTGGCATGGGAAAAGATGATGCAAGTTGGATGGCACCAGAGGAGGCTGTGTGGCAAACAGGGCTGGCCTGTGCTGGGGTCCAGTCCTGCTGTATTGGAAGTGACCGGAGTACCTGCGCTGGCCTCTCTGTTTGCTCCTGCAGCGAGGCCTCAGCAGGTGGAGGTCAGGCTGAGGCTGGGACACAGGTCCATGCTAGTTCTGCCTGAACCCCTTGGAACTCTCAACAGCCCCACCTCACGAGAATGGCTTGTCCTTGGAGTGGAGGGTTCTGGGCCCTGTGCAGGGGCTGACCCTGCTCCTGCTGCAGGTCTTCGTCACCCACCTGCTCTCGCTTGCTGGCCTCTCTGCCTCCTCATTGCTGTCTACCCCCTGGCTTCCCAAGGAGCCTCCTGAAGTCAAATCCCTCCTGCACCTGCTCGGCTCAGAACCCTTTGAATGTGCTCCATCCTCTGCAGTGCACCTGCCTCCAGCTCGCCTCCCAGCTGTGCCCCACCTCACCCCTCCACCATCCCACCATCGTCCTGGCCACCCAATGTGCTTGCCTTTGCCCCAGCTGCTGCTCGACCTGGAGGTCCCTCCTCCCACTCTGATGACCTCCCACCTGTCCTTTATAAGACCACTGCCTCCTGGAAACCACACACACACACACACACACACACACACGTACACACACACCCATGCACGCACAAAGCATACACATGGCATTCTCTGTATTCCTCAGCTCTGTCCAATCTCATGTAGATAACATTTCTCATTCTATTCCTCTCCTAGAGTTGCAGGTACAGCCTGTGGCACCTTGACTGCTGTCAACCCCACAACACTATGCAAGCATGAGCCCTCTGAAAGGTTGCATAGAGTTGGCGCCTGTGCATGACACTATCTGTCTGTTTGCATGATCCAAAAAGCTCTCCTGAAAATCTGTCTGACACAGACATTGTCCAAGACCCCTGCACCCAACAAAAGCATCATTGACAGCTCTGTGTGCATTTCTATTTTGAGAAGTACACAGTAGTCATATTCTACGTGAGAGTCCCCCAGAAGAATGGGTATACAAATCCTGATTCTCTGTCTCCCAACTCCCAGTGAAAGTTGCCAGTGTGCTGCTGAACTTGAGAGAAGAGGAGACAGAGACACAAATGCAGTTCGACTGCACGGGGTTTTTGGTGAATCCTGCAGTTGCAAGTCCCAGCCAGCCCAGCAATCTTTTGCAAGGTCCCTATAGGAAAGTTGAAAGCATGCATTACCTGTTTAGGCTCAGAAGCAAAAGTACAGTTCAGAGGCAATAGAAAGGATCTTCTCGATAGTGTCTGAATTCAGAACATGCTGCCTGAGTTTTCTTTCTGCCCTGGCCCCGAGCTGCTGGCTACTGTGCCAGGCAGTTCTGAAACGCTGTCCTTTGAAGCAGGGAGTTTATTTCGGGCCCACCGCATGACCACTGGTGAAAAGCCAAGCTATAAGATGTTCTGAATCTCAGATTTCCTGTTTGAAGATTGCACGAAGGAAGCCACGGTCCTGCCTTTGCTCCTCTGGGTGCATCAGAGGCACACTTTCACTTTGGAGAGCATCTCGGGGCTCGGGCCCTCACGTGATGTCATCATTTGTGATCCTTGACATGGAGGCCATATATGGGTATGTTTCTGGAACTACCCAGGAGGGAGCGAGAGAGGAGCGAGATGCAGAGGGTGAGACACAGAGAAACAGGGAAGGAGAAGGAAAAGACACAGACTTGGGGAAGAGGGTGAAGAACAAGGGAGGGAGAAAGGGGAAAAGACAGAAAAGGAGAGAAGGCAGGAAGGAAGATGGCCTGAACGAAAGAGGGAGAGGAAAGATAAAGGATTTGAGTAAAAGGTCTTCAGGGAAGTCAAAGTTCAGTACGGAGCATGCAACAGGTGGCAAAGCCTGACATTTGGGACACCAGGTGTTCAGGTGCTGGATGCGCTGGGGTGGGGCTGGGGTGGCACAAAGGGAAAGGCACTAAGCAACCAACCAGCACACCTGCAAGCGTGAGGGCAAGCTCCCTTCCTCCAGGCCAGGGAAGGCCGTCCCTGCTCCTGGGATAGGTGGCACCGCAGACAGCACACCTGGGGCCATGCTCACTGGGGTGCCCAGGGCACTGCCAGGTGCTCACGTGCCCACACTTGCGTCAGAGCTTGGGCCCAGAGCCCACGGCCAGGAAATGTCTCTTGGTTTATGCCTCTAAAAGGAAAATAATTTCCATTTCAAAGGCCCATTCCCCTCAGGGTTGGTGAGCAAAAGTTCTCACCAACCATTCACCTCAGTTGGTGAGCTTCAGGATGCCTGGATGGCATTTCTGGCATTTCATCTGGAACTAAACCACACAGGTGCCCTGGGGTTGGGTCAAGGTTCCAGGGGTCTGACTGGTGCTGAAGGTGGGGCAGGCAGGGGACACCATGGATCCCTAGGCTGTCTCCCAGCTACTCTGGCACCTGCTGAATTGCGCATCACTCCAACTGGGACAGTCACTGCAGACCGCTGTGGCTGGGTGGCCTCAAGGTTATCTGAAGCTCGGTCCCTGCCAGGTCTTGTGCTATGATGAGGGAGCAGGAGGAAGGTGGGGAGGAGCTGTCGGAGACTCCCCAGCAGGAAGACATCCTGGTGGACATAGAGAGTCACCTTCCTCCGGTCTTGCTGCTTCTCTAGCTCCTGCCTGGAGGCAAGGTGCAGGCTCCTCTGCTTGCCCCTTCCCAGGACACCCTGTGTAGTTGGCCATGCATGGGCACCAGGCCCCTCTTAGGCTGACCTCACCTGGCCCTCACAGTCCAGGCCAACCTCTTGATATCGACAGAGCTAGAGAAATGCAGTTTCCAAATCCTGTTGTGTTATGCCTAGACTCAGTTTTTTAAAATCAAAAAGCCAAATTGTGAACAGAGAGTCCCATGGGGGAGCAAGAAAAGCCCAGAGTGGAGTGCAGGGGAGGAGATGGCCAGGCATACTTTGACTGGAACATAAAAATGTCACCCTACAGTATACATGATAACCTTCCTTCTAGGCAGGTGCTATCATCACCCCTATTTCACAGATGAGGAAACCGAGGTTCATAAAGGCTAGCTAGTGTGTCCACCATCCCATGACTTATGAGTGATGGCTTAGAAATCTAAGGCAGTGGGGATGTGGCTCAGTGGCAGAGCTCTTGCCTTGCATGCACAAGGCCCTGGGTTTGATCCCCACCACTACATACATTTAAAAAAAAAAAACAAAAACAAAAACAGTAATAATAATAAATAAATAAATTTTTAAAAAAGAAAAGAAATCTAAGCCAGTTATGGCCCACACAGGGGCCAATGCTTAAACCACAGCTCTGTCCCCCTTATGGGACCATACATATTGGGGCAGAATGAGGAGCTCCACAGGCAGGATGATGTCTTGGGTTACTTTTCTCTCATTGCTGAGATAAAATACCTGACCCCCAAAATTAAGGAAGGAAAGGTTTATTTAGCTCACAGTTTGTAGAGGTTTCAGTCCATGCTTGGCTGGCTCCAAGGCAGGGTGGCATGGCACAGGCACAATAGTCCAAGGTGGCAGAAGACAGCAAAAGCAACAAGAGCAAAAGGGGAGTGAGAACAGGCCTCTTTTCTTCCCTTATATTATAAACAGGCGATCCTGCCCCGCAAGGCGAGTGTAGCACTCACACCATCTCCATGCCCTCCTCTTGCACAGGCTGAGCATGTTTACAAAATGAGGACCTGGCCCACTGCTGGGTTAAACTTCTAAACTCAAGTTGACACAATGTATCCACCATTACAGATGGAAATAGTCCCAGAGTTCTCAGGTGCTATATCACAGCTCCTCTGAGAGAAGAATCTATTAGAAGAGTTCTACACAAACATAGCCTTGCAGACTGGCAGACACTGCTCCCTCCCTCTGCATAAAGGTGGGCCTGCCCACACCAGGGAACCAGCCCAGCCATGTCTATTCCCTCTGGTACCCACCTTGTCACCTGTCATCAGCAACGGGATCCTTGGCTGGGGTTTCTTCTAGCATCATTCTGTAAAGCATGAAGGGTCTTTGAGAGATGGACCACAAAAGGACCCAAAGCTTGCCCAGGCTTCTGCATTCTTGTCCTCCTCTGAGACTGAAGTGATCTGTTGCCAATGGACAGACTAGATGTGCTGTGTCCAATGACCAGGTGAGGACCTCCAATGAGCCACCAGGGCAGAACCAAGGCCTGACCTCAAATCTTGTCAGTGCCAACCCTTCACTGTACCACAGCCCCTCCTGAACCTTTCTACATGAGCTATGGAGATGCTCTAGGACAGCAGAGGGCCTGTTCTGACTCCACCCAGCATCACCCAACATCCAGGCCCCAGAGCCCAGTGGAATGAGAAGGAACCTGTCTCATAGTCTTGTCCAACCACAGACCAAGCCTCTCCATGTTTGTAGCCTCTCCAAATCCCTAATGAGGGGCTGGGGATTTAGCTCAGGCCCACAGTGCCTGCCTGGCAAG
>NW_004955438.1:16045150-16055074 GCF_000276665.1 Chinchilla lanigera
AACATGTTCATAACAGTGTCTCTGTGCTTTCAAATTTTCAATAATCACAGTGTAGAAAAAAAGTAATTCAAGTAATTGAGTGGATGTTAGTTACCAATTGATCAGTAGGGCCAAATTCCCATCAAGATGGACCTCTACACACAAGTGTGACTGCCTAGGCTCTAGTTCAATAATTCCCTCTGTGATATCAACAGAAAAGCCAAACATTTCCTGTCTCAGGCCATGTGCGCTTTTACCAGTAGCAACAAGCTCCCTCGTACCAGAAAGGATTCCAGGCCAGGAAAGAACTGATATACCTCAATCTATGTTGGTCACTTCTCTCCAAGATGGCAGCCATCTTGCCCAAGCACACACCTTCACCCACCCAAAAGAGGAGTCTACTATTTCCTTCTCCTCAAATTTGGGGTAATTTAATGATAAGGGAACGCAGTGGGAGCAGTGTCCTGAGACATCTAAGATTAACACCCAACACGCTTTGTAGCTCCTCTGCTGTCAGGAAGACCAGTGAGCCACATCAACAGGCCCCTGCAGATGTGACAGCAAGTGAGAAGAGGGATCAGGCAGCCACATCAGTGACCTCCTTTGGAGATAGATCCCCCCACCAGCAGCTGCCCAAACCAATACCGTGTGGGCCAGAGAGAAACCACTCAGTAGGACCTGACTCACAAATTCCTTTTTTTTTTGGTTTTTCTCCGGTACCAGGAACCGAACTCATGACCTTGCGCTTGCCAGGCAGGCGCTTTTGCCACTGAGCTAAATCCCCAGCCCCACAAATTCCTGACTCGTAGAATCACGAGTTGTTTCGTGTCGCTGAGGACTGGGGTTGCTCGTGTGCATAACAGTCAACCAGAATGACAATCAGTCTTCCCCAGGAAGTCAGCCTCAGTGTGTATGAGCTCTTTCAAACTGCTGTCCTGTAAGGGCATGGTGTGGAATACCCAAGGGCCTTCCCAATTCCTACCTGGTTTCAGTCTAACACATTTATTTATTTTCGTCTAACTTTTTTTTTTTGTTTTGTTTTGTTTCCAGTACCGGGAACCAAACTCACGACCTTGCGCTTGCCAGGCAGGCGCTTTTGCCGCTGAGCTAAAT
The DNA here is from genome assembly GCF_000276665.1 of Chinchilla lanigera. Taxonomy (NCBI): domain Eukaryota; kingdom Metazoa; phylum Chordata; class Mammalia; order Rodentia; family Chinchillidae; genus Chinchilla; species Chinchilla lanigera. The sequence goes on from NW_004955438.1 coordinate 16,046,243, forward strand.
CCCCAGCCCCTTCATCTAACTCTTTATGGGAGAATATAGTCCTAAACCATTCCCTAGTTCTTGGCTTTATCAGACCCTGAGCAACTCAGGCTGAGACTCTGTTGTTAGATGGTATGGTGACCCCTCCAACTTGGCAACTGTGGGGTCCAGAGCCCTCATTTCCCAGTTGAGGCCCGGAGAGGTGTTGTGATTTCTCTGAGGCCACCCAGCAAATCAGAGGCAGAGTAACTCATACACGGAAAACTGGGTTGGCAGGAACCACAGCCAGCAGGATCAGACATGATGTTCGAATGTAGAGGTACTTATTGGACAGAGGCAGAGACAGCCTTGGACATCCGACTCAGTGTGGAAGGTGGGTAGTGTAGCCCGGTGAAGGAACTGTGCGGGGACGGGCGCCTGACCACAGTGCTGCCTGTGCGCTCCCTCGAGGTTGTAACCCTCTCTCTAGCCCTCAGCTGCTCACCACCAAAATGAGCACATCCAGCTAACTCAGGGGGTCCCAGCCTTGTCTGTGCATTAAAATCATATTAGACTCACTATGCCTGCTCCTCGCCCAGGGTTTCTGATTGAATTTGTCCAAGTCAAGGCCCAAACAATACTGATCTTTAATTTTTTAAATAAAGTTTAATATATCCCCCAAGTATGCCTTTCGTAAATGTAGAGCTCCATACCTTCTCCCAAACTGGGTGCACCCCTCATCTGAATCAAAGAGAGTATATCCCATCATCCCAGATACTGCACCAACTCCACAGCCCACCTCCTGCCAAGCATGTGTCTGAGCACTGGTTGAAGAGGCTGGCTGCTCTGCACATCATGTGAAGGGAATCATGTGTCTCCTCCCACTTAGCGGTATACCGAGATGTACTCTGAGAGTCACCCCTACAGCTCCATGTGGGTCATGGATGGCTTCACTGCCATGTAGTATTCTGCACTAAGTACATACCACCGTCTGCCCACTCTGTTGCTGGTGGTTATTTGAATATCTCAGTTTTGAGTAACGATGTGTACTGTGAAAACTGATGCTAGTACACATTTCTCGGTGAATATTTGTATCCATTTCTGTGGGGGTATAGGCTGGGAATTACCAATCAGCACTCAACCATACATTCAGCTTTAACAAAGCTGCTGGTTTCCCGGAGTTGTGCCAATTTGCACTTCCACTGCTGCTGGGTTCTGGGGTCTCCTTCCAGAAGTGGATTTTAGGTTCTTCTTGTCTTATGCAAAGAATTGAACAAAATAAGCCTAAAAGGTAGTAACGTTTTATTAAAGGTGGAAAAAAAATCATGCTTGAGTGTGTTTGGGGCAGGCAGGAAAAAAGTACACTCTACAGCAAGAGAATGGACTGTCATGCAAAAGAGAACACAGCAACACCGAGCTCAGTGGTGGCTGTCCTGTTGCATCCCCCACTTCTCAGGAAGAACTGGACATAGCACTCTCTGACTGGCTCCATGTACAGGGCTTTGGGAACTGTTCTGTGCATGGATCCTGGAACTTTGTAATTGATGGATCACACACACTTCTCCAGCCGATTTGCCACACCCTAGTTTCCTGCTTCACCATCAGCCAGAAACAAGAGTTCCAGTTGCTCCACACCCTCTCCAGTACTTGGTATTTTCCATCTTTTTTTCATATTATCTGTTCTGGTGGGCATGAGTGGTATCCTGCTGCAGTTTTAGTTTTCGTGGTCCTGATGACATATAGTGAACATCAGAGAAGTCCTGGCTTCAATGGTCCCTGGAGATTTTCCAGCTCCCCAACTTTGTATGACCCTTAACATTGGTCCTAGGAACAGTTCTTCAGGGAAGGATCTTGCAAGGACAGAGAAGGACAGAAGTGAGATAGATGCAGAGAAAGAAATCGTATAACTGGTCGACCTGTGGGGAGGCAGGAGAAAGGACTCAGCCACCAAGGGAAACTCACACATGAGATCCACACACTGACCAAGAGAGATCTCTCCTGATCCCAGTAGAACCTGCCCTCCCTCCCTCTGTATCCCTTACCTAGCTTTATTGTTCTCCATAGTACTCATCACCCCCTTTCCTGTTATTCATTAATTTGGCATTTGTTTATTGTCTGTTCTCCTAAGTATAGAGTGGCCCTTGTCCACACACAGATACACACACACACACATACACACACTAACTCTTCTAGATGCCCCCCCCAGGTTAAAATATTCATTATAATCTGAGTTCCCATGAATCAAGGTGTGAACGTGTTGGGGAGGCCACTCTGAGAGTCCTGCACAAACAGTGTTGGGGGAACAAGACTCAGCACATTTTCCCTGGACAGAGACCCCTCTTCCGAGAAAGAGGAAGGAAGGAGCCAGGAAGGGATGGCCAGCCAGCGGGGGGCGAGGGAGCTGGGCCCAAAGTTAGTGCAGAGTCCTGGGACGCCTCTGACCCAGAGATGGAACATCAGCCGCTAAATTAAGCATCCCTACAGTCCTGGGTGTCCTGGCCCCCAGCCCTGGCTGGCTCTCCATATCAGTTTATTTGGGTTTTAAATAACCAAAGTGAAGAGGGAAAGATCCAGTTCTTGCCATGGGCAATGTTTTGGGAGGGGAGGGCAGACAAGAGCCCAAGCCCTAGGAGGGGGAAGGGAGCCTGAAGGGAGGGGAAAGAGAAGGAGCAAGGAACAAGTCTGGGGAAAGTTCCCTCCTGTTTTCCAGACATACCCTCCCTCTGGAGCACTGCAGAACCTCCCTCTGGAAAACTGGGGACCCTCAAGGGACAAAGCAAACTCCAGGGAGAGAAGATAGTCTCCTCCTTGACAGGAGGAAGGTGACACCATGACTGATCCCTGGCAGGAAGGAAGGCCAGCTGCCTCACAGGCTCAGCATACTCCGATGTGGGGGTGCACCCTCAGGGGGATGCTTGTCACCTGGGAGTGGCTCCTAGGCCTAGGAAAGGGCTAGGAGGCCTTCCGGGGGTGTCTCCTACTGTGTGCCCCACCCCCACCCTGCCTGGCCTGGGCCATTCTCTCCAACATCTCACTTGCATGCAAGGGATGAGGCACTGGGGTTGTGTGAGTGTTTCCATCAAAACAGGCAGATCTGGGGAACAAACGCAATGGCGAGGCATCAGGCTGTTTGCAGCCAGTGGGGCCTCCTGAGTTCTGACTGACGCTTCAAACAAGAGTGAAAGGGACCGACCAGTAGTACAGGAAGCATGAGCAAGCTGTGGTCACAGTAGAATGCACAGCTCTCTGCTCTAAACACCATCACTCCCCCATACCAATCCTCCCTGATGGGGTGCCTGGCTTACTAAGCCCCTGTCCCTGCCCAGCCTGCCCCGGGGAGGAGCTGTCTGCAGCAAAGCTCAGCCTGCACCCCCAGAATCCGGTTGTGAGCTTTGACTCTCTCCAAGGAGGGTCTTACCCCAGAGGGCAGCCCAGGAGGCTTGGTCCTGGGCCTGGGTGAGGGGCAGGTTGCTTGGCCCACACTACGCAGGTAGGAGCTTCCTTGATGAGGATGCTGCCCATAAAAATCCTCGTGTCCAGCCTATGCAGTGGAGTTGGATGAGCCCAGCACATTCGTCATTTGCTGGGAGCCCTGGCTGCAGCCCCCCGAGTCTCTGAGTTCAGTACCATCTTCTGAGAGTAGGGGACTGAACGCTGCCACAGGTATTCTGGCATTGGAGAACTCGGCAAAACCCCTGAGCTCAAAGTGCCATCGGGGCCCAGCATGGGCTTTTTCATGGATCATGGCTTTTTCCCTTCATGGCCACCTGGAGAAAGGGAGTTCACCTCCCAGTACCAGAGGCTGCTGGCCAAGTCACTTGGCCTTCACAAGCTCCTCTTGGGAACTCAGAGCAAAATTTAACCCTAAGTGACCCGGAAGTCCAAGTTAGCTGCTGGGAACAGGTATTCCGTGAACATCACTGTGCTCTTGGCAGAGCTGAGAGATTTCTGTCCCTCTTCAGCTGGAAGCCAAGGCCCCAACAAGACCAGACTGCAGCAGACCCGCCCTTTTGGTAGGATCAGCCATGGCCATGTTGGACCATCCTCATGCTGCTGGATACACGGCTCCTGGCCATCTGGGCAGCACTACGGTGCCTGGAGGAAGGCATCACCATCCTGATGTTAAAGGTGAGGGGCTGAGGCCCTCATGGGATCTGCCTGGCCTAAGTGATGCTGACATCCCCTCCCCCAGAACATGGCCTAAGTCCTCCAAGGCCTGAGGGTCATAGCAGCAAAAACCATCAGAACTGGAAGGACCTTGTGCTGTTGCACCTATGTCCCTTTCCAAGGATGGGGAAACTGAGTCTGGAGGGCCAGAGGGGGCCTCCAGCCATCTAAACCGTGCTGTTGCATCACACCGCCCACACTAGTGTGGATTTAGGGGTTGATAATCACATCACGCCAAGGACTCTAAAATCCAAGCTGGACAAAGGGGGAGAGCCGGAAAGGCACAAGCAAGATAACAGGCTGGACACCACGTGGGAGATGCTGCTGCCCCTGGGGACCCCAGGACGGCTGTGGCTCACGACAGACACAAACCTCAGAGCTGTGAGCAGCTGGGGACTTCAGCCCAGGCAATCAGAGCTTCCATGGCTCAGGCTTTTGTTCCCAAAACCTCCCAGGGGAGGTCAGGCTAGAGGCCACTCTCAGTACAGAATGACCTGTAAGGGGACACCCTGATCTCTCTGTGGAGCCTAGAGGCCAAGAGTTACCCCCAGATCAGCCACCTTCTAGCTGGGTACCTTGTACTCAACCTCTCCGTGTGTCTATGTGGACACACTTACATATATGTATCTCTGCACACATTGTATGTACAATATGTGCACAAGTGATGTATATGCATACATACAGTTTGCTTATTTTATGAAAAAATAAAATTCCATAACAAAATAATAGGAGACTAACAAGAATTAATACACTGTATATCGTTATCTTCAAAGTAGTTACTCAGAGTACAAGACACAGGTAAAAAAGATTCTCTCTTACAAGGAAGAAATTGTATTATGTATTTGTTTTATTGCACTGTATAATATATAATTCTTACAGACATGGAAATAAAGAAATGTATTTATGGGGGCTGGAGGAGCCCAGCTGCGGGGAGGGCGCAGGGAAGAGGCTTTGCCTGGTGCTGAGGAGGGGGAGGGGCGGCACCGCTCCACTCCCTGAGGGTGGCTTTGGATCCTGGCGTGGCCACCCCCAGGAGAGCCAGCGTTGGCATTTCCCGTGTGGAGTAACTCTCACATGGGTTCACTGGCCGCCTCGCAAGGAGCTCCAAAGGCCGCCAGGGAAACAGCTGTGGCTACAACATGAAGGCCCAGCCACAGGGGCAGGAAGGTAGGGGACCTCCCTTAAGTGGGACGGGGGTGGGGGGCTTGCTAGGTCCCCGTCCTGGGGGAACCCTGCCCCCTGCTGCAGATGGTGCTCGGACACGCATGCACAATGTGATCGAGGGTGCCCAGCCAACACGCCTGCCCCACACTGCTGACAGTCCTCGGAGTGGCAGGCATAAGAAGAGGCGGGGCGCCTGCCCCAGCTGGCAGGAGAGCAGGCGGCAACAGAGGCTTGCAGAAGAAATATTTGCTTGTCTCTTGTGTTCTAAAAATAGAGTTGCCTGCCTCTTTCTCCATGCGTGTGAGGGAGGCGTCAACTGACAACCACACAAGCAGGAGAGGCCACTGCACAGTGCAAAGACTGTGCTGGTCTTACTTTTCAGACAGCTCCCCCGATGCAAACCTTTCCTGTCTCTGGAGCCCTGAGAAATGGAGGCTGTGGCTCCAGTGCAGAGCTGTTAAGCGTACAGAACAAGCCGGATTCCCAGCACTGTGGGAAGCTGAGGCAGGAGGATCACAAGTTCCAGTCTAGCCTGGGCAACTTAGCAAGATCCTGTCTCAAAATAAAACAATAAAAAGGGCTGAGGACGTAGCTCAGTGTGAAGGCCCTGGGTTCAGCCCCTGCTACTGCAAAACACAGCACACAACAAAGAATGCAGAACACACAAACCTGTGGCACAGCGCTTAGCTCCTGAGAACAAAAATTCTAGCTGTAAATCAGTTGGATTTCAAAGCTAGCCCACCTGAATGTTTTGAGAACACAGAAACAAAAAATGGGGAAATTATTTTGAAAGATAATTGTTTTGTGAATTTGCATGTCCAAACTTTGTCACACATAATTTCAGAATAACTACTTGCTGGGCAAAGTTCAGTTAGTGTTTGCCTTTCCCTTTTGTGCTCATAGACACCTTCATGCACACTCATACACACCCCGACCTATACATGCCCCAGGGAGGCCCTAGGATGCCCAGGGATACCATAGCCATCAGCACTTCATGGCCAAGGAGAGGGAGGCAGAGACTCAGAAACATGTTTCCATGTTTGCTCAGTAAATGTGGAATCCAGAGTTTTAAAATGTCTCTTCTACTCAGGAGGCTGAGGCAGGAGGATCTTCTAAACTCAGAGCCAACCTGAGCAACTTTGAGAGATTCTGTTTCAAAATTCAAAAAAGATAATAATAATGATAAAAAAAAGGGTTGGGGTTGTAGCTCAGTGGTACAGTGCCCCTGGTTCAATAAACAGTATCACACACACAAACACACATGCACACGCATGTGTACATCTTTCTCTCTCTTTTCCTTTCTTCCCTTGCTTCCCAATTTTCCTGGTGTCACGGAAGTCAGCCAGGCCCCTTCAAACTGCACTGTCATAGTTCCTGGCCTGGCCCCTGCAGAGCGTGTGACCCGGGCACAGAAGCCCTGGCCGGCTGACAGCCAGGGCGGGCCAGGTTGCAGATGCCCGCTGTCCAGCTGGGGTAGGGTAAACGTCATGGCAAACCAGGAGCTCCTCTGGGGCCTCCCAGCTGGCTTCCCAGTCTTCGCCTGGCCCTCAAGGCCTCTGGCCCTATATTTAAGGCCACCCCTTCCCCAGCAGGATCAAGTGACTGTGAGCCACAGGCCCTGGGATACTCTCCTGGGAGGAGGGGTGGGCACACATGGAGGAGTGGGGGAGTTGGGAGGAGGAGGAATTGGTGGCAGGGGTTGGGAGCCTTCTGGCAGGGGAGGTGCAAGTGCCCTGAGCCTTGGCAGACGGTCCTTGTCTGGGGCACAGATGTGAGCACGGGCCCTGCAGTGTGCAGCTCCAGGAAGCCCCAGGGGCTTGGGGGGGCCAGAGTGCAGAGCACAGAGAAGGCAGGGCAAAGCCCAGGGCTTCACTGCCTCCTAGAGCAGGCAACGGGGTAGGGGGAGGTTAAGGTAAGAGCAGCCAGAAAACCTGGTGAACTTACAGCCAGTTGCGGGGAGATCTCAAGAAATGAGAGGTCCCATCAACATCTGGGCACATTTGCTTGGTCTTGACTCTGCCTCTTGCTAAGCAGAGGCGGATAGGGACGCCGGCGGCCATCTGTGGGGTTTGGAGCTCTGTGTCCATTCCCTGTCTTAAGGAAAATCCTCTGTAAGCACCATCACGGGGATGGAGCCCAAGGAGGATTAAGAAAGCCTGGTTTCCTTTGCCAGACCATGCAGGCCGCCCAAGGTGTTGCCATCTCTGGGCTCTGCACCCGTACCCAGCCGGCTGCCCGGGCATCCCCAGGTTCCCTTGCTGTCTGTCTGTGATGGCCCAGCCAACAGGAAGCCCTGACAGGTGGGACAAGGGGCAAGCCAAGGTCTTCCTGTCTCCAGCCCCTCCTCTATTGTGGACACCTAGTTAGACGGGACAGCTTCCTCATAGCTGCAGGACCAGACGGGCAGCTCAGGGATCATCACTGTTCACCCTGCTCCTGTGCCCGCAGCTTCCAGGGCCCTCGACCCTGCTCACCCCCTGCCCTTTCATGACCTTCTCTTTGGTCAATACTTCTGCATGTGCCTGCTGTCTTTTACAGGTGGGATCATCAGATAAAATGTAGAATGCCTAGGGAAATCTGAATTCCAGATAAACGACCAATACTATTTATACAAATACTTTTATTTCTACTCTATTTCATACAAGTGTGTCCCAAAGAGTGCACAAGGTATAATGATACTAAACAACAACTTGCTGCTTATTGGAAATTCACATCTAACCAGGCGTCCTGTATTTTTCTTTCTAAATCTGACAGTCCTCCTTTCAGGGCCCCTCACTGATACATCGATGTGTCCCACAGGGTACAGGCCCTTTCCAGCCACTGTTGCACCTCCTACAGGAATAGGTGGACTTGGCAGCCCTGCTGGCAGAGTCAGAGGTCAGCACTGCTTTGTCCTGACGTTAGGCAGTGGGAGGCTTTCCTGGGGACAGGAACCATGGTCTAAAGATGAGGACATGAGATTGGTCAAAGCATAACCCCAGTTGTGTGTCACCAGTCCCCAAAATGCCTCCATGGACATGGGCACCCCAATGACCTAGGAAACAGCTTCAGTGACTTAGGACACACTCCAATGGCCTAGGACATACCCTCAATGAGCTCAGATACCCTAATGGCCTAGGAAACAACTCCAATGACCTAGGACATACCCCAATGGCCTAGGACACAACTCCAGTGACCTAGGACACACCCCAGTAGCCTAGGACATACCCTCAACAACCTGGGACACACTCCGATGGGCTAGAACGTACCCCCATTGACCTTGGACATACCCCCAATGACATGGGACATACCCCAGTGACCTCAGACACATTCCAATGACTTCAGATACATCCCAATGACCTAGGACATACCCCAATGACTTGGGACACACTCCAATGGGATAGGACATACCCCCAAAGACCTGGGACATACCCCCAATGACATGGGACATACCCCAGTGACCTCAGACACACTCCAATGACCTCAGATACATCCCAATGACCTAGAACATACCCCAATGACCTGGCACACACTCCAATGGGATAGGACATACCCCCATTGACC
>NW_004955438.1:16055174-16142742 GCF_000276665.1 Chinchilla lanigera
CCCCCATTGACCTGGGACATACCCCCAATGACCTGGGACATACCCCAGTGACCTCAGAACACTCCAATGACCTCAGATACATCCCAATGACCTAGGACATACCCCCAATGACCTGGGACACACTCCAATGGGCTAGGACATACCCCCAAAGACCTGGCACACATCCCAATGACTTAGGACACACCCCAATGACCAAATCCCTCCTCCTACACCCCACTCCTTAAAGGTTTCACCACCTCATCATGGCCACATTGAAGACCAAGCTTCTGGTACATGAACCCCGGGCAACAAACCACAGCCAATTACAGCAACATCTGCAAAATACAGTAGGGGATTAGGGAAGGGAGATGTGAAGGGATAGCCAATAAGAGCACAGCCTCAAGGCTGTCCCTTGTATAGGAAGCTCAATGACACTTGCTGGGAATCCTGGGAGTCCACATGCAGCCAGTGCCCCAGGCTGGGCATTGGTACCCAGCTGGTGGCCAAAGGCCGTGCCCAGGAGCATGATTACTCTCTGGCACTTATGGCCTCTGCACAGGGAAAAGCAAGTTCAGGCCAGACAGGGAGGTGCCAGTAGGTGGAAGCCAGGAAGTCAGTGGTCAGGGGCCATCACTGCTTTGCCAGGAAGCATCTGGGATGGTGTTTGTGAAGTTGAGTCCCACGGTGAATTCAGATCCTCTGAAGGTGACATGACTGAGCACAGGGCCATGCAGGGTCCCTTTGTGGGAGACACCCCCACGTCCCATCTGTAAAGTGAGAATGTTCACTCCTCCCCTCTGCTGAGCTTGTGGTGAGCACATGGGCACTGTCTCCAGCATTTGTGGGACCTGATGCAAAATGACAATGCAGGCCTCTTACTTAGAAATTATTAAGAGCTTTGAGAGAGCAGCAGAAGAACATTAAACTAGCCGTCCTGAGTGCAGGACCCTTGTACATGAGATCGGATGCAGAAAGGTTGTATAAACCAATGTGTTCAGGGCTCATGTGAGATGGTGATCAGCTGAAGGCAGCAGGTGGCTGAATGAGCACATAATAAACATCCCCCATGTGGAGCCAGGTCCCGTCCTCCAGCCAGAGTAACTGAGAGGATCAGCAGCTGCTGCAGACCCTGGGGAGCTGGACAGATTGTCCTCAGAATGGCCAGCTGGGCTCTTGACCTTGGCTAAGGCCCAGAACTTTGCTCCCAGGTCAGAGGGTTGGCAGCCTGGGACCCAGGCAAAAAAACACAGACAGACAAGAATTGCAGGCTGCTGGATAACACACCGTGATGTTCCAGTATGGAAGCCTGTTGGGGCCAAAGCACACTGCCCAGCGTACCAGTTGCTGGGTCCAATCCTCTGCCCAGGGTGAATGCTGCCAGTGTGAGGAGCTCCTGTACCTGCAGCTCTCAGTGCCCCCCAGCATGTCTGGTGGAGCACATGTCAGCCTCCTCCTGCCCCCCACCCTCTGGGGAGCCCTCAGGATTTCATCTGGGTATAGGGTTCTCTTGGTATGGTAAATTAACTAATGGTCAACTTGTAACGCCCAGCTGAACTGAGTAAGCACGATGCTGTGTGTGGAGGGCCCACCTGAGTGTTGTTGCCAACAGCACAAAAGAAGAACTGAAGGGGAAGATGGGGAGCTGTTGATTCTCCTGGAGAAGCTTGTCATGCTGGATTTCCTGGTATGAACTTAGCTGTTCTCATCATTGGAGGAGTTCAAGCCCTTGCTGTTGCTAAGGATGGGTGTGGTTCTCTTTGGGAGAGCTCTGTGTGCTCACTTCACCAGCACATATACTAAAATTAGGGGAGCTCTGGTCCTTACTTTGCGCATCACTTCCTGGCTCCAGGGCAGATCCCCCAGCTTGGTGGCACAGATCCTTCACTCTGCTTGTGCAGACTTTCTAGCTTCCACCACTGACTTTTGGGCCTTCCCAGAGCAGATCATTGCTGCAGACTTACATGAGACATTGTTATGGGCTCTAGACCTCCAGCTGGACTCATGGAGGACATTGCCATGGGCTCTACGTCTTCAGCTGTATTCTTTGGCTCTCTAGTGTGTGGATGGATCCCTTGTACTGCTCTGCATTTGACTTTTTGGGTGAATATTATAAAATAATCCTAAGAATTATGTGTCCTGTATTAAATCTATTCCCTTGCAAATCCTGACTACAACACTTGACTTGGGGTATTTGAAATTGAGACAAGTCAAACTCACATAGACCTTGCTTTTCATGCAACAGGACCCTGGATCTCTCAAGATCTAACCCTTCAATTCTTAGTATGTCTCTCAGCACCTTTCCTAAAACCACTCAGATGAGTTGTAGATTAGAAATCTGAGAGGGCTCAAACAGGTTCTCTTAAAGCCTCATCAGACCAAAGTCAATCTCTGGGCTCCTATCTGGAGGCTTTTGGGAGAAATCACTTCCAAACTTCTTGAACTTGTTGGCAGAGTTCCATTCCTTCTAGCCATGGGATGGAGTCCCTATTTTCCTGCTGACTGTCGACAGGAGACTGTCCTTAGCTCTAGTTACTACTCTGATCTATGCCCATGGCTTTGTACCATCTCAGCATCAATTGTTTCCATTCTGTTCCTACTTAGATAAACTCCTGAGTGTCATATCCCTTTAACAGCATCTTCTACTACCAGGTATAAAAATGCTCCGCCTTTAAAGGGCTTGTGTGATTACCATAGACTCACAGATAACATCTATATCTCAAGGTCAACACGTTTGTAACCCTAATCATATTCACAAAATCCAACTTCCAGGAAGATAGAAGAATGGTGAACAGCAGTGAAACAACCTCTTCAAGATTTGGTATCTAGACGCTGGAATATAGGAATGTGAGGAAGAGAACAATGAGAGAAGTGGGTCCCCAGGGCCCAGCAAGGGTCTGACATGAGAACTGAAGCCCATGGGGAGAGTGAAGAGAGAAACCTCAACACAGAATGAAGTGGCAAGTGGTACTTTCTCCCTTAGCCCTGACTCACTGAATAGGAGAGACAGCTCGAAACTACAGATACACAGTGACTACTGGCAACCCCAGAGGCCTTCACAGAGAAATTCACCAGTAGAACAAAGCAGCAAACAACAGACTGCAGTGGCTGGTGAGTTTGAGTTCAGGCATTCCCTAGGAGAAGGTGATTGGCCCATAGCCATCTCAGAGAGGGGCCAATTGAGCTCAGAACTCAAAGCAGCTTCAGACTGGCTCCATCTAGTGGCTCCCAGTGTCAGGGTGAGGTGGAACAAAGTTCAAGTCTGCAGGAGGTCAAAGAGCCTCGTTGAAACCCGCAGGGAGCTGAGTTCAAAACAATAGGAGATACATGGAATATTGCAGGCTGAACAAATTCGATTCCACCCTCAAAGCCAGAAATCAATCTGAACTTCACTGGAACTAAAAATGCAGGCTTGCTGGGATTATCCACTACCCTGCCATAAATCTACTGCTGGCTTGCTTGGATTAATCAACACAAATCTGGGCTCTGTCTGCCCACTCTGTCTACCAGTGACACAAGAGACACACCCTGAAATGAACTTTTTTCTTTTCTCATTTGTCTTTGTTTTTTTTATTTGTTTTGTTTTCTTGATTGTTTGTTCTTGTTTTTATATGAGTGTAAATATTCCTTCTCATTTTCTTGTTATCATTGTTCTGTTCTTGCTTTTATTTCTTCTTTCTTTCCCTCTAATCTTCTTCACCAGTTTCCCAAAGTTTACCTAGTCTTCCCTTGTCTCCTGCCTCACTTCTAATTTCTTCCTCTTCTACTTCTCCTTTTCTCCCCTACCTTCTTTTAAATTTTTCTCCCCTGAGGGTAAAATTGCCATATTTAAGGTATATTTACTATATACAATTTTCTGGTTTATTTTAGATTTTGTTGTATAACCATAAATATAATTCATATGGTTAAAGGTGGCAAATTAATAGTTGCCACAGTTTGACATCTTTTAGGCTGTGTTTAATGCTATCATTGCTGATTGTACTACTTTAGCCAAGTAATTGTTCTAATCAGTTGTTCTTCCTGGTATACCAAGACTGAGATTGCCTAAGGGTTGTAAACAGTACTATAGGCCAGCGCTGAAGAACCAGGAGCTAGATCAAATAGTCAGCATCTTCTTATCCCCAGTAAACTGAAGAGGTGGGATCTTGCAACAGGCTCAAAATTCAAAACCATCTACACCTGGAAGATATCTCTGAGAAAGAGTCATTTCCTAAGTGTTCTAAATATTAGCAATAAAGCTACCTCCCATAAGTAAATTTACAAGCATCAACCCAGGAAAAACCAAAAAAAAAAGAAAAAGAAAAAGAAGACATGTGAGCAAGATGCAACCACAGACTCCCAGCTCACTAACGGCAAATCCAGGGGTTAATGAGGTAGGATAATCTGAAAGCCTCCCACCTCTCTGAAGTGATAACAATGGAAGTAACAAAGAAGATATATGAAGCTCTAGAAAAAAATCAAATTAGAAATAATTTATCAGATAACTACAGAGATGGTGACCATAATGAAAGACGTAGTGACTCTGAAGCAGATACAGATTTTAAAAATAGAGGAGCTTAGGAAAATGGTGGAAACCATAAATGCCTAACATAGGAAAGAATGGAATCCATGAAACAGATTCAAACAGATATCCAGGAGATTAAAAATTCCATTGAAAGTATATGTAACAGAATGAGCCAGTGTGATGACAGAATATCAGATACTGAAGGCAGGATTGTGGTTAGCAATAATGAAAAGAAAAATTTCTTAAAAATAGCAAGGGACCATGAAAAATCAATCCAACAGATGCTAGATGATGCAAAGAAGAATAACATAAGATTGATAGGAGTAAATGGAAAAGCATGAGATTGTGCAAACAACATTAAAAAATCCTGTTCACAGAAGTAACGGCAGAAAACTTCCCAAATATGAAAAAAGAATTTGACATACAGGTAAGTGACGCATTTAGAACTCCAATTAGACATGCACAAAATCCCTGTCACCATGAAAGGGAACACATTCACAAGTGTGACTGGTCAGGGTGTTCCAGCCCAGGGACTTTGGAGGAAATTGCAGGGTGTTATGGTTTATGTCTAGATGTTCCCCCAAAGCCTCATACAGTCATGGGGCAGGCTTATAGAGTTTGTAATTGATTTCTGACCCAATGCTGGGATTATGGGTGTGAGTGCTGCACCCCGTCCCCGGGGCAAGGATCCTGCGTACAATATAAGGGAGGGAAAGAGGCTTGCTCCCCAACTCTTCCCTGTTTAGTCTTGTTGCTTTTGCTGTCTTCCACCACCATGAATTGTTGCTCCTCTGCCACACCACCCTGCTTTGGAGCCAGCTGATTATGGACTGAAACCTCCACAAACTGTGAGCTAAATAAACCTTTCCTTCCTTAATTTTGGGCATTGGGTATTTTGTCTCAGCAACAAGAGAAAAGTAACTAAGACACTGGGCATCTGATCCAGCCACCTCTTTTCTTCCCTCTTGCCTTGGCTTCCCAAGCACAGGACTTCTTGGCTCCCCGCTTGCTAATCATAGCTCCTATTTGGTCTCCTTCACTGCCTTCTCCCACCACCTGCAGCATTTTTAGGAACTTCAGGATTCCTACAAAAATGATAAAAAGAAAAGAATCTGGGCCACCCAGGGAGCTGGCAGTAGCCACTCTAGCTGGGGAATCTCAGCCCCAGCTCCAGGCAGCTTGTTCCCCAGGGGTAGGCGTGGCTTCCCCCATGCTGAAAAGATGGAATGTCAACCCGGGTTCTGGTGGTCCCACAGGAGGCTTTGGAAAGTGCAGAGTCGCCCTCTTGTGGGCTATAAGAGGGGAGCTCTGGTGCATGGGGTGAAAGCAAGCCTGCAAGACCCGCATGGAACTGGCCAGCACTTTTCCTGGATGGGCTGGAGAGTGTTCAAGAGAGGACCTGGGCTCAATCAGAATGGCTGTGGACCCGAGAGTAACCATAAGTGCTGGATATGGCAGCAGACCCACACAATGCAGCGTGACAATACTAGCAATTGATGCACAGTGCTTTATGGACATGTGCTAACTGAATCTCCACAACAGCTCTATGAGATAAGGTCTACAGTACTGCCCCACACCCCATCCACAGTTTCAGTTACTTATGATCAACTCAGGTCCAAAATTACTAAGTGGAAAATTCCAGGAATAATTCCTAAGTTTTACATTGTGTGCTGTGCCATTCTTCTGAGCAATGTGATGAAATCTTGTGCCATTTCACTTGTAGTTTAGGTCTGGGGAGTCTCCCAAAAGCCTAATGTGTGTGGCAGGTGATTGGATCATGGGGCGCTGTACTTACCAGTGGATCAGTCCATGATGATTCCATGTCTGGTTTGCTATTGGGAGGTGGGACCTGGTTACAGGTGGGTCACTGGGGATGTGATACAGAAGGGTTCATTTCCTTCCCAGGAGCCTCCTTTCATTCTCTGCTTTCTGGTCACCATGATGTGAGAAGCTGCCCTCCACCAGACTTTTCCACCATGCCCTTCCTTCCTTCCATAGAGCTGGCCAACTATGGACCAAATCCTCTAAAACCCATGAGCCAAAAGAAACCTCTCTTCCTTTTAGTGGTGGGTGGTGGGTGTTTTGTCCCAGTGACAAGAAATTAACTAAGACATCACTACTTCCAGCCCAGGATGTGAATCATCCCTGTGTTCAGGGTATCCATGCTGTATATGCTACCCACCTATTGGTCATATATAACTATTATAACTGTTTAACTTTATTATTAGTTATAAAATCACTGAATTACTGTACCACTTACTATTTTACTTACTATATATTAATCACTTACTATGTCTAACTTATAAGGAACTGTATCACAGGTATGTATGGGAACAATATTAGCCAAATAGGTTTTAGTACTGTCTGTAGGTTTAGGCCTCCCCTGGGGGTCTTGGAATGCATTTTCCAGATATAAGGAGAATCTACTGTATAGTCAAGCCCATTTTTCAGAGGAAGAAACTGAGGCTCAGCAAGACTAAGAGACCCACCCAAGATCAGACAACTCATGACTAAAGAGGTGCTGGTGACACATACATGTGCTTATTGTCCTTCAAGGCAGAAATTGATGACTTTCAATGCCATAGCTTGAGTCTGGAATGTTCCCAAAGGCTCATGTGTTAAAGGCATGGTCCCCAGCATGGTGCTACTGAAGGTAGAGCCTAGGCAATAGAACAGTCTTTCCTGTGACTACAGGAAAGATGCTACAGGGAGATGATTCCATCACTGAGGTTCAGAGCAGGGAGGTAACATGGCCTGCGGATGGCGAAACTTGAACCCAGGTCCCTGAAAGCCTCTGTTGTGAGTGGAGATTCTTCCCGGGGAAGGTTCTGGCTCTGGGGATCAGAGGAATGATCATGTCCCTGGCTTCCCTTAGACCTGGCTCCCAGGTCAGAGAACACCTTCCCATCCCTCAACTAGGGAGAATGACCCCTCAAGACACTGCAGGAAGTTGGAGGCTGAGGCAGGAAGCTGCATGTCACTCCTGTAGGGACCAATTCGCTACCCACTCCTCTGTGGGCCTGGAGCCAAAGCTGTGCCTCTGTCTCTCTCCTAAGAGGGCCCTGGCACAGGAGACCTGGTCCAGACCTGGCCCTGGAGCACCCCAGGACCCTCATGGGTGGCTCCCCAACTCTGAGTGGGGAGCCTTCCCTTGTGCAAGGCAAAGATGGGGTGGGGGGCTGGACCAGGCTGGGCCCAGAGCAGGAGCCCAGCACAGCTTCCTGGCCCTTAGACTCTGAATCTTGCTGCCCCTTGCACCAGGGCTGGAAGAGGTTGCTGAGAGTCCCTGCAGGGAGCAAAGTCACTAAGCAATGCCACGGAAGCAACAGGCCAGGTTGTCATCCTCACTCTGCCCAACCCTAACCTGGCTTCACAGTGTCCCCATTCCCCCAAAGCCCTCTGCCCACCCGCCCCAGCAGCCAGCTCCTGTGCGCTGTGCACTTCCTTTCCTTCATGCCCCACCTGTGGGCAGCCCAAATCCCACTGGCCTGGCAGGGTGTGCAAGACAGACACATCCTGAGGACAGAAACCAGCATTGTGATGTCACAGCCCATCTGTGGCTTTGTGCTTGGAGCAGTGGGTGAGTCAGCAGGGCCCCTTCCTCCTCCTGGTGCATAGGAACGTGTGTCCTGGGCTGAGGTCAGACAGGCTGGGCCCGCGGCCTCACTTTCTCACTCTGCTTCCTCATACCTTGGGGCTGACCCTGCAGATGGCCAGGGAGGGGAGGTCTTGCAGTGGGCCAGGGGCCCAGGAACTGAGCTGCAAGGCTGTGATGGACTCCCTGCCAGCTGGACCACCCCTAAGGCTGGCCATGACCTTGCTCACTGTCTCTGTCAGCGTCCAGTCCAGCTCTTTAAGCCCTGCGTGAGCTCAGAGTTTGCAGTGGGTGGGACGCGGGTGGACAGAGTATGATGACCCCATGGTTCTTTCCCAGATGTTGCCGGAAACTAGCACCTGTTGGAAGCCCTCCCAGAATCTTGGTGCCTGGTAACTAAAATTTAGAGGTGATGGGGCTGTAGCACTGGGGTGGTGAGGATCCATCTCAAAGGCCTTGACCTTTGAAATCAATGAGCCCAAGTCCAAAGTCAGGCCTGCTCTATGACCTTGAGCTGGTCACAGCTGCTGAGACTCTGCTTTCTTTGCTGTGAAGTAGAGTGCACATCCTGACGTCAGAGGGCTACAGAGAGGATCCAGAGAGGAAGCTGCCTCTGCAACTGTCCGGTTAGGTCCACCTGCCTCCTGCACGGCTTACCCACCTCCTACGCAGCCTGGAACCGTGAGGATCAATGCTGCTGGCCGTGGACACGGGCCAAAGAGCTGGCCCGAACGACCCTGGTGACAAGGACAGGGATCTGAAGATGCTCTTGCACCAACTCTGCCACCTTCAGGCCAAGTATGAGCTGTGCCAGGCCTACTGTCCCCTACCCTGGCCTTTACCCCAAGTGACTGGGATGAAGCAAAACTGCCCCCAGAGGAGACCAGGCCAAGAAAGTAGATAAGAGCGGTGGGATGGCTGGAAGAAAACCCTGGCCGTGGGGTGGCTGTGGGGACAGGCCAGTGGCGTGGCCGTCATCCTGCAGTCTCAGCTCCCCTTTGACCTCACGTCTGGGGCCACTCCCAGGCCTGTTGGGGCTGCGTGTCCTCATCGGGAAGGAGGGGCTCTGGGGGGCTGTCCCTGTGCCCCATCAGCACGGGGCCTCTGAAGTCAGTCTGTTTCTGCTGCCCTGGCTCTGAGTGGAGACCCTGGGCCCTCACCCCACTTAGAAGGGACTTAAATTACTGGCCACCTGTAAAAGTCTGAAGCTGGTGCAAAAGGTGGGTCCCTGAGCAGTGTTAGGAAACAAGATCCAGCCTTGTTGTGAAGACCTCAGGGGGCTTCTGATCCCGGGATGAGCGGCGCTGCTGTGGTCCGTAACTGCGGCCCATGGCTGCGGCCTCCACAGTACTTGTGAGAAAGACCTGAGTTTTTCAGGTTTATCGACTAAGAATGCAGCGGCTTGCTCCGGGTCACTTGGCAATTGCTCAGCGATCCTACCCAGGCCCCTGTTGGCGCAGTCAGAGGGTGTGGACAGGCTGAGGCCAGCACAGCCCGCCTCTTCCCTCTGCCCTTGAGCTCTGACCTTGACTGGGCCCAGGGTAGGCAGCCTGCTGGGCACGGTGTGGGGGTTCCTTGTCCTTGAGTCAAGCCAGGGGCTTGGGGAGTGCCCGGCCTCAGGCTGAGCCTCGCGATGTGATGGGTACCCGTGTGTGTCCCTGCCAGCTGTGGGAGGGTCTCACAGCCCCTGAGCGCAGGCTGCCAGCCCCACATGGACAAAGGGAAGCATCGGGCCCCGGTCACCAGCTGGGAGGGGTGTTCTGCCTGCTGGGTGGCCTTGGCCACCACCTATCCCCCTCCAGGAGGGACATAGGAGACTCTGACACTGAGAGGACCTGGTCCTCACTGTCTGCATTTCCCCCTTTGCTGCCTGAACACCAGAAATCATTTGACCTGTATGTGACTCGGTTTGCTCCCCAGTAAGACAGGGGCAGGTAAGACTGTCCCCAGTAAGACTGTCAGTCAGTGGCAGTCTGATAGGTAGCAAATGGCCGGCCCAGCACAGGCCTAAGCAGGAGGTCTGTGGAGGGTGGCCCAGGCTGGGGCCATGTGGGATTCTCACCATACCAGGTTCTCACCGTGTCTCAACTCCACAGGCAGAGAAAGCTGGAGAGAGAGCTACAGAGATACAAGCCATTCGCAGACTATCTGAGGAAGGTCCTAGAGAGAATCCCCAAAGGTACGTGGCTTCCCAGAAAGCCTGTCCCCTCCATGCTGGGACACAGCACGTGACCTCACTGAGTCTGAGTTGCTCATCTGCAGCCCGAGGACACACAAAGCGACACTATTGTAGCTGAGAAGGACACAGGTGCCCAAATCAGGCTGCCTGGTTCCCCACCCAACACAACCTGACAACCAAGTGGGCTCTGAGGGGCCTCAGGGTCTTGATTTCTTTCTCTGTAAAATGAGCGCAGTAGCTGTGGGGGCTGCATAAACCCATCCATCGGTATGAGCACAGAGTGTTGTGCCTGGCATTGAGCTCCAGTAAGTCAGCCACGATGACGGTTGCAGTCACCCCTGCATCCGAGTCTGCAGGTTCCATCAGCCTTGGATTGAACATCTGCGAAAAACAAACTCGCACCTGTGCTGCACAGTTTTTCTTCCTGCCATTTTCCAGTGTGGTAGAAAAACTACCAACACCACGGTGACAGTGTGCTGGGCACCGTGAGTCACGGAGGGACGTTTAAAGCACATGGGGGTCAGGTAGGTTCTCTCTAAACTCCGCACCTTTTCAGAGAGGGATTGAGCCTGTTGGGGTTACGGAGATTGGTGTGTTATGGTTTGTGTCTGGATGTCCCCCCAAAGACACATGCAGTCATGGGGCGGGCTTTTAGAGTTTATGATCCATCCATGGTCCAATGCTGGAATTATGGGTGGGAGTGCTACACCCACCCTGGGGTAGGCAGTTTGCATATGAAAGAGAGAGAAAGAGCCTGCTTGCTGCCACTCCTCCCCTTTTGCTCTGGCTGTATTTGCTATCATCCACCGCTATGAATGATTGCCCTTTGCCATGTGCCACCCTGCCTTGGAGCCAGCCAAGTACGGACTGAAACCTCCACAGACTGTGAGCTGAATAAACCTTTCCTTCCTTAATTTTGGATGTCAGGTATTTTGTCCCAGCAACAAGAGAAAAGTAACCGAGACAGGGATGGGGCATCCCTGAGACCACTCCCACCCATACTGTGGGACAAGTGTGTTTTTTGCTCATCTATGGTTTTTTGGTTGGTTTTGCTATTATTTAATAAACACTAAAACTGAAATGGGTTTTAGTGTTTTGTTTTGTTTTGTTTTGTCTTGTCATAATTTGTGCCCAAGCTGGCTGTTAAAAGTGCCTCCAGCTCATTAGAAAAAGGAAGGACAAACAAAAAGACATTTTACGATCATCATTATTAGTTTAACATCATAAAAAATAGGAATAATTATTACCATTTATTAGATACTTATTCTGTGCCAAACTCTTCAGCCAGCTTTTTTATATCCTTCCAAGCTTCTGCTCACTGTGTTACCTGGGCTCAGAGAGGGTAAGGAACTTGTTCAAGGTCGCCCGGTCAGGAGGCCACGGGGCTGTGTCTCAGCATCTGGTCTATCTGACCTCGTAGCCACAGAGCTTGGTTTTATAAAGGTGTTACTGCCTGCCAAGGGGCTATGGGAGCCTCGACTCTGTCCTAGAGGTCAGGAGAGGCTTCAGAGAGGAGGTGACTTCTCAGGAGCTCAAGTGAGCTTGGCAAAGGGCAGGGCGCTGCAGGAGAGGGAAGAGCGCCCTGCTTGGCCACCATAGCAGGGTGGGCGCATGCGCTGGAGCTGGCAGGGCTGCTGAGGTGGCCTTGAGTGCCGAGCCAAGGGAGAGCAGAGGGCCCTCAGCCAAGTGTGGGCCTTGAAGTGACCCTGGATCCAGCTGCTGTGGCCTCCAGTTTGGGGCCTTCCTGACTCAGCGGCTCAGCCCTATTTGACTCACCCAAAATGAGTCACCAGTTCCGCCCTCCCCTGGGAGTCAGAATCTGCTGCTGCCCTTGGGCGTCTCCCACCTCCTCACCTGCAGCCTAGGTCCAGAATCTGGGTTCTCAGCTGCCACCAGCGAACTTATCAATGTCCTGCCTCTCCCGGGGTCGGGGGAGGCACCAGGCGCTGTCTCAGAGCCCGAGGGCAGGATCACCTGCCCCTCAGCCCAGGGCTCCGGCAGAATTCCCAGCCGCGGCATCACCCACCCAAGCCCCATTCCCCTCAGGCTGCAGCGATGCAGAGAAGCCCGAGGCAGCCGGGCTGGAGGCCCTGGTGCGGCGCTACGGGAAGCTCCTCACGGCCAGCAGGGAAGCCCAGAAGCAGCTGGACGCCTTCTGCCAGATGACCCGGGCAGCGCACGAGGCACTGGAGTCCCTAGAGGACAGCCGCAAGGCCCTCCTGCCGGTGAGAGCCACCTGCAACCTGGACGTCCCCTGGCAGGGAGAGTCTCAGTGGGAGGTCCCTCCAGACCCCGCCCTGTGTCCCCTGGGTCCCCTCTCCTTCACTGCTGACTGCCTTTGTGCACAGTAGAAAAACTAAGAGCTGTGGGTTCAGAAAGACTGGGGTTCTGGTCCCTGCTTGGCTACTGAAAAGCTGTGAGAGGCATCTGTGCCCTCTCTGAGCGTCAATTTCCTCGTTTGTCAAATAACACACAACATATCCTACCTGTTAGGGTTCTCGTGAGACACCACAGAACTGTCTCACTGGCAGGCATGTGGCACATACCTGCAATCCCAGCTTCGTGGGAGGCTGAGGCAGGAGGATCACAAATTCTGGGCTAGTAGGGGCAACGTAGGGAGACCCCTGTCTCAACATAAAATAAAGGGCTGGGGACCTGGCTCAGTGGTAGGAAGCTTGTCTAGCATGGGCAAAGCACTAGGTTGAATCCCCACGACTGCAAAACACAAAAAAGCTCAGAAATCCCATGATGTATAGAACTTTTGTAGGCTGCACATTCCAGATAGAGGGGCGGGACCCTTCCCAGCAAAGGCCTGGAATTCTGATGTCTGCGGGCCCTGGGACCCCGGCATGATGTTTGGAGAGTTGCTGCCCCCTAGTGGCAAGTCTGCAAAACTACCCCATTTGGCAGCTTTTTCCCCTTCCAAGAACCAGGTCCACTCCTGGGCTGGACCCTGTGAGAAGCAGTTTAGGAGTCTGTGGCCTTTGAATCTCCAGTACCTGGAAGCAGGACTCGGAGGAAGGCGAGTGTGGTGACCATGCTAGTTGTGGGCAGGACCCTGTCCTTCCTGAGAGCTTTGACGTCGTCCCTCCAGGGGCCTCCCCACTCAGTGAATGTTAATGACCTAACACTGCATGAAGTATTACTTATCTTAACTGCCGAGGCCCCCTTTAATTTCCCACCTGAGACTCAGCCTTACTATTCTTCCCATTTTTGCGGTGAGGAAAGGAAACCTCAGAGAAGAGAGGTCACTTGTGTTTGTCCCACATCTTCCTAATTCGCAGTCCAGGGCGTCCTCACACAGTCCCAAGGCTGTGTCCACCCTGCTGTTGGCTCCGGCTCTGGTGAGCAGCAGTGGACCTGGGCAGAACCCGTCCTCCCTCTCTGGCCCTGCAGCCACCCCCACTCAGGCAGCTCCTGCAGGCAGATGGGTGCCCTGGGATGACCCAACCCACTCGCCGCAGAGCCTCAAGATCCGGCTGTGTCAGCTGCAGAAGAAGTGTCACCACAAGCAGGAGCAGTGGAGGCAGGTGCAAGCCGGCATGGCCCACCAGAACAGCCCAGGCTTTGACACACACGCCCACCCTGGAGGCCACAATGTGAGCTGGGTATGGGGGATCTGGGAGCTGCAGCCTCCGTTAGTAGCATCACCTTGACACACACACACACACACACACACACACACAACATACGTATGCACACAGATACACAGACACCACACACATGGTCACACAGACGTGGCTGTTTGCTGTCACAGGCTTCTCTAAGCCAGAGCTGAAATGAGTGTGGTGACTATGCTAGTCGTGGGCTGTTTGCTGTCACAGGCTTCTCTAAGCCAGAGCTGAAATGAGTGTGGTGACTATGCTAGTCGTGGGCAGGACCTTCCGGATGAGAAAACGGAAGGCTCAGGTAGCTAAAGACGGAGCTCTGCCAAGAACCAGAGCTGAGACCTGAGACCCAGGGCTGGCAGCATGTTGGGTGCTCAGTCAAACGCTGTACAGTGTGTCTGGTTAGTAATGAAAAGATGCCAGGGCCCCAGGCGAGTGACATGCATGTCTTTGGTGATTCTGGCATCTCTCTGATCATGACCTGGCCATGTGGAGCACAGGGCCAATGCCCCCACCAAGGCCAGGACTTCAGATTAAGCTTTGCACTGCCCCGACTGGCCAAGGAAGGGGTCTGGTCATCCTGGAGCCCCAGCTTTCTCAGCAGACCCTGTGTCCTTCCGGTTTTGGAGACTGCTGAGGACTCTGGAGACCAAGACCCAGGGCTGGGAGCTATGCCAGGCATCCTCCCCTGGGCAGGATGCGGTCACTGAGGGACTTCAGGACCTCTTTGGGCTCAGATTGACCTGGCCCAGTGGGATTAGGCTTTGTGGGATACAGGAAGGTGGGGGCTGCTGGTCTCTATCCAAGGGGCTTCCAAGGGGATGTGGTCCCTCTGTGTCTTTCTTCCTAAAGGAAAGCCAAGGCGGCCACAACTGGCTCTCAGGCCATGACTGTGGAGGTCTGAAGTGTAAGGCTCCAGCGCTGCCTGGAGGGGGAGCCACGGGCCTGCCTGGCCCACTCGGAGGAGGCCCACAGATGTTCCCAGAGAAGAGGACCCCCTGAGACGTGTTTACCGGGCCTCTCTCTTAGCAGGGGAGGGCATGCAGGCCTCTTTCAAGCACTGGGAGCAGAATACAGACTGGGAAGGACCAAGGCTCCTGGCCTGGCCCCAGGACACTTCTCCGCCTGTGTGAGCTGGGAACAGGGCATGGAGCGGGGGATGCTGGGAGGGGCCTGAGCTTTTGTTCTCCCGCAGGGCCGGCTGCTCAGCTACATGCAAGTGGCCATCCACAACATGGCCCAGCAGTGCTGCCCTCCGGCCCATGGCATCCCCACGGGCATGGGCCTCTTCTCCCAGCTGGACCTGATTCAGGTAAGATGGGCTGATAGCCTCGGGCTCCCCCCAGCCGACAGCAGCCTGAGCTTGCCCTGGGCTCTGACCCACACCGCCCCTCTTTCCAAGAAAAGGAAAGAAACGATGTGAGGGAGTCCCCAGGGTCCCCACATCCATCACAGTAGGCCTCTGGGTAAACATCTGTCAGCACTCGGCCAGCACCCACGAGTCTCCCACATGTGCTCAGCATTGTGCTAGGTAAAAAGCTGGAGATGGGGAGAGACAAAGGCTTAAGAAATGCATGACCCTCAGAGGGGCAGGCTGGACACGGGAGGGTGGACTTCTCAGAGGAAGCAGGGAAAAGAGGCTGCCGGCCACATTCAGGAAGTCACACAAGGATCCAAGGGTCTGGACACCTCATCCTCTGCTTCTGCCCCTCCTAGGCTGGGCAACTTCAGAGAAGTCACACCCTCACCGGGCCTCAATTTGCTCAGGCCCCTGGTGAGAGCTGAGATGCAGGCCAAGCTTTGACGGTGTTTTGTCCCCTGGGAAGTGGCATCCCGGGGCCGAAGCACTGTCAGGTGAGAGACATTTCCTTCCCAGGCATTTATATTGGACAAGATGGAGACCGTGAGGATGATCTCACTGCTCACAGAACCCAGGGTGTGCTGGGCAGGGGACAGCCTCAGGGACAAGAGCCTGAGAAAGCATCCCAGGCCCTTCAGGAAGTGGCCAATGAACCAGGCCACGTCCCCCAGGACCCCCTTTCCCAGTGGCCAGGCTTCGGAGTGCTCCAGCCTGTCCTGACGGCCGCCTTCCCGGCCAAGGCATCACGACCAACCGGCTTCCTTACCTGCTTTGCCTCCTGTTTCTGTCACTACCTGAGGGGTTGAGAGACCGCCTGCGGCAGTAAAGGGGCAGGTGCAGCGCCCATGCTGGGGCCCGCAGGGCTGCCTGGGCTTGGGGGGAGGTGACAACAGAGGGACAGGAAGCCCCAGATTGGCACCTGCTCATCCGGAAGTCAGGGCTGTGTTCCCATGGTCACTGGGGGGCCCACAGTAGGTAGGAAGGGAGCACTGGAGCAGATGAGCGAGGTTCCTGCTGGGGTGCCTGAGGACTGCCACTCACTGCACTGTCCTCATAACCCAAGTGCCAGGAAGCACTGGTTTCCTAGCTTCCCTTTACAGGAGGAAGCCGCAGCCTAATGTAGCCATGTGGCTTGACCAGGTCACGTAGCCAGTTGAGAGGTCAGGCTGGGACGTGAACTGAAGTGCAGGCGCTCCGAGCTGAACTCCGTCCCTGTTAACCACCTCAGTGAACAAGGCGTAACACGCACTGGGTGCCCGAAGCGAGTCACAGCTCACGTTCAGGCCCGGGTAGCAGCTCCCAGGCAGAGGAAGTGGGCGTGTGCTCCTGCGGGTCCCCGCTACGCAAAGGGCGGCTGGGGACCCACGTCAGTGACACTGAGTGAGGGTCTGGGAGGGAGGCAGAGGCTGCGTTCTCACAAGATACCAGGCCACCCATACGCTCCCTTGGCCTGACTGTGCGGCTCTGAGCTAAGCCAGGCACCGCCCTCCAGGAGAAATGGACCTTCCAGGATGGCAGGCTGCGTGCACTGCGGTGACACTGGCTCTACCCTCAGAGCACCTGCCTGTTGGTCATCGCTTAGTTGTTTGGACGTTTATTGCCCCAGCTTGAATACTCAAAGGTTCATCTTGACCACACATCCCAGCACCCAGGGCGCAGGCTAGCACAGAACAGGCCCTCAGTAAATGTGTGCTGGGTGAGCACATTGTTACAGCCTCGGAGTAAATGATGAATGAATGAATGAGAGTCTTAAGAAAAGGAATGACTCTCTAAGTGAAAACTGTAAGGAAATTGGAGAAGCCAAAAGTGAGGGACATGCGGTAGAGGGTGCAGAGGGATCTTTGCCAGCACCTGACCTTTGGGTCAGCCAAGTCCCACGCACAGGTGTGGTGAATACCTGGGGCCACACTACTTCCCAGAACAAGCTGCCTCCTCAGTAGCCCCAAAGATGAGCCCTACTGTGCTGGCCGTGGGTCCACGCATTATTCGGCGGATCACTGGGGGAAGAGTGATTCCCTCCGTCCCAGCTACGCAGCATCACAAAGCACAAAGTACAGCAGTGCTGTCACCAGTCCCCAGCACTGCTGCCCAGAAGCAAGGGAGCAGGGGCCTCTGGACCCAGGCTGAACATGGTGGCTGAACATAAGAGCTGGCAGACCTCGGTCTGGGACTCACAGGGTCCTTTCCAGCCCCAGTGGCCCTTAAAACATAGAACTGGGTTGGCTGGGATGGGAAGGGACAGATTCACAGGCGAGGCCCCAAGATGCAGCTGAAACTGTGTGTGTGTGTGTGTGTGTGTGTGTGTGTGTGTGTGTGTGTCTGTATGCGAACAGCTAAGTTTCTGTCTGTGACAAAATCATTCACAAGGCCTGGGTAGATTATCAGAAACTCTGGGAATAGATCTGGGAAGATCGAGCACAAAGGAAGGTCTTGGGATATCTGTAAGATTGATGGGTAGAGACCTGGTATGGTTGGCATATGACTGTAATCACAGCACTCCTGAGGCTGAGGCAGGAGGACTGCAAGCTCCAGGCCAGCCTGGACAATTTAGGGAGACTCTGTCTCAAAAACAACAAAACAACAAAAAGCAAAACAACATTGGCAGGTGGGCTGGGACAACACACTCATTTTTTTCTTTTCTTTTTGCCCTCTTCGTGTGGAGTAATATAGTGCAGCGCTGAGAGTTTCCAAGAAGTTGATTTTAGACCATGACACAATGTGGATTTGCAGTCATGGTGTGCACTGCAGGGGCCTCCCTGGGATTATTTATTCCCACATTGATTGGTTTTACTTTTCCTATTTTCTGTGATCTCACCTAAGAAATTACGTAAATGCTGCCACTTGGAAGATGAACACTTGTCAACTCTCCAGCAGCTGACGGTAAAAAGCGGAGGGTCAAACAGACAGTCTGAGAGGAGCAGGTGCTCAAAGTCGGCCTGGAGCGCCAAGGTCTTTCAAGGGCAGCTGAAGCTGATGCCCTGGCTCAGAGAGGTGCAGAAATTTGCTCAAGCTTGCACAGCAAAAAGTGCGGGGCTCAATTCTAGCTGCTCTCAAGTTTGAGCTGTTGTTCCTATCAAAGCCCCTTAGACTTTCTCCAAACACCCTACTGGTGGAGACGCGTGAATTTGACCTTCAGGGGCCTGAAGGGCAGCCCATGACTTGTGCGCAGTCTTGCCTCTCACCTGAAAATGTTACTTAAGCGAACTTGCGTTGCATATTATAACTCTTGCTTCTACTACAGAAATCATGCTTTTGCCCTGCAGAAGTCTTTGATGAAATAGGTGATCCAGGAAGTGCTCTGCGTTTCTGCCCCTTTCAGTTCCGGTCCCCGGGACCTTGGCGGAGGAGCCCAGCAAACACCCACCTCGCCCGTTATCTGCAGACACAGCCGCCTTGGAAGAGGGCTCCCCGCCTCCCCACCAGCCCCACCGAAGCCTTCGCACCAGCCCCATCGCAGCCTCCCTGGCGCTGCTCCCGAGGGCTTCTAGGATCATAGAGCCCTGAGTGCACGGCCTTTCCTGGTCCCAGAGCTGGCATGCGGGACCTCGCTGGGCCCTCGGCTGCGTTCAGGCTGGGATACTGCGCCGTCTTGGTGCTCCGGCTCTCCCTGGTGGTCAGGCGGGATCGCGCGTCACCCTGGGCCCTCTCCCCATGCAGCCGGCCACCAAGTGCAGTCTGAGCCCCTCCATCTCCGCGCCCCACCCTCACCCTCTCTGGCCTGGCCCCCAACTGTAGCCTCCTTCCTGGACTTCTGCTCCCACCCTTAATCTCTCAACTCATTGTCATAGCAGCCAGACACATCTCTCAAGATATCACATCCACCCTCCCTCTGGCCTCTCCCATGGCTCCCTATTGCCCTTAAATAGAACCCCTTCCCAGTGCCTGTGTGATCCGACCCTGGCCACCTCTCTAGCCTGACCTGAAGTCGTCTCCCTCCTCTTGTGCTCTAGCAAGACCGGCCCCTCCCAGTTCCTAGTGGTTTGTCCCTTAGTCTTTGCTTGCTTCTGCTCATTCATTCAGTGCGTTTTCATGAGCATCTCCTGTGCCAGGCACTGAGCTCGATACTTGGGTGTGGATGACCTAGCCCTTGCCCTCTTAGGGCTGATACCTAATAGGAGGAAAGGGCGCATGCAGCGGTCCTGAACTGTGAGAAATGCTACACGGGAAGTGACCAAGTGCTAGGAGCAAGACTCCTGGGGTAGAGACAGGAGGAGCACGCAGATGACACCTCCCGAGACTCATTCTGCAGACCTTGGCTCAGACTTCGCCTCCCTGCCAGGCCGCCCTTCCCCCAGAGGAGCCAGGGCCCTGCTGTCTGCTGCCCCAGCACCCGTCCTCTCCCTGCGCAGCACGCGCCGGAGTTGGCAGTTAGACCTTGATTCGGTCCAGACAGCAGCGGCGAGAGGGCGCTGTAGCACATCCACACTGCCTCTGTGGGAGCTTGGGGAAGCGACCGCACAACCACGGGAGATGTGGTCTGGTGAACCCCATGCACAGGGCGATAAACTGAGGCTGACAGCTGCGTTAGTGACCCATGCTGCACCATGAAGTGGCCAGGGATGAGCAGAAAGAGTGACCCACATCTCTTCATGTTGCTCCTCGGAGGCGCCTGGCCAGCTCAGCGGGTCGGTCCCCAGCTCAGGCTCCCTCCACAGCACCGGGCTGTGGTCCCCTGAAGGCTCGGCTGGGGGACAGTGAGCCTCTCAGCTCACACTGGGTGCTGCCAGCAGCTGAGGGGCTCACAGGCAGGGCCACCCGGGGCCTCGCGTCTGCGCTCCCTCGGGGTCTCCCTCAGCCCCTGCTAGGGGTCTGCTCACTTCACGGCCAGTGACAGAGCTGGAGAGGCCGAGCAGGACAGAGCCGCCAGCATGCGGTGACCCGATCTTGGAAGTGACATCCGTCACCTTGCTGCCTCCCCAATGAGGCACGTGCCCGTCTGATGAGTGGAGGCCCTTCAGGGAGGCCCTTTCCCTGTTGGGCTTCACAGGGCCTATCAGGAAGCCAAGGTTCAGTGTCAACAGCACCAGCTGCATCCAACACCCAAGGGGAAAGCGGGGGCCCAGCCCACACTTCAGCCTCAGGCCACGGCCCGGAGTCGGGAGGGAGGGTCTGCGGTGGCCCACGAAGGGCGCTGCCCGACTTTTCCCCTGCTTCAGCCCTTCCTGGTCACTACTGTGGGAAGGTGAACCGTGCGGGCTGCTGGGGTGTCACTGCACATGAAAATCAGATGCTCATGAAGTGTGCGGTCCAGGCAGGCCGTGCGGGCCACCCTCCTAGCCCAGGTTGGCCCCAGCGATTACCGTGATGCGCCTCCAGGCTTCCTGTTAAAGATAAGCACACTTAGGGCGTGGTGGGCAGAGCAGGTTATCAAGGCGGGCAGTGTAGACACTGAACTGGGTGACAGCTGTCCATGTGGGTTAGAAGCAGTCGTTGGGTCCAGCCCACCTTCCAGGGCTTGGCATGTGCAGCAGGACGGCCTCAGAAATGCCCAAGGGCCAGGATGCACACCAGATGCCTCTGGGAGTCGGGCCCTGCTCCACCACAGAAAAGCCTGGGTGGTACCGGGACGGGCACCTCCCGCTGGCCTTGGCCATCTGGACAGCACACCAAATGCTCCCCCTTCTGGGAGCTCAAGGCACAGCGGCCCTCAGAAGCCAGCCCTAGGCAGCCCACAGGTGGCTGGTGGTGGAACAGGCCCATCCATTATCTTTCCAGAGCTGCAGACACTATTTAAACCCAAAAGGGAACCCTGGTGAGGTGCTGACTGCCTCGACACTCATTCTTCCTCCAGATTCTCTTGCCTCGCCTCTGGAACCCAGAGCAGCTGCTTGTGCGCCAGCTCTCCAGGGTCCTCTCCAGGGGCACAGAAAGCTTTTTTCACTTTTGCCTCTCCCGCAAATAGACTCTCACTATCTGCCCCATCTCTACAGGCAGCGGGAAATTTAAACCTCAGTCGTCTGTGGGCTCCCTATCTTCACCCTCTGCTGGGTTGTGTGTCCTGGCCCCCTTCAGGGCAGAAAAGGAGTCAGTGAGTGAGCTGTCATGGTTTGCAGTTAGATGCTGACGTGTGCGACTACAGCGGGGGGTGGCACTTGTGTCACTCTCAGGGCCCAACACTGTGCTATGTCTGGGAGAGAAGCATAAAGTGGGCTTCGCCAGTCTAGCAACAGCACAGGCCTCTGCTCTGAGGGTCCAGCAGGGGACACAAGAGTCACCTGCCTCTGACCACCCACTTCCACCCCTGGCTGGTTGCAGAAAGATCTCCCTTTGAGCCAGTTCAGCCTCAACCTCCAGTCCCCCAGGTCCCATTGCTTGCGCTAGAAAGATCTTTTCTTGATCTCAGCTTTGCAAGCGAGGAAGCTAAGAGCTCGACTCCTGCTCAGCCGTCCTCCGATCTTCCCCGGCAGAGGAAGCCTCACCAGGGCTGCCACTCACAGTTGAAGAACACGGCCCGCGCAGGGGGAGCTAGAGGCTGTCACTGAAGGGGCCTGGTCCTCCACCGCCTGCAGCATTTTCTTGATCGAGGGGAGGCCGGCAACTTTCTTTCAGGCACCAGACACGACCTGCCTCGGAGCTCCTCCCCGCCATGTGCAAATGCACACCCGCTAACCAAAGCCAGCAAGTCTTGGGCCCCCTCATTACCAGTGCGACACGTGGAAATGAATTTCTGTGGTGTGGAACTTCAGAGGAAGTCAGGACCAGCTGGGCAATCCAGAAAGCTTCCTGGGGGAGAAGCCAGACTGACAGGTGGATGCTCTGAAGTGGACAAGCACCGAGAAGGTTCTGGACCCTCGAAGCCATCTCCTGAGCTGCTGTGTCTATGCGGGAAGTGGGAACTCAGGAAGAGGAGGAATGAGAAAGCCGGCATTGTGCAGGGGGACAACGTGCAAGGCCAGCCACAAGTCACAGTCTTGCAGGCAGCCACCCCTGTGTGCCCAGCTCCTCCCTGGCAGCCGCATGCTCCCCGGCCTGTGAAGCCCCAGCTGCCACCTCCAACCTCCACCTGGACACCTGGACGCCAGGTACGGGGGCCACAGGAAGTGGGGCCACGTCCTTCCAGACAGAACTCGGTAGCCCTTCCCGGGGCAGCCCCTGAAGGGCAGCTCGCCTTTCAGCCCAACCCAGCTCCTCCACTCACCAGAAGCAGAAACTCGGAACACTTTTCTCTTCCAGTCACCTTTCTAGAGTTCCGAAGAAGCCTGTGCAGTTTCAGGAGGAAGAGAGCATTTCTCTGCCTAAGTGAGCTGCTTCACTGAGGAAAGCCGCTTCATTTTTTCACTGAGGAAAGACTCCCTTACATACATATTGCGATTCAGTGTCTTCTTGTTGAAAGACCTCATGGCTAAATACGTTTTTCTAAAATCACTCATATTGCCCAACCCTGTCACTGAATGAGGGGTTAAAAACTCAGAGAGGGTCTGGGAGGTGCCTGAGGACACACAGAAGTGTGTGACAGATCCCAGAGCCAGGGGCCCTGGGTCTTTATGGTCTCCAGAACAGGGGTTCTTCCACGTGCCAGTGTGGGACTCCCTCTGCAGCTGCTGTGGCCCGCGGAAGGGAGGAGAGAGGAGCTAATGCCGCAGCCCAACTCACGGGCTCCTGGGAATCTCAGCTGACAAAGACTCCTCAGCTGTACCCCATGGCGCCCTGCATGACTCTGTCATTCCTCCACTGAGGGGTGCCTCGCGTCCCGGAGCAAGAAATGGATGAGGGGTCAGCAGTCCAGGGAGCCAGCCCAGCAAGGCCACTCTTTGCTCAGCAGCACCTACTCCTATCACTTCTTTGGCTTCCTTGGCTATAAAAAAATGCAGAGTGGCCAGTAGTCCCAGCCATGTGGGAGGCCGAGGCTGGAGGATCTCTTGAGCCCAGGAACTCAAGGCCAACCTCGGTGACATAGTAAGATCCCCATCTAAAAACAGGTGAAAGCAAAAAATATAGAGCAGAAACTTCCCAAAAGCAAATAAGGGTGTGGGGACTCCATGGTGCCTATAACTATGCGCATGATTCCTTCGAAGAGTGAATTCAAACCCTGCTCAGGGGGCTGGGCACGTGGCTTGCACACAGAGTGCTTGCCTAACATGCACAAGGTCCTGGGTTCCACACAACAATGCCAGCTCTGGCATCAGACAGCCTGGGGCTAAGTGAATGTGCTTGTGTGGGGTAACTGTCTTTCTGTCCTTTAGGATCTACATCTGTAAAATAGGGGTCATAACAAGAGCACTAACCCCATAAACTAGGCATGAGAAGTAAGTAAGATAACACATGCTGAAAGTCTAGGACAGTGTCTGCTAGTAAGTGCTGTCTATAACCGCACAGTGCAAATGGTTAGCCCCTGTTCCTCCCGCTT
This sequence comes from Chinchilla lanigera, assembly GCF_000276665.1. NCBI lineage: Eukaryota > Metazoa > Chordata > Mammalia > Rodentia > Chinchillidae > Chinchilla > Chinchilla lanigera. Next base: position 16,078,744 of record NW_004955438.1, read on the forward strand.
CTGTGCCTCCTCCGACACCACACTGACCATCCAGGATATGATACCTGGAGGGATGGGGTGGGGGCTACTTAGGACAGTATGTATCAATATGCATGCTCCTCGACCTTCGATGGGGTTGCAAGCAGTAAACTATCATGACTTGCAAATATCATAAGCCAAAAGTGCATTTAACACACCTAACTACCGAACACCCTAGCTCAGCAACACAGCGTGCAGGAGAATATCCATTTTCCCACCTGAAGTGCAAAGCTGACCCGGAGCCACAGGCCAGCGTCTCCAGAGATCGCACATTACTAGCCTAGGAAAAGATCAAAACTCAAAAATTCCAAAGTAGACCCGTGCAAGTGCCTGTACTTACGAAACGGATGCCTGCAAGGTACTGGAGGATCTCCCCCACTCCCTCACCAGCAGTAGCTCCCCTGAGCTCTGCAAATGAGCGTCTCAATGATAGCTGCTCTTTGTTTGATGTCCAGTAATAATGAGCTTGTACGCAGGTGAGTCAACTACACCTGTTCACGGTCTGCGCCTCCTATATAGTCCTACAATTCCAGAGCCATACAGTCAACCATCCTGAAAATGTATTCATTCAACAAACATTAATTGGGTGCGTGGCAACCTACTGATTCACAAGTTAGAAGAGGTTATTTAGTATCAGGTAAGTAACAATGTTACTGGACACGCGTTTCCTAAGTGCCTGTCCTCTGATCTTGGGCAAACTATACTTACGTGACTTTGTGAACTAATGAGGGCCAGCTAATCTTCCAGAAGACAGTTTGTAGTTTTAGTTAAAAGCCCTTCAACCTTCACAAAAGGAGGACACGTCTTTCTGGGTTGGGCTAACTCCTTTGCCAGTTAAAAGTTTTCTGTGTCTTTAAAAAGGGGCGGTACCCTGTCAAATATATCCTAAAACATAGGCTGAAACTGCTTGAAGTCCCACCCACTTTCTGTGACGTCCTGCGGCCCGGCCTCTGATTGCTCGCTGCCCACGCCAATCGCGGGGCGTGTGTCTTGCTGGGACACAGTGGAGGTCTAGCCTTTGGTTTGCGGAGCGGTCGGGTGTATTCTCCGCACACCCCACGCCCTCGAGGCCCACGCCGCCCGACCCCACAGTGGAGCCGACCGGCGCCTCTCGTGGTACCTTCTGGCACCAGATCACTCCTCGCTGGGGCGGGACGCGGTCCCACAGCTCCGTTCACTATGGTCAGTAGCACTGGGGGAAAATGGGAAGGGGGAGCGGGGAGGGGGCGCGGGGGCGGGGTCGCCGACCTGCGCATGTGCGATCGAGAGCTCAGTCCCCTGCGCGGTCCCCGCTGCGTTCCCACCCCCAGGAACCCTGAGTCCTAATTGGTTCCCGGGACAGGAGCGAGCCCCACTGGCTCCCCGGGACGCCCAGCCCAGCTTGGCCCGAGGTCCCTGTCCTCGGTGCGTCCTCTCCAAGTGCCACTTGAAGTCGCACGGTAGGTGCCTTCGACTGCAACGGGTGCTCAGGGTGCCCTGCTTTGTTAAGGAGCCCTCCTCCTACCGACAGCTCGAAGCCGCACCCCGAAGGCTCTGCTATCGCAGACCACCGCCTCTGCCCCTCTGTCCAGCTCTGCCCAGGTGGCTGAGTCGCTTGTCCCCGGATGCCAGCAAGTCTTTGGAGCCAGGACCCACTTGGGGAGACGGCCTCAGGTTGCAGCAAGTGAGTTAGGGGTCCAGGGAAAGCGGCCCAGAAACCCTGATCCAGAGTCCTGGCCAAGCGGAAAGGTGTGAACAGGAGGGGAAACAGACCAGACAGGGAAAGCGCCAGAACCCATCGTGACGGCACCTGGGTTGGGAGTTGGATCCGAGCCTCTGGAACCCGGTCCAGTGCTCTCTTTGTTACATCAGGTTGCCATGGAGGTCAGGCTTGTTGCATGATGGTCACCCCAAGCTCCCTGCAGCCCTGAGCAGTGGCCCCTGGGAGCTTGTAGATTGTGAGCACTGATGGATGTCTCGCTTCTACCCCTTGGAACGTGAGAAGCGTGGGTGGGTTCCCTTTGCACACCTGTATTCTGGGCTGCTGTGAGGACCCCCTGCGGCCATGGTGTGGAGCCCAGGTGTTTAGCCGCAGACTTTGCTCTGATAACCGGATGCTGGAAATGGATGTGCACAGGTGCCTGGTTCTTTGTACTTGGCCTCCTCCCTTCCTGCGCGGGAAAATGGGTCGCTTCTGCAGGGTGCTGTGGAGCTGGGGCCGGCTCTGAGTGTGGTGTGGGCAGCCAGGGCCTCTGAGCTGCCAGCCACCTGCTGAGTGTGGCTGGGGGAGCTCCAGGGCATCTGGAAGCATCAGTTTCCCGCTTCTCCCTGGTGCCCAAGGGGCACTGGAAAGGGGCCCTCTGTTTTGCTTCACCCTCCGGGGGGCAGTGGGAGCTGGGGTAGTAATGGCATTAGCCAACCTTAACGTGTCCGCTGGCCCCCACTGGAGCGCTGAGAACGCACCAGGAACACACCAGGAGCAGGAACCTCAACTTCTGTCCCTTTGCTACACAGGGAGGCTGCTGACTCCGCCCTCCCATCTGCCCGGGACTCAGGAGACCGGATGGGGGGTCCAGGCACCTGGTCCTCACCCATCAGGGGGCTTGGGTCCCCCGCAGAGGGACGCAGTGCTTAAGCCTACGTGGGACATCTGCCTGGGCACCGTGGGGGTGGCCGTGGAGGCTGTCCGGGTGTGGGCCTTCCTGTTCACGCGGCACTTACTGAGTACTGTGGTGTGCCGGGCACCATGCTGGGCTCTGGGCTCTCTTGGTAGTGGGTTTTTATGTTGAGCTGGGGACGGCGAGGAGGGGGATAGAAGACAGGGTCCTTGGAAAATACAGCGTCTTCCTTGCTTTCTGTGTCAAAGCCACTGGGCAGAGCGTGAGGGAGGGTCCCAGGTGGAAACATGAAGCCCTTGGGAGAGCAGGTGCTGCAGCTGGGAAGGCTGCAGGTGGGAGCGGGGTTTCATGCACACTCCAGGTACAGTTAGCATTTGGGGACTCAGTGAGTGTGTGACACAAACAGTAAAACCTCAGGGTCTTGTTACACTTCATCCTGTCATTTATCAAACAAGCACCCCCCTCCGCAGGTGTGCATGCACCCTAGTCGGGCCTGTGCTGGGCATTGATGAGCCCGCCTGTCTTGGAGCTTGATGCCTGTTGGCCAGGCCAGAGCTGGACACAGGCAGACCCTGAGCAACTGACACAGCCTATGTGGCTGACCAAGAAGTGCAGTGCATTCCGAGGAGTGAGGAGTGTTGGGGAAGGCTTCCCTGAGGAGATCTTTTGAGCAGGGTATTGAAGGATGTATAGGAGTGTTCAGAAAGGATTCGTCGGAAGGTACATTCCAAGCAGCAGGGACAGTGGGCTTAGTGGTCTTGAAATATGGTCAAGAGCGAGGTATCCTGGTAAAAGTCAGCAGCCTCCATAGGTGCAGGATACTTGGGGGAGCCCTGAGGTGAGTCTGGAAGCTTTAGTGGGGTCAGAATGAAGGGCTTCGTGTGCTGAGCTGTGGAGTTGGGTTGCAGCAAAGAGAGGGAGCATGACATTCAGGACAGGTGAGAGACGGTCTCGGGTGGCTGCTCTGGAGTTGGAGACCTTGTGAACACAGTGCATCCATTTCTGGGGCTGCTGTAGCAAGGGCCACGAGCTGGTGGCGCAGAACAATAAGAATTCATTGTCTCACTCTGAGGAGGTCAGAAGTTCAAGATCAAGGTGTGTGCAGGGCCAGGAAGCCTCCGAGGGTGCTGGGAAGGGGGTCTGGCCCAGCCTTGCTCGGAGCTTCTGGTAGGTCCCAGGCCTGTGGCAGAGCACCCCAGCCTGCGTGGGGCATTCTCCCTGAGTATGTGTCCAAGTGTCCCCTTTTACAGGGACCCCAGCCATAGGAGTAGGGGCCCAGCTCCCCCCGTGTGACCTCATCTTAGCTAATTGCATCTGTAGTGATCCTGTTCCCAAATAAGGTCACGTTCTGAGGTCTGGAAGCTGGGACATTGGCATAGAAATTCTCGGGGACCCAGTTCAACTTTTAACACTCCGTGTCCATTTTTGGAGCATTACTGTGTGCCGGGCACTGGAGATTCAGCAGTGACAGGTGAAGTCCCTGTCCCGGTGCAGTTGACCTGCTAGCAGAGGGAGACAGTGTAAGTACACCAGTGGCCGTGTCTTATCACGGCCTGAAGAACGAAAGCAAAGTAAGGCCATGGGGACAGGTGAGGTGGTCCTGGAAGGCCTCTCTGAGGGGCAGCATCACCCAAGGCATATGAAGGGGCACACGGGCATCCCCGGAGAAGGAAAGGCCTCAAGGTGAACGTGGGCGTGTCCTGTGGGAGGAACTGAAAGAAGGCTGTCGTGCCTGAGATTCAGAGCAAGGTGAGCAAGGGCCAGATGAGGTCAGAGCTGGGAGACTGTGGTCAAAACATCGAGTCTCTAAAGGAGGAAGCTACTGGGGAGTGTCTTACCTAGCTTGTGCTGCTATAATAAAATACCAGAGACTGGGGAATTTATAATGACCAGAAATATATTGACCTGCAGTTCTGGAGGCTGGGAAGTCTAAGCTCCAGGGCTAGTGTCCTTGTTGTATCCTAGTGTGACAGAAGGCATCACACAGCGGAAGGATAGGAGAAGGGCCCGAGGTAGGGGGCTGGGCAGATCTCCCATGAAACGAATTAGTCCAGCCGTGATGGGGAGCCCATATGGCCTAAATGCTGCTTAATCTCCTGCCTGTTAATCCTGTTATAGTAACAGGTAAATTCCAGCATGGGTTTGGGAGGGGACATCTAAGCCACAGCATCCTGTCTTTGCTGCCCCCCTTCTCTCGTACAAAATGCACTCATTCCACCCAGTACCCCCCAAAGTTTTAACTCATTCCAGACCCACACAAAAGCCCAAAGTCGAGAGTCTCTCAACGTGAATCTGGTATGCGTGAGACCCAGGCAGGCTGCATTCCAAGGCAGATTGCTCTCCAGCTATGCAGCAGGAAGCTATGCAAATTATGCACATTCAAGATGCTATGGTGGGACAGGCATGGGATGGACGCTGCCTTCCAAAGGAGAAGTAGGCAAGAAGGAAGGGGTACTGGTCCTGAGTAAGTCCAACACCCACTAGGGTGAACAACTTTACATCTTGAGGTTCTCAGAATAACCTTCCTTGACTCTTACTTCCCGCCTCCTGGACCCAATGGGCAGGGATTGGGCCCCCAGGGCTTTGAGCAGCCCACAATGGGTCTTTGCTGGGCACAGCCTGGGAAACAGTTGCACAGCTTGGAGCCTCATCTCTGCAGCTCCCTGGGGTGCTGGTGCACACTGGTAGCTCTATAGTCAGGGTCATGGAAGCTGTCCTTTCCTGTAGCTCTGCAAAGCTGTCCAGTAGCCGTGTCCTATGATGGGGTCTCTTTGCCTGCAGTATTCTTTGAGATCTAGATGAAGAAAGCCCTGGCTCCATAGCTCTGAGGTCTGCAGGCCTGCAAGGTAGCCCCACAGGAATTCTATCACACAGCTATGGCCTCTGGGGCCACAGCACTGGACCTACCCAGACTTGCCCAAGCCACAGCTGGCCACCAGGAGTATAGGCTGCCACGAATATAGGGAGCAGATGCTTGGGTAGAGCAGGTAGCACCAGGCTCCTTTCTAGCCACACTCATCCCTATAGCAAAATGGCTGCTTGGCCCCACCTTTGTTTTGCTGTCTCATAGATGTGCAGATGCTGTTTCATTTCTTACATGACCAGATTGCAAATTTTCCTCATCTTTCAGTCCCTTGAATTATTAAGATCATCTTTAAAGCATTTCCCTCCACTCACATTTTACTCTCTGTGGCTAACATGTTCACAATGGAGCTGTAATTCATATGTCTTACTGCTAGGTACCTTGAACCACTGGTGGTACATACATGATTGTCCTGTGCGTGACTGTACCACTTCTACCACCAGTAGTACAAGCTGCCCAATGGGAGAGCTGTGCATGTACCACTGGTGGTTCAGGTTAACAGGAAGGTGTTAAGATACCCAGAAGCCGGACTGCTTTGCTGCTTAGAGAGTTCTTCTACCAGGTATCCTCTTAAATTCTCCCTTTCACAGAGCCCTTGGGAAAGTTCTCTTGTGATGAGGATGGCGTTCGTTATTTCCAGCTGAGACCTTATCGGCCTGGCCTTTACTGTCCAGATTTGTATCAACACTCTACTCACCACCACTTAAGCAGTCTCTAAGAAGATTCAGACTTTGCCTACAGCTCTCCTTCTTGAGTCCAACCCATTAAGCATTGTCCTTAATGCTTCATTCATGGTAATATAGGCTCTCTCCAGCATGCACTTCAGAATTGTCCCAGCTTCTGTCTATCACCCGCTTCCAAGGCCACTGCCATTACTATTTTCAGGCATTTGTTAGAGCAACAGCTACTCTAAGAAAATATCACAGACTGAGTAATTTATAATGAACAGAGATTTATTAGGCAAATAGATCTAGAGGCTGGGGAAGTCTGTAAGCAAGGTGCTGGCATCAGGCTAGCATCATCCTGCTGTGTCATAACATGATAGAAGGCATCACATGGTGCATGGAGAGGGCTAGAGAGACCAAGAGGGGGTGAATGTGCTTCATGATAATGGATAATGGCATTAGTTCACTCATGAGGGCAGACCTTTGCCTTTTTGCTGCTGTTGCAGTGACAAATCACAACGCGAGTTTGGGAATGGACAGATCTCCAACCATAGCAGAGTGTATTGAAGTATTGAGCAGAGGGTATTGAGGGTGTCTTCTCATCTTTTAAGCAGCTTGCACTGGCTGTTTGTGGAGGAGGCCAGGAGGTTGCTTGGTACTTTCTTGCAGCCTGCTTGGGGAAGATGGTGCAGGTGCGTACTGTGGACTCAGGAGCAGAGCCAATAAAGTGGAAAAGTAGAAGAGTGCTCCTAGGTTTGGGGGCGGTGCTCTGGCTGATTGGCGGGGTATTCTAGGGAGCTGGAGAAATCTGGGGTAGCAGGGGATGGAGCAAGAGAGGTTAGAACAGGTGAATTGGGAGATGCTGCTTAGATGGGGCCTGGTAGATGAATACCTAAGGGTTCGCTGGGAAGATCTTGTCTGAGTCCAGACACTGTGTGGGAGGGGACAGTGCCCAGACTCAGGGTCTCTCCAAAGCCACCCAGAAACTGTAACCCAGGTGGCTGGAGCCCACGTCCAGGGTCTTCTCAAATGTCCTAGCCAAACAGCTGAGAGGGAACATACAGGAAACTGAGTAGCAGCCCCTGCCAAAAGATGCTCATGGCCTCTTTCCCAGAACCTATGACCATGTGAGGGGGCTTTGCAGATGTGACTAAGGACCTGAGATGGGAAGGTGACCCTGAGTCATGCGGGTAGGTGCAGTGGTGTGACCACAGCTTCTGAGGGACAAGCAGTAGGGGACTCGGTGTCAGTAGAGGCGACAGTAGAAAGAGAGGTCTAAGGGGGTCGAGCACCAGGGAATGCGGGCAGCTTCCAGCAGCGGAGGAGGGCAGGGCAGCTGAGACCCCGGAGCCCTGGAGGGGCACCGCCCATCCTCATCTTGACTCTACCCAAGTGGTTCATGTTGGTCTTCTGACCTCCAACTCTAAGAGATGAAATTTGTGTTGTTTTAAGACATATCTATTATATACCCTATCCTGACCAGACAGCTAAAAGGTTGTTTGCTTCTAGGGCTTTGAACAGCCCACTGCAGAGACCCAGCCCCCAGCAGGCAGGGCCAGGCCAGTCTGGAAGAGACTTGGACCTTCCTCGAGGGCAGGTGCCCAGTTCTGAACCTGCCCTGCCCCCAGCCTCTTTTGGGAACCAGGTGGCGGCCTGAGTTCAGGCTGCAGGGTGAGCGGTGGCTGCAGGGGTGAGGGCCTGGTTAAGAGGCTCACATCGGGGGCAGTGCAGAGGGAGATGCGCTGGCCAGGAGCTGGCATTGCTCGCTGGCGCAGCGTTGGACCACAGAAGGGATGGGGTGGGTGTTTATGGTCCGAGGTGTGACCTCGAGGCCTGGCTGCTGAGTTCGTCACCGTATCCTGTTCACAGCTGTTTCCACGCCGAGGCGCTATCTGCCTGACTTAAGTCATTATATCTATTTCCAAACCAGCAATTAAAGAGCTAAAATTCTTTCATGTGGCCTGATTAGCTCTGGCAGGATGATCAGATGTGGCCTCTCTGCTCCTTCTGCATAACTTCCTGGAAATTTTCACAGCCCAGGTTTTAGAAGCAAATACTAATTAGCGCCAGCTGAGGTCACCCTCAGAGCACTGCTCCTGATTTATGAGCCATCCATGGGAGTGTGTATCCCGGGTTCTGCCTTGGGTTTGAGTCTCTTGTCTCACTGGGGGGAGGGGACAGGTCTGCGCTTGTGGTTTTTGCGGGTGTGCAAGTGGATGAGGACTTGGGGTCATCCTGGAGGTGTGCTAGGCAGACTTGAAGGGCCAACGTTGTGTCACCTGGATGCCCCAGTAAACACACCTGAGACCACTAGGGGGCGCGCGAGCCAACCTAAGGTTCTGTCTTCTGTGACTGGAGGAGCCCTGTCCTGGCTGCTTGTCAGGAGGGTGGATCCTAAGTAATACTGAGCCAAGAAAAAGAGCCACAGTACCTACAGAATAACGTGCGTGCAAACTTAAAACACAAACACATAAAAACTTTTTTAAAAGACAGCTACATTCCATTTGTATGAATGTATAATGGACTGTAGGTCTCTAGTCAAACTCATAAAGACCAAGTAGAAAAGCGAGGGCCAGAGCCTGGAGGAGGAGGGCGCACGGAGGTGGTATTTGATGGGGACGGAGCTTCAGACTGGGAAGGAGTCGCTCTGGAGATGGAGAGTGGCGAAGGCTGCACAAGTGTGAATGTGCGCTTATGGTTACAACAGGGGCTGGGGATTTAGCTCAGCGGCACAGCACCTGCCTGGCAAGCGCAAGGTTGTGAGTTCGATTCCTGGTACCGGAAAAAAAAATATGGTTATAACAGTGTATTTCGTGTGATGTGTGTTAAATCATAATAATTTTAGAAGATGGATACAGAGAGACGTACCTGAGATGTGGAGGGCTGGCGAATGGAGGGATGGGAGCAGAGATTGGGGAAAAGGGATAAACTGAGGGAGCACAGGAACCAAGGTGCAGGGGAGCTGGGACCCTGGCTGCTGTCTAGCGTGTATGCATTAGCGTCAAATAGCGTAAGTGAATTTGCCAAATGCAGAGTTTATGCTAAGTTGGCAAATGGAGCGCCTGCTTGGGCTTCCTGGCCTGTCCTGCCTCACTCCTCTCCTGACCACCTGTGAAGGTGCCTCATTTTGACAAGGGATGGAGGCTTTCTACAGGGAAGTGCTTGTTTCTTCTTATTGAGGATTAACTGCTTAAACGCGTTTCCGCTTTGCCAGCGTTACCTCCTCGGCATCTGCTAAGTGAATATAGCCAGCTGCGTGTCCTTCTGTGACCTCCCTGCCCCGACATTGGGGAGGGGGGTCTGCTTTTTCTTGTTTGCGCCAGTTCAAGCACAAGCAGCCTTAGATACGGTTGTTCTGCTTTTTAATTCACTGTTTTAAAAGCCTCAAGCCATAACTTAACTCAGCTCTCTGCAAAAGCAAGGTTTTATAAAGTCCAAATGCATTGCTAGTGAAGTAATAGGACTTGGAATGAAGTCAGGATGAAGGGGTACTGACGGGCTGGTACACTGTGCCTTCCGCAGTGCCTGAGGGCCCCTTTGAGGTCTAGTCAAGGAGGGGGGGGGTATTAAGACTGGGACTTCTGAGATCCCACCCATATTTGTGGCACCAGCCCACAGTGTGAACACAAAATTAACTGCACACCTGTGACTGTTGTTTATTGTGCTAATAATGTCAGTCTTCTGTGATTTAGATCAAAACCAGCAAAAATTTTACACATTTGCCACTGAAGTCAATAAAGCGCTCCTGTAAGTTTAAAAACCCTGCCCTGGAAACAGGGCAATTTTAAGCTGTGAATCAGAAGTCTACTTAGACTTCAAAAGGGAGACTAAGCAGAAAGGAGTTCCAGGTAAAGTAGAAGCCGAGTGTCTTCTTCACAGGGTTAAAAGGCTTGAAGGAAGTGGAAGAGACTAACTTCCCCTCCCCGTGTCATGGATGCCCTTTTCATTGCTGGGATGAAACCCCGGGCTTTGCGTGTGCTACTCTGCCGTGCTACACATGCAGCCTGTGATGTCTTCATGCTGTGTCTGAGCGGCACTAGCAATGGCCCCTGATCCCTTATGATGAGCCTCTCCCGGCTTGGAGACCCTGAGCTCCTGTCCAGGAGCTGGAGGGAGGCCCGGGCTGTCTGCCTGTCTGGGACAACTGCAGGGCAGCGGCTTGGGCCCAGCCTGCTGGTAAGAAGCCCGACCACCCCGCTACGTAGAACATTCTTTTGTGTCCCAGAAGCCCTGGTCCTTTGAGAGCTGCTGGACTCTGGGTTCTGCATGCCCAGCACTTGGTATGGTTGGATTTGCACGGCTTCAGAGTTGCACAGGGGCATGCATTAAATCACTTCCTATCACAAGGGGCCCAGTCTTGTTGGTAGCATGGGTATAAAAATGCCGGCCTCACGAGATTGCTGAGGTGATTCAGTGAGGTAACGGGGGTATGTGAGCCTCTGTCCCAGAGTTTGGTATATAGTAGGTGCACAATAATGGCACCTGTCACTACTTCATGTATCGTGGGTTTAGGGTAACAAGAGATCATCAGACTATCCTCTGTATGTTGGTTTCCAAACTTGTGGTCACAGGGTGGCTGCTGCAAAGAAGTTGCATCTTCATTTAAGGGAGGAAGAAAGGGCAAGGAATAGGATTTGCCATCCCTGTTCTTCTCATCCAACAGCTTTCCCGGAGGGCCCGACAGACTTCCCAAGGGATGCCTGGCCAGTTCTGGTTAGGTGGCCACCTGTAACTGCAGGCAGGCCAGGAAGATGAGTGGGAAGGACGTAGGGCTGTCATGCTTTACCCTGCCCTGTCATTTTCATAATGCTGCCTGGGGTGCAGCTGGGGTTGTTAGTGGGGAAGAAATGGGTACGAGTGGATGGGATAGCAGCCCGCAGAGACTGCCCAGAGCTGTTGTCTGATTCCTCTGGGGCTCATCCAGCCTACCTGCCTGTGTTGTGGCTAGAGATGGTGGACAGCGGGACCCACTGCCTGGCCCTGTGGCCTCGGAGACATGGCCCATGCCTCTTAGAGATGCCCCTTCCGGGTCCCAAAGCCTCTCCCCTGTTCTGATGCCAGGTACTGGAATTGGGGCCAGGGAAGGTCATTATCAGAAACTTCAGAGTCTGTCCCTTGTGGAGACAGGCGTGACCCTAAAGTCACTAGGGCCTCACTGTGTGGCCCAGCTGTGTGCCCCGGGGGGCCCAATCTGGCAGAAAACTCACCCTCAAAGCCACAGGGCTGTTCCTGCCACGGAGACAGTGGAGGTTCTGTTTGTGACATCAGAGGCCCCTCTGAGTGCGGGGTGTGGGTTGAGATCAGCCGTGAGCCTGCGGGGCCCCTGGGACAGACTGCTGTGGGCCAAGGCATCCTTGGAAAGAGGAGCTGCGGCCAGAATTCCAGGCCAGAAATGATGGCACAGAAGGCTGGGTCGTGCATTTCCAGAAAGTGCAGTTCAGGGCAGCCTTGCAGCCTGAAGTTGTCTCCCTGGGCTGCATGCGGGGGCCCCTTTATTTTAAACCACAAATGGCTTTAACATCTTGCTCCTGCACTGTTCCCGTGCCGACGGGAGGGGCATGTTGGAGGAGGGGTGCGTCACCCACTTTTCTGCGCCCTGATGGGTGGCAGGAAAGCCCGAGGCAGAGCCAAGGCCTGCGGGGAGGTGGCTGTCCACCTAGCTGCCTCCTGCAGTGTCCGGGGCCTGGAGCCTTCCCTGCCATGGTCCCTCCCTGCCAGCTGAGCTCTTCAGGCCTGGAGAGACCCTGACTCGGAGATGTTGGCCTTTCTAGGCTGGAAGCGACCTTAACTTAGAGCTGGGTCACAGTGTGACCTTGACCTGCAGGTGGGGCGCAAGGTACCCTCCGTTTCCAGTCAGCTGTGCAAACTCAGATCTCAGCGCCCTTCCCAGGATACCCTCCGACCTCCCTCCAGGGCCACTCTGGGCGGCCTCCTGTGGTGCCGACCTTGGTACCTGGCCTCGTCAGTATTTTCCTCTAGTCCCCGAGCCTTGCTGGGCTGGAGCAGCGCTGAGTGTTCTTCCCTCCCCGTTTCCAGCATGCGATGCTATGCTTGGCATAGGCTGGATCTGCAGGAGGTGATGGGAGAATAAATGAGTGAATGGGACAGGAAGGGCAGAAGGAGACAAAGGGACACGTCAGACTCCTCTAGGAAGACTCAGTAGCTTTGAGGCATCATACTTTGTGAGGTGAGTCAGTCTGCAGGTTACAGGATGCGTTTCCATAACCAGCGCCACTTCATGATGGTACTGACGCCGACTGTCCTGTTTGGGGACCAGGACAGTCTGGGCAGGAATCTGGGAAGCTGGTCAAGCAGGAGCTAAAAGGCCATCAGCTGGGTGAACCCAGGCGAGTTGGGGATGGTCATAGCATTTCCTGTTTCCCTGTGTTTCAGAGTGAAACATCTTTCAACCTAATATCAGAAAAATGTGACATTCTATCAATTCTTCGGGATCATCCTGAAAACAGGATTTACCAGAGAAAAATCCAGGTGAGGCAGAAGGTGGAGAGATGAGGGTTGTAATTACAGTAACATGGAGCTGGGTACACAGAAGTGGGTGCCACTTTGAAGGCTCAGGTTCCCAGACCAATTATGGCGCTCCCAGAATATTCTGATGCTGGGCCTGTGTCTCAGAAAGAATCCTTTTCTTGCCAAAAAAAAAAAAAGAAATTTCCCCAAAAGCTAAGCATGATTCCTAGAGCTTCATTTACTCACTAGGACTTTATTACAACTCTGTGAGGCAAGGCCTTCTATTATCCCCCTTTTATAGCAGAGGAAACTAAGGCACGGTTCCTGAGTGGCTGATCTGGGATTTGAACCCAGGCAGCCTGGCCTCATGGGCTGCATTCCTGACCACTGCACTGGGGACCTCCCAGAACAAGGGTGGTTACTGCAGGGCTATGGGGATCACTCTTGGGATGAGGCGGGTATGGGAGCACGGGCAGCACCTCTGCCCTGCTGTGCACCTAGGCGGGACGGGCCAGCTGCTGCAGCCCTCCTCAGGCTTCTCACAGCCCAGGGCGCAGCCTCCTGCCCTGACTTACCCCACGACCCCCACACGGGCCGGGTGTCGGCTAGCAGTACAGGGTGGTGGTGTTGGCGTCCCGAGACCCCCGCACAGCTGCAGGGGCAGGAGCAGTGGCTGGCGGCCCTCCAAGTCCTGTCGCCAGTGTCTTCCATCTCGTGAGCCCCTCTCAGCCAGCCTGCCTCAGGTGGCCTGGGCCTTCTCATCACTGTAGTAGAAGCTGGGACTCCTGACCCCCTAAAAACCATCCTTCTCTGCCAAAATAAGGCAGGACAAGGGACCCAGGCCACAGGAGAGGGCCACTGGCTGCTAGGAGCAGGGATGCAGGGAGTGCAGTGTGGACATTTCTCACACTGTGGAGAAACATCTGGGGGACCGTCCCGACTGCTCAGTCAGCCTGGGAAGCTCCCACCTACCAGCCCACGCCGTCTGCTCACACGGGTGCCCGCCACGCATCCCTCTGTGCTGCCAGCTGCCACTTCTTGATGGCCCATTTTTCCAGGAAGCCCTCCCTGACCTCTGGAGTCTAGTGTGGACCCTCTGCCCCATGGTACCCCTCTACGTCACCATCATCTAGTTACCTGTCACCCCCCGACTGTAGGCTGCCTGGGGCCAGTGGCCATGGTCCTCCCCGCCTGACAACAGGCCAGTCGATGTGTTTGTTGAATGAATGAGAGTGGGGGAGACTGAGGGGCAGGAGTGAGGTGTAGGTGGGGCCTGTGGCCAGGCCACCACCAGCCCCCATGAGAGCCGTGTGACTGCAAGGGTCTGCGTGTCTTTCCCTCTCCACAGGAACTCAGCAAAAGATTCACCGCAATCCGCAAGACCAAAGGGGATGGAAACTGCTTCTACCGCGCCCTGGGCTATTCCTACCTCGAGTCTCTGCTGGGCAAGAGCAGGGAGATCCTCAAGTGAGTGGTGCTGGGCTGGCGGGGCTGCCCCAGGCTGTGCGCTGGCTCAGCCCTGGGTTTCCAGGAGAGGGAGCCGGGGCTCCTGGCCAAGGCGTTTGATGCCAGGGAAGCCGAGCTGCTGCGGTGGTGAGGCCGAGGGCAGCCGGGCGGCATCAGTGACCTTTTGGGTGCTTCCAGCCCTCTGTGTTGCCCACAGGTCTAGGCCAGCCCAGGTGAGGCACACTGAGCACTTACCTGGTGACTCCCTCCATGCAGATAACAACTACAGAGCTTCACCTTGGTGCTTTGAATCATTGCCACTGACCTTGGGCTTGAGGGCGTGAAGTCCAGTGTCTTCCAGGCCAAGCCTGGCCCTGAAGTCAGTGCAGAGAAGGTCCCTGTCCGGAGCTGCTGCCGTGGCGACCTGACAGTAGACTTGGTGCTTTGGTCAGTCCAGGGCCTGTATGCTTGGACGTTTGTCGGAGCCCAGGGAGCTTGTTAGGATGCACATTCCTGATCACTTAGGTTTGAGTGGTTCTGAGGTTCTGCGCTACTGGGCTTTGGGCCACACTAAGCAACAAGAGACTCACCTGGCCCATTCTTGGGGACTCAGAGTCCTTGGAGGACTGGATGGGGGCCTGGCCCTCTTCCTCAGGGACGTGGCCCCACACACACTCTGGGGTTGTGACCTTATCCTCCTCTGTGAAATCAATCTCTCTCTCCCCCTTGTCAGTGGCTGTGCCAGCTGGCCCCACAGTGCCGCCCACTTGTGCTTCTTATGCACGGCAGCAGATGGCAGCAGCCCGGTTACTTAGGGCTGTGTCTGCTCTCTGCCGCAGACCTCTAGGTTGTGGAACCAGGGCCCAGGCTGGGGTTCCTGGCCAGGTCCCCACAGGCAGGGATAAAGGTCCCGGTCCCGGGAAGGGGCTGTGCATTGGGAGCCTTGTGGCGGCAGCAGAACTCACGGAGAAGGGCCTTTGGGTGGGCCTGGAAGGGTGGTTGGGTGCTAGCAAGTGTTTAACAGCACGGTTTGCCGATTCCTGCAGTGTAAGTACTCCTGTCGTGATCGATTTCCAGGTACCAGCATGAGGTCATTGAGCACAGAATTAGGATGAGTCCCAAAATGCCACACACTATGATCCATACAGCATTCCCATAATGCATTCCTAGTAGACCACATGATTCTTGAGAGTGTAGATAATACTGAATAATAGAAAAGTGTTTTGAGTGTTTATCATCCTTGTTTTTTGGTATACTTATACTTTATTTCATTGCAAGTTTACACCCTTTCGTGTTCTGTTTTTGTTTTGTGGCACTGGAGACTGAACCTAAGGCCTTCACCCTGAGCTACATGCCCAGCCCTTTTTAAACTGTTTTATTTTGAGATAAGGTCTCACTAAGTTGGCTTGGGCTTGAACTTATGATCCTCCTGTGATCCAGAGTGCTGGATCACAGGCATGTACCTCCACATCCAGCCCATTTGGGTCTTCATAATGGCCGTGTTAACACCTGGCTGGGAGAATTCCTGGAAATGCAGAAGTTCAGTGGTGCTGATGTGGGGTATAAACCAGGTGTGGCAAGGTCTCCTAAAGCTCCTGGTCGGTGCCGCTGGGAGGAAGTGCAAACAGGGAACTGCTCTACGTGGTTGGGTGCTTGTGGGTCGAGGAAAGATGAGGTGCTGGGGACACATCCCTTGGAGAGCTTTGTGCCAGGGGTGGAGGCCAGAGTGCTGCTGGTCACTCCCGGGGTCCCTGTGGACAAGGTAGGAGAAGGGAAGCCGGACACACCCAGGCCAGAGGATGTGAGAAGGCAGAGACCATGGGCACAGGAAAGAGGGACAGGGTCAGGAGCCCTTTGGAGAGTAAGATCAGCACTCAGGGAGTGGGTGATGATTCCCCGTAGTCCTTCAGCTGTGAAGGGGACATAACGGGCACCTCCTGGGTTGATTCACAGCTGGAAGGACAGCACATGTCAGCGTGGGGATCAGGTGGATGAACTTTGCAAGGTGGTAAAGCATGTCACCTGCTGGGGACATGGCCCCTTCAGCATGGGGCACACCTGATTCCTCAGTGACCACTGTCTCTTGCCCTGCAGGTTCAAAGAGCATGTGCTGCAGACCCCAAATGACCTTCTGGCTGCTGGCTTTGAAGAGCACAACTTCCAGAATTTCTTTAATGCCGTGAGTTTGAGGGAGCCATGCTGGCTGAGGACCCAGGGCCTTCCATGTGGGCAGAGCGGATGGGAATAGGCCCTTCCAATCCCCCAGTCCCTAGGTGAACCTGTTTCTCCTTCCTCCCTCAGGGCTAGGGAAGGACAGGGTTGGTACCAGCTGGGGGGCTGGCGGGTTCAGGGCACCTGGGCCCTGCACCCCTCTGGAGGAGGAGGCACCTCCTTCACCCCTTCCCTCCCCAGCTGATGTGTGATGAAGGAATTCTAACCCAGGCAGTCTCTGAGACATCCATGCTGTCCTCTAGACATGCCTCTGGGCCACAGCACTAGCCCCCAGCCCTTGGCTCTGGCAGAATCCAGTTGATTTATCCCTTAGCTTGAGGATCTCAAAATGAACATTCTGAGGACATCCTGGCGGGTGGGATGGGTCTTGCTGGGGCGCCCCTGCTGATGGCGCCTGGCATGCAGTTTTACAGCGTGGTAGAGCTGGTGGAGAAGGACAGCTCGGTGTCCAGCCTGCTCACGGTGTTCAACGACCAAAGCTTCTCCGACCGCATCGTGCAGTTCTTGCGTCTGCTCGCGTCAGCCTTCATTAGGAACCGCGCCGACTTCTTCCGCCATTTCGTTGATGAGGAGATGGATATCAAAGACTTCTGCAGTCATGTAGGTTCTCCTGGGGCTCAGGCCCTGGGGATGCAAACCTGGCTTTTGTCAGTCTCCTGCAGTTTCAGCAGCCATCCTTGGCCAGGGGACGTGGGCGTCACACTTGCAGTTTAGCCTCAACTGGCTTAGCAGGTTGCATGTGTTTTGGGGATTTCCTTTCTGGAAAATCCAGGCTTTAGACTGGTCTATGTATAAAAGCACAGAGGAGCAGCTCCAGTCTGGATTTGTCCTGAGATGCGTATTTGTTTTCAGTATTTTTAATCTGAAGGAGTGGCCAACATCTAAAAACTGGGTGATTTTCATATGAATATCTGGATGTCTTTAGAAAGTTAGATCAAGCCTGATAGACCCTGACCCTACTGTGGTGGCAATCAGCAGGCCCCAAATAGCAGCACGCCTCCATGGGCCACTGCAACTGCCCCCAGGTCTGCCTCTCGGTGGTTTCTTCAGTATCCACACTGGGCCACTCACTGACCACTGGCCTCTGTATGCACTTCAGCTTGGATTCACTGCCAGACAGGGTCCTGTTCAGCTTTGTTTGGGGCCAGGCTGCAAAGTTCCTGCCTCGTTCCAGATTAGTAAAAGGGTCTGGAATAAAAAAAGTTGCATGTTCAGTTTTTGCAATCCCAGTGATTTGTAGTAGTGTCACTTCTGCTTGAGCCTGCCTCTCCTGTAAAATGAGGGTGTCAGCACCCGGCCTTACAGGTGGCTGTGAAGAGCACTTCCCAGCACAGACACTGTGACCACGACCCAACCTCTGCCTGCAGTGCCTAAGCTGGCTTGTTGTTTTCACCTTGGCTTTGCAGGAAGTGGAGCCCATGGCCATGGAGTGTGACCACATCCAGATCACGGCCCTGTCCCAGGCACTGAACATCTCCCTGCAGGTGGAGTATGTGGACGAGATGGACACCGCCCTGAACCACCACGTGTTCCCCGAGGCTGCCATCCCTTCCGTTTACCTGCTCTATAAAACATCCCACTACAACATCCTTTATGCAGCTGATAAACATTGATTAATTTTAGGCCATGCAGTGGAACCTGTCGCCTGACGGAACTGCATTCTCAATGGAACATTCCAGCTTTTCTATTTTTTAAGTGACTTAGACAATAGCTAGAGAACATACCGCCTTTTGGGCAAAGCCACTGGAAACAAGGCTTGACCATTATGGATTATGGTAACTGGTGGTATTTTTAGTATTTATTTTGATGGCGGATCAAATGCCTTCTAATTGTGGGCCAGAAAGCCAGGACCCCTGGCTTTATACCCGTTCCTTGGGAGACCCTGTGTGGGTCACCTACCCTCGCTGGACCTATTTCCGTACCTGGAGGAGGATTCTATTATATGAAAATGAGGCCAGGCATGGCGGTGCATGCCCATAATCCCAGCACTTGGGAGGCTGAGGCAGGAGGATCATTGCGAGTTCGAGACCAGCCTGGGCTACAAAGTGAGCTCAAGGCCAGCCTGAACTGCATAGTGAGACGCTGTCTCAGAAAGACAAAAAAAAAAGAAAATGGGAGACCTCTGTTTTCCCCTCTCCAGGGAGCACAGCCCCTTTTCTGCAGGGGAAGAAAGCTCAAGACCAGCTGTCTCAACTCCGGCAACAGCACACCTGATGAAGACATTTAATCCAATCACACGTGGAGCTGGTCCTTGGTGGGTGGCTTCATTCACGATGGGGGCATCTTCCTACCCCTTACTTGAGACTTCTATGCCAAAGTCCAGAAAAAGGCCTTAGCCTTCAGCACGAAGAAAGCTCAGGTTGCTGGGGCCCCCTCTACCTCTCAGGGCCAGGAGGGCCTGACTTTTAGAGGGTGGGCCCTTCCGGATTCTGCTGTTGGCCATCAGCTCCACCTGGATAAAGGCTCACAGGGACTAGGGCCTACAGCATGTGCTTATGTCTGGGACCAGGAGACTGCAGCTGTCCCCCGTCACCCCCCACAGATCAGAGGTATGGTCTAGGTGCTCTGCTGGGTAGAGGCTCGTGCAGCTGTGGACTCCACCTGAGCAGAGTGGATCTTTTGCAAGGCAGTTTTAGCTTTTTTCTCCCTTTCCCTCTCTGCTCTTTAAGGCCTGGCAAGGGGAGTGTTGGTGAATAGCAGAGACAAGCCATGAAAATCAGCAGTGGGAGTTCCATTGCTGACAGCTGCCTGGCTAGCAGCTTCCCGCACAGGTCCGCTTCAAGAGGCCCCCTCACCTTCAAGAGGCTCCTGCCTGGGTTGGCAGGCAAGCTGGCCCTGATGGGGAACCAGACACTGCCTGGGCTGCAGCGCTTCTAGCCACTTGTTTCCTCCGCAGGAGCACATGGAGAATGTGAGGCGTGGATGCCCTTGGGTCCCTTCCAAACCGAAGGCTGCTTTCTCACAGGTTTCATTCTGCAGGGATTTCTTAGACTCCGTTGGTGCTGCGACTGACACGGGTCTATGCAGAGAACTGGGCAGCTGACTCCAAGTCTTACTGACACAAATCTACCTTGGTGAAAGCCAATAGCACTCTGTCAGGGTGATTTACTTCCAGCCAGGGATCCTAGTTCCCACACGCCCTCTCCAGCGTTTGGATCCAAGGGCGCAAGCTTTTCTACAGGAATGTAAACCTGACCCTCACCTCGGAATTTGTTCAGTGTTCCCTCCTGCTCTGGGCAGGAATGTTGGGGTCTGGACACGTCTCCCACTTCCAAGGCACCCACTTCCAAAGTGCGTGAACACACAGGGCGCTGTCTGATGCCCTCCCTGGGCCCTCTTGAGAGGGAGCGAGTGAGACTGGCTGCTCCTCTGTGCTCCTGTGGCCGTGTGGGCTTCTCTGGAGCGCTGCTGGAGACGTTCTCCCCGCGGTGCCCCCACACAGGCCTGCCTTCCGGCGTGGTCAGTCATCGAGGCAGGGCGCCCATGCCCAGGGAAGAGGCACGCTGTGTCGGTTTCATCATCACCCTGCTGCTTTGCTCTTTTCACAAAACACTGACCAATTCTGGCCTGCCTTTATTCCCCCACGTGTGCCCTCGGACCACGTCCCTAAGGGAAGGCACTGAGGAAGTGGAGGGGCTGCTGAAATCCAGGCATTGAGTTACCCGTGTCCAACGGCCAGCGATGCCGCAGCTCCCACTTCCTAGGTAATTGCCCCACACGCCACAGACCCAATACAACTGCCTGTGTTATTACTTTCTTTCCAAAGGAAACAAGCACTAGAAAACAGCAACAGAAAGAGCAGTGTCCTTGCTTTGGTCTGGGTTCCTATTTTAAGCACAAACAAAAGGGCTTAGAGCCAAATACCCAGGGCTCAAATCTCAGCTTTGCCATTAGCTGTGTGACCCTAAATTGCTTTGCCCCTCTGAGCTCCACTCACCACCTGTGTGGAACAGACACACTACCAGCTGACTGTACCAAATGGCGTGAGATTGTGTGAAGACAACTGTAAGACCTGACACATTCTAAGTGAATGTGTCACCATCCCTGACAGGCAGCACTGTCACCTCAGTACTGAGAGTGCCTCCCTCCCTGGGCTGCAGCTCGTTTCCTGGCATTAAAATGGTTTCCATGAACAACTTGTCCTGGCTTCATGTTGGGTACCTGGCATGCACCGAAGAGCACCATCACTCTCCTGTGGGCCATGGGTGTGCGATTACGTGGGGAGGGATATTCTTCACTTAATGGCAATCGGGACTCAGGCAGCTCAGGCAGAAGATGCCACCACAGCCTCCCTGTCTGGTGTTTAGGCTGAGAGGTGGCTTGAGACCTCCCCAGGGTTCAGCCGCTGTTCAGGGCATGTCCCTTACCTTCTCCACTGCACCACTGGGAAAATGCTAGTCCCCTGCTGTCCTGACCGCTGCCAGGCAGGAGCTGGCTTCCGGATGGGACGTGCTCTTCTGTTTTCTGCTGGCAGGTCTCTACATGACACTGGAGGGAGGCAGGGTAGGGGACATTCCCCAGCCACACTGCTGACTCCCAAGACCAAAGCACTTGTGTGAGGTTGCCTTGGGCCTAGAAGGAAGATGCACTGAGTCCTAACTCCATCTGACTGCAGTGTGACTCTGAACCATCTTAACCAGTGTTTCTTCAACTCCAAAAATGCATATTAAGGGAGGGAAGGTCCTTGGATCTTGGGGTACCTTGGTCCACATGTGTATTTTCTTCAAACCCACAGGTTCCTTGAACCATGCAGCTGTACTGTGTTCCACATGGGCATCTCAAAGTCCAGACAGCTGTGCAGAAACCCGGGCTTCTGTGTGGCAGCTGTGGTTGCTCACCCACGTGGCCCAAGGCAAGCAGGCAGCAGGCCACGTGCTCCTCAGCACAGGCCTACACTAGCCCCTGAGCCCAGGCCTGAGGGCTGCACCCCACAGAGCTCAGCCAAGAGAACAGAGTGGCCAGTACTACGAGAATGTGAGCATAGGCACTGAGGCCCTCAGGAAGAGCACTGTCACTCCTCCGGACACAGCACACCTCCAGAGTAGGGACAGAGGCGTCCCAAGCCAAGGGAAAAGCCTGTTCTGCAAATAGGTGCATGAATTCTTGGGACTGAGCAAGTACAAGGAGCCCATTCTGCCACAGACAGGGAGTAGGGTAGAGCGGGTCAGGCAGATGCTGTGCTGCGTGCCGATGACCTGCAGCCAGAGCCTGTGACACTACTCTTACCCTATTAAGGGACCTGTGCTGATGTTAATGAGGAAACACACTGCCCTGCCCCGCATCTTCTGGCTACAAATACTAGGATGACACGCTGGCTGTGACCATTGTTTTTAATTCAAGAGAACAAGGTGAACACAGAAGAAGCCTGTAAACACTGGAATACAGAAAGATGAAGCTGCTGCATAGAATTCTTACTCCACAACACAAATCTGCACAGGGTCTCTCCTGGTACAGGGCGGAAGAGCAGATTTTCTTAACGAGGGGTGGTAGAGTAAGGGACTCACAGATCAGCGGAGAACTGACAGCACCATGCGGGCACCACCACAGCCTGACTAGGGCAGTCACAGTGCACTTGTACTTGGCTGCGGTGGTCCCTGCTGCTGCTGTCGTCGGGGCTGCTGCTTCTGTCTGGAGAGGCAGCTCAACGCAGACTCGCCACTCCTCGGGGCAGCGGCGAGCACCGGCAGCCTGCCAGACTGAGTGGGATACTTGGTTTTTAGGTCCTCCTTGAACAACGGCTGAGAAAGCAGATGGCGCAGCTCCTTCTTCAGGGCCTTCATCTGCTTTTGTCGCCGACGCTCTTCTTGCTGGTCTGCTTTTCCTCCTAGAGACACAAAGGAAACAAGATCAAATTGGACTATGTATGCAGAAACATTCTGTTTCCCTTTAATGGCTAAAACAAACTGTTTTGGAACTACCCTGGGGAGGCAGGGTTCCAAAGCTGTCTGCAGAAGCTAGTGGTGGCTTGATGGGAACTATAAACATTAGGAAGGATAGGCAGGACCACTCTGTCCTTTATTCCACATGAAAACCTTAAAGGCAGAAATTGTTTTCATTTCTGACTTTATAGATGAGGCAGCTTGGGCTTAGAAGGGACACCAGCTCACAGAGCCAGGTGTCAAGAATAGTAGTAGCCAAGTACCTTGACTGAAAGTCAGGTTTCCTTCTACACCCACTTGCTGCCTCTGTTCACCTGGGCTTTGGCAAACTGACAGCTAAAAATCCCTCAGGACAATGAATACCTGTCTGCAGCTCAGCTCTCCTGCACCTCACCACCTGTGCTGTGACTCCATGTGCACAGGGAGGCCTGGCCAAGGGCTCCCCACCTCCCACCCTCAGCCCCCTACATCTTCATCTAAGCCACGGGCCTGAGCTACTCACATCAAGCCCACTCTCTGGCTCCTGGCTCCCAAGCTGAGCAGACAGCATGCATTAACTCTGACTTTGCTGCCTCTGGCCCTGAGATACCAGTGAATTCCATGGGCATCCATGACTAGGTAGAGCCATGGGCACTGATCATAACACTGGTGTCACCTGTGGTAGATCTGGTTCTCCCTTTCCTATGCAGGGACCATGAAGACTCATCCCTGCAACACTGTCCCTCCAGAGTAAGGCTCAGGCAGTGCCTGGTGGTAGCACTGTTTCACTGTACAAATCCCTTCTCTCTGTGAGCTTCATACAAAAAGGACAGTAATTCCTGCTCTGTTCATGTCATGACACTGGAGATCAAATGAGATGATGACATGGAAGTGCTTCACCAGCTGAGAAGGTAGGTACAACAGGAATGATGATAAATAAACAGCTTACTGCCAGGTAGTGTTGTACACCCTTGATATCCTTTAATCATCTTTATAACCCCGGGAGGCAAGTAGTTTGGTAAGGAAGCTGAGGTACAGCTGAGAGATTAAACAATCTGAATTGGTCACACAGCTGGTTAAGGAAATGAGCTAGCACTAAATGTGGCAGTCTGCTGCATGGGCACCTGCTCCCTGCACGAGACTCTGCAGCCCATCTTTGTGAGAGAGAAGCAGCAAAGGGCATTAGGCTCATCAGGGATTAGGGGCCATTAGCAAAATATGAAAGGGCATTTAGCTGGTTCTGACAGGGCCCACAGTAGTATGGAAAGTTCCAATGTAAAAGAAAAACTGAATGTCCCCTCCTCCACTCTCATCCAGCCCAAAGGCTTACCTTTATACATATCTTCTTCCAGCTCAATCTCAAGGGCAGCTGCGGCCTGCTCAATCCAAGAGTTATGCAGACAAGCCTGGAAGTTCCAGTACTCAGATTTCTCAATCTGTCGAGCTAGGCGGATTCGCTCCTGGGGGAGAGGAACACAGAGTATTCGGCTGATAGAGGATTCAGGCCTTTGGGAAGCAAAGTCTCCCTGAAATTGTACTGTACAAAAGCTCTTGAGATCAGCAGTCAGGATATACTCAGCTCCTACTGAAACATGTTTGTCTGAGCCCCTGATTAAGGCCCAGAGGGCGATTGTCACATGGATGTGTGATATACAATCACAGGGCTGCTTTCCCAATGTACTGCCCCCAGCAATCCCGCTGGCTGCTGTGCTACAGTTGGTTCAGCATGAACTCCTTCCCCCAGATATCACAGCTGGCTGCCACAACTCTCCTCATTGGCTTCAGATTAGACTGCAGTGACAGGATATCCCGCAGAATGGGGGACGGAGCCATGGCAAGCCATGTGAGTCCCGTCCTCCTTCCTAACAGGAATTTTCCATGATCTCCCCATTTCGTCATCCCCCACCATCTTTCCACACAGCTAATAATCCTTTTGAGCCACAGTAGCTCTGAGTCCTTGACTGCGCCCTGCTTTTGCTCTCTCAATTTCTGGAACTCTCTTCTCTTCAGCTCTCCACATCTCTACTGCAGGAAGAAATGCCTTCTCGTCCCAACATACCTACAGCCTCCAACCCCACATTTTCAACCTGAACCCGACGCAGCTGGCCAGCTCACAAACTGCTGAACACCTCCCCGCTGCCAGAAAACTCACCCCTCTGGTCTCTCACACTGGCCCATGGTAAGCAGCACCCAGTGGCAAACACCTGCTGGGTGACAATGAACCCACAAGGCAGGATTTACTGATTTCTGCTTCAGGGACAAGCCAAACCTTTAGTATCTCTCTCAACTTTAGTGCCTGTCTCATTACTCACAGCTCCCACACAGGTTGTCCATGTGGCCACACTCACTGCCCTATCCACTGAGGTGAGTGGAGACCAGCACCAGACAGCGAAGACGTGGCTGAAGGAGAAAAAAACTCCCGTCTATCATCACTCCCCTTTTCTTGCTTTTCCCTGGTATGGCACTCCTAGTTTTTTGTTTTTTGGGTTTTTCTTGACAAATCCCCCTGTTCAGCTGCTTACAGAACCTTTTTCAGTTTCTAAGCACGAGGCTGCCAGAATATCAGAGCATGGTATTCTGTAAGGTAGTAGCAGTTGCCTCAGCACTGGGTTGTGAAGAAAACTTCTTTTTTACCTTGACTACATCCATATACTTTGTCTGCACAGGGAAGAGTGGGATGTCCTCATCTTTCTTGAGGGTCTTGTAAATCTTCTTAAAGTTGACTACATCCTCAGGCCCAATGAGCATCAGGCTGAGGCCTTCACTGGTGGCACGAGCAGTTCGACCACTTCGGTGGATGTAAATCTCTGAGGTGTGAGGTACCTGCCAAAACAGGAACTGGGGTCAGACACAGCCACTGACAAAACACTCCTATCCCTCAGGGCCACTTCCCCAAAGCGGGTGCTCCTCCCTACCAGCCAGGCAGGTAGGTACCTCTGCAGCACCGGGGAACAATCTCACACCGGCTCCCTTAGTCCCATATTCAAACTCCCAGATTCAGCCTATTCACTGTGTAGGCTCTGCCCTCCCACACCCCCTGCTGCAAGTCCTCATAACCACTGAAGTGGACCATGGCAATCAATTCCAATCTAGTTCTCTCACTCCTGTTCACCATGCCCTAGATCATGCTGCCGGTGTCATCTTCCTGAGTCAGGTTGGACTATAACCTCATTCTACCTGAAGAAACGCAGCAGGTTCTTTATACAGTACTTGGTTCTCATAACCAACACCGAGTGATTGCACTGCACCCACTATGCATGTATTATACTATTTAACCCTCAGTATAAGATAGATACTTTCTGATAATCCATTATATAGACCAGGAAACTAAAATACAGAAAGGTCAAACCTCCTTGCAGGTCACCCAACTAAGGGGATGGGGAGCCAGAACTCAAGGTGAAGCAGTCCAGTCCAGGTATCATGTCAACCTTGGGGCTACATTACCTCCACTCAAATACATACTGGACACAGTACCCACAGAACACGTGGCACGGGCGCTGACAGCCTTTTCTCCCCTACTCCCATTACACACTCCACTGATCAGGCAGCATCTTTTCCAGCAAACAGCTTGGTATCTTTCCAATAAGCCCAGCAAACAGCTTGGTATCTTTTCCAATATAGTACTTGTAATGATTGATACCCTGTGTCAACTTGAGAAGTTTAGAAGTTTAATGAAGCCACTCAGCAGGGGGCCAGGCTCCTTACTTTGTAAACATTCTCATCCTGTGCAAGAGTCTGGCAGGGACAAGGTATGAGTGCCACACCTGCCCTAGCAGGTGGCTAGCCTGCTTACAATATAAGAGAGGAAAAAAGGCTTGCTCTCCCTGACTTTTGCCCTTGTTGCTTTTGCTGTCTTCTGCTGCCTTAACCTGTTGCCCCTGTGCCACACCACCCTGCCCTGGAGCCAGCTGATTAGAGTGAAACCTCCACAAACTGTGAGCTAAATAAACCTTTCCTCCTTTAATTTTTTTGGGTGTCGGGGTATTCTGTCTCAGCAACGAGAGAAAAGTAACTAAAACATATGTGGCACGGGTGCTGAGTCTTTTCCTCTGAGGCCAGCGAACGTCTTGGTATCTTTTTCAATATAGTACTCTACACAGCCACTGGGAACTGGTTCTAGAAATGAGATCTGTTGTTCTTCAGTTACACTCAGGGTGTTTCACTGATGACCTGACCCCAAGTTACCTGCCAGCTTCAGCAAAGTCACCTACTCCTCTCCCAACACGGCCATCTTCCCACTCTGGGCCAAGTCTCCCCAACACTGCCCAATCCTACATGTTTTCCCTTTTTGCTTTCCTCCCTCTGCACAGCCACAGCCTTTTCCCAAAGTAAAATACTTTCCTATAAAGTCCTGTAACTTTCTAGTGACTTCTGCCCGCTCACTGTCCTTCCCCATGCTGGATTTGACACTTCTTAGGGGAACCCAAGGAATTCTCAGGGCCTGCATCTTGCTCTGTCCCCCAGGAAATGACCCAACCCCTCCCTAAATGGAAGTAGGGATTTGCTCATTTGAAATCCACACCCTAGAGATTTTTAAAACCACAAAGAAGGATTACAAAGAAAAACAATAAAAATGTCATAACTACCATTTCCTGAGTACTAACCGTGTGCTGGGTGCTTCGCCATGAGCTCACTCTAGTTCTCATGACAACCCTATGGGGTAGGTAGCACCATTACAATGACATGGAACAGGAGGTACTAAGTAACTCACTCTTATCTAGCCACTTATAAAACATCAGATGGGATTCAAAGCCTGGTATTCTGGCTTTGGAGCCCATATTCCTAGCGACTACTCGTACTTTACAAGTTGCACACACTAATGATACTGCTACTATCATCCTGCACTAACATTAAGCATGTGCTTACAATGAGCCAGGGAACTTTTTAAGCGTTTTGTAAAATAGTAACTTATTTTACTTTAGTCAGAACCTAAGAAGGAGGCAGTATCATAACTGCCATTTAACACATCAGAAAACAAAGGTGCAGGGAGATCTAATAACTTGATCAAGATTGCTGGGATTTAAGCCAAGGGAGGTCTTCCTACCGTATTTTTCTACTTCCTACACCAAGATAACCATTAGCATGTTGCCCTGATCTGTCCCTATTATCTGTCCCTACTATGGCTCATGCTGAGGCTTAATTCCTCAGTGCAGCAGTGTTGGGAAGTGGGACCCTAATGTGAGGTGTTTGGGTCATAGGGCAGAGTTCCCTGAATAGATTAATGGCATCTCAAGGGAGGAAGTTTTTGCTCTGAAGGGGCTACGTTAGTTACCACGAGAATGCGTTGTTAAAAATCAAGGTTATCTGTTCGTCCTTCTGCCCTGCGGCTCCCACCAGAAGCTGAGCAGATGCTGGGGCCATGCTCTTGGACCATTCAGCCTCCAGAAGCACGAGCCAAAACAAATCTTGTTTCTCTGTAAATTATCCTCTAATCTTAGATATTCTATTATAGCAACAGAAAACTAAGACACATGCTTAACTTATTATCCATTTCATGAAAGAAACTAAGACTCTAATCTGATGATATCAAATACTACAGTTTGTAGAGAAGCTTACTTGACATAAGCGTACAAACCATACCAGGTTTCCTGAGTCTGAATCTCACCAGCATTCCCAAAGTTGGCAGCAGTAAGTCCTAGGTCCCAGTGGTATATCTACTGCAGGGGGACTGAGGACCAGTAACTCCTCTTCTTCTTTCCACCTTTGATGTAAAAATCCCTCATTCAGTGCAAGATGCCTTGAAGGCCCCAGACAGCCCTACCTGATAATGGATGACATGCTGAACTTTAGGAATATCCAGACCTCGAGCTGCCACATCTGTTGCCAAGAGAACACAACTATGGAGACAGAAAGCATATTCATAATCATAACTAAGAGCAATCATTAAACTCCCACCACTTGAACACTTCAAACACTACAATACAGTAGTTACAACCATCTTATAAGAGACTCCCTAAAGAAGCAGGCACCAGGTGTGGTGCTGTACACTTGCAATCCCAGCACTTGGGAGGCTAACATAAGAGGACTGCCTTAAGTTCAAGGCCAGCCTGAGATACATAAGTGAATTCAAGGCCAGCCTGAACTACATAGCAAGACCCTGTCTCAAAAAAAAAAAAAAAAAAAGGGTCAGAGAGATTTACTTCCCAAGATGGATATAGGCAGCATCAAGATCCAAACCTCAGCCTCACTAACCCACTATGTCATACTCTACAAAGACAGAAGGCCCCTTCCAGTGAATTAAATGAGGCCATATATATACTCTGCATCAGTGACCTCATCTAGCACCACCACAAATTTACTCTTCCCCAGACTATTTGCAACCTGCTCCCTGAATAGCAGTCTGATCCAAAGACAGAAGAACAAATAGGTCAGTGAGAGGCAGCATGGACTCTGGGGTCTGACAGACTTGGCTGAGGCCCAGCTCTGCCATGTCTAAGAAGGAAACCTTGGGTGAGCTGATCTCAGACTTGACTTTTTCATCTATGAGAATAGTGGTAGTTGAGATAGTAATTATTGAGGCTAACATTTAGCAAGCACATACTATGTGCCAAAGACTGTTCCAAGAACTTTACACAAATCAACTCTCAATTACTTTATCCTTCTAACAACTCCATGAGATAGTTTCTGTAATTATCCCAATTATGAGAAAATGCAGCACACAGATATTAAA
This sequence comes from Chinchilla lanigera, assembly GCF_000276665.1. NCBI lineage: Eukaryota > Metazoa > Chordata > Mammalia > Rodentia > Chinchillidae > Chinchilla > Chinchilla lanigera. The sequence goes on from NW_004955438.1 coordinate 16,107,561, forward strand.
TAACTTGACCAGCTAAGAAGTGAAGGAGGCAGGATCTGATTGACAGCACTGTTTCAGTCTGTGCTCTTAACCAGAATTTATTCTGCTGTTGCTCAAGGACATTAGAAATAACTAAATGTGATAATACACCTAAAGTGTCAGCACAGGACATTATCTGTTGTCTAAATGTTCAATAATAGTAAGTATAAGGCTGGGGATTTAGCTCAGCAGCACAGTGCATGCCAGGCAAGCGCAAGGTCGTGAGTTCGATTCCTGGTCCCAGAAAAAACACACACACACAAAAAAAAAAACCAAAAAAAATAGTAAGTATAGTCACTTATAGAAATATTACTTATAGAAATTTCTATAGAGCATTAATAATAGCAAACAAATACACTAACTAAGGGTGACCCGGCCAAATACTGAACAAACACATAAATAAAAACATGGCTGCCTTTTACTATTAAGGACCCTATGACAAAAGGGGACTTCCTGTCATTTTCCTACTGTGCTGGGTTCCCCTTGGCCCAGTGGCTACAGGCTTAGTATTCAGAGAAAGGCTTGACTTACTCTTCCAGCCGGGCAAACTGCTCGAGGTTTCTGAGCCTCTGCTTCTGGTGCATGCAGGCATGGAGCGTCAGAGGCATGATATCCAGGACTTTGAGGAGTCCCGACAGGCGTTTGATACAGGAGATGCTGTTGGCAAACACTAAGCTGCGGCCTGGGTACTGCATCAGGAAGTAGTACAGGTAGAAGTCTTTCTCCCCTGTCTCACAGTGGATCTTGGTCTCTGTCAGCGTCTCTACTGTACCCTCATTTCTTGTGAGATCAACAACTTTAGGCTTACCCCTCATGCCAATCTTCTGCATGAGGACGTCAAGTTTGGCAGTTTTGTCCATTTTTTTAACATGCTTCTTATGAAGAAGTCGAGCAGGAACTTGATGTACCAGGGTCAGTGTAGCAGAAAAAACAAGTGTCTGTCTCTTTGGGTTGTACTGGGAGTCATTGAGCATCTCTAGCAGCTGTGACAGCTCAGCAAAATGGCCTTTCTCAACCATCCGGTCCGCCTCATCCACTACCAGGCACCTGCAGATCCAGACAGCCACATCACTGGTTAGCGGCAGGTGGGAGGAATCATCTGCACACCCTACTCCCACCTCAACCACACCTCTCACATGCAGGCACCCTCCCATCACCATGAGGGCCTCAACTTAACTCCCTCATGCACACCTTGCTTTCTAAGTGCAGGGCCAGGATGGTACCACACCATGGCATTCTAGGACAAGGAAGGCACTGCACACACTATCACGTCACCTAAAGCTTTAGCGCGGGTAAGGGAGAGGTACCATCTTTCACCTGAGCTGCCGAAGGTTGCTTAAATGAGACTGCTTTTCTTTAACAAGCTCCCATAGCCGTCCTGGTGTGGCAATCACAATCTCAGGATGACGGTTCAACATCCTCTGCTGTTTCTGTGTAGACATCCCACCAACCAAAAGAGCAGTTTTAATTCCTATAGGACAGAAAACATAAAGGACACTTATTCAGTTTGGCTACTATTTTGTCACACTCCCAAACAGTATCCCCACATTAGCAGATAGTCACCAGCCCAACCCCCGGCTCCAGGGCAGTGTTAAAGAACTAGCCTGGCCTGACCAACTCCTAGCACATTTAATTAGTATTTTGTCATCTGGGCACTGTCTACTTCTCCAAGCTCATTTCTTTCTACTTCCTCCCTTCCAACCACAACAGATGTGAATCAGTCATGCCTACCTCCAAAGCTCTGGGAAACATGAGCATTAGTGCACTATAATGCTGGAAAGGATGTTACCTGCAGTTGTGATATGCTTCCCTGAAAGGGTCAGTAAACTTTTTCTTAAAAGATCACTAGGAAATATTACTAAGCCTTGTGAAGCACACGGTCTGTCACAATTAACTTTATACCACTTTGCCACTGTGATACAAAAGCAGCCACAGGCTGCATACAGCCACAGGTGCAACTACATTCTAATAAAACTTTACTTACAAAAACAGGCAGGTTGCTTGCCCCTGTCCTAAGCATCTCTATCCAATAAACTAACTAATTTCCTCTGTACAGTCTCTAGAATGGATTTAGCTAAGCAGCATCCTTGGGAGAATTAAGAAAATGCCTCTGTAGGATTTAATTCTACCGCAGATGACAAAGGTCTTTCCTAGAGGGCAAAAGGCACAGTTCACTCACCTTTACCACTCAGCAGTTAGGATTTACTGAGGAAATACTTATTAAGCAGAATTAAACCTCACCTGTAAATCTGGCCACAGCATCAATATGCTGTTTGACCTGGACGGCCAGCTCTCGTGTGGGAGTCAGAACCAGTCCAAGCAGAGGATGCTTTGGATGTGTTTTACAGGTAACAATTTTGCCATCCAGCTCCTGTTTTAACTTGCCAGTCTGTTCTCCATCAAGCATTTCTTCTTCGTTCTCCATCTGTTTGGGGACAGGCTTCTCTTCAATCAGAGAAGGCCCTTCACCAGCATCATCATCACAGAGCAGGGCCTGGTCTGAGATGGAGGCAATGGTTTTGGCTCTGGCCTGAAATCCAGCATCACTGGGGAGTGCTACAGTCTCAACTCCAGCCTCACTGGGCAACACTCCAGTCTCAGTTCCAGCCTTACTTGGTGATCGAGGCTCTCCAGGTGGCACTCTCGTGTTACCTGCGATGGGCAAAGTCTTCTTCTTCTGCCACTGCAACACTGCATGAATCATTGGAATGGCAAAGGCAAGAGTTTTCCCACTTCCTTAAGAAATAAAACAAAATGGTCTGAATCAACAAATGTATGTATTTTTTTTCTCATCTAGGGCTTTCTTTTGCACCGAATAAAGGACCTTGAAATAGCTAAGGGCTACCCTGACCAATACAAAAAGCTCCTCCACTCTGCACAGGTTCCTGCAGAGCAAGGCAGTCAGAGAAATCTGTATTTTAGAGCACAAGGAGAAGTTTGGCAGACAGACACTGAGACCTGAGTTTGGCAGTGATGAACTGTAAACATCCAAGCAATGAAACCATAAAGAAAAGGACAAGTTTTGTTGTTTTAAAGGAACAAGACACTCGAAAGTGGGGAAGAGGAACTTTCCTAAGACCTTTCTTTGGTGAAGAGGGGAGGAAAGGAAATTTTCTAAGTTTTTCAGAAAATTTAAATATAGCACTTTTGTCCATGCGTAAAGATTTTTCAAACTGACTTTTGAACATACAGTTCATGGAGCCCAAATTCACATCACCTGAGTAGGAAAACAAGCAACACCTCAAGCTGAGAATTACAGCAACATCTCCTTAACTGGCATTTTATTTCCCATGATTTTAGTTACTTGTAGTCAACCAGGTCTGAAAATATAAACGAAAAAATTCCAGAAATAAACAATTTATAAGTGTTAGATTAGACTCCATTCCAAGTGGCATGATGAACTCTTGCACTTTCTGGCTCCTCTCACCCAAGAAATAAAATCTTCCCTTTGTCTCAAGTATTCACACTGTTTGTGCTCCCCTGTTTCCCTCCCCACAGTCACCCAGCAGCCACCTCAGTTATCAGAGCTAATGTCACTGCCTGTGTTTATGTAACGCTCATTTTGCTCAAGAACGGCCCCCGGAGTACAAGAGGAGTGAGGCTGACAACTCAGATCCGCCAAGGAGCAGCCGTAAACTTCTTGCTTTAACTAAAAAGCTGAAAGATCTCAAGGAAGGAAAAGAATCATATGTGACTGCTAAGAACTAGGAATGACTCTTCTTTCCATGAAATTGTGAAGGAAAAAGAAGCTACTGCTAGTTTTGCTGCTGTACCTCAAACTGCAATGCCACTGGCTGATAAATGCTTAGTGAAGATGTAAATGGCTTACATCTGTGTATGTGTATGTATGTAGAGTGTTCAGGACTCTGTAACTCCAGCACCCCTAGGGAAGCCTGGGAGGCATTCCAAAGTAAACTGCCTAGGTAGAATGATCTCTGGAGGAAAAAGATCATGATAAGCATTAAAGAAGGTTCACAAATAATTCTGAAAGAAAATGAGCAGCTTTAGCCACTCAAGGAAATAAGGTATTATGAGAAGAGGAGGAGGAAGAAGATGACGACGGTCACAACAGTGGTAAAACAGATCCATAAAACTTTAGGTAAGAAAAACAAAATTTCCATCAGAAACAAAAAAGCAGGAGGAAGCACAACATTTTTATTTGAAAGCCTGAAAAACAATCTGAAAATTTTAAGAAAAAACTCTTTAAAAGCAATGTGAAATAAAGGGTTTTTTGGTATACAGAAACTGAAATAATTCGCTAGCAACACAATTAAAAGAAACGCTAAAGGAAGTCTTTCGTGAAGAAAAAAAGATGGTATCAGATGAAAATCTTTACACAAAGAATCAAGAGTATCAGAACTGGTAACTATATAAATATATATATAAAATTTCTTTTGGGACTTTAACCACACAGAAATATATAACAAAAAGCACAAAGGAGGGGAGAAATGGAAATAAACTCTTGTATGATTCTTATAATACAAGTGAAGCAGTGTAAAAAAAAGAATATGCCCAAACAAAGACTGATACATCTAAATATTGGTAATTTCCAAAATGTCTCATCTACAGTTAGATGAACCAGGTGTGGTAGTGCATGTCTGTAATCCCAGCACTCCAGAGGCTGAGGCAGGAGGATCACCATGGGTTTGAGGCCAGCTGGGGATACAAAATGAGATCAAGGCCAGCCTGAACTGCATAGCGAAACCTTATCTCAAAAAAGACAATCCCCCCCCACACCAAAAAAAACCCAGATGGATGAGTAAATTGTGCTGTACGTCAGAATCTCACTAATAAAAAGGAATAAAGTACTGGTATTTGCAGTAACATGGCATAAGCTCAAATTATGCTAAATAAAAAAGAACCTGTTATCCCTCCTCCCAAAAGTACACATTGTATGATTCTATTATATAAAATTCTAGAAAGTGGAAGCTAATTTATAGTGATTTAGTGATAGCTTATCAGTGGTTTACCTGCCCAGGAATAAGGATAGGATGAGGGGGTATAGGGATTACAAAGAAACCTGAGGCATCTTTTCAGAGCAATGGTTATATTCACTGTTTCATGGGCAGCAGCTTATCTACAGTACCAAATGTAAGGCCTGTCCCATGTCTTTTCTAGTGCTGAACCTGCGGATACACAGCATTCTATGGGGGAACAGAGCACTGTAGATCCAAATGTCAGCTCTAGCCACTGTGGGTCACAAAGACACTGACTCTGCACATACCAAATCGGTATAGCACAACACTTAAGGACACAAAGACCTATCCTAGAATATGGGCTTGCCTTTTCAGTTTTAGGAAATCTATTCTCTGTGAGGCAGAATTTCTTCATCTATAAAATGGGAATAATGAGCTGGTGAGATGAACGCCTGGAAGGCTGAGGCAGGAGGATTTCAAGTTTGAGCCCAGCCTGAACAACTTAAATAAATTAAATAAATATAAAAGGGCTGGGGATGTAGTCAGTGGCCCTGGGTTTAACCCCCAGTATGGCAAATAAAGTAAAAATGAAATAATTACTTCACGGTAGTTATGGAAACTTGAGTTCTCAATATAAAGCACTTAACACAGTTCACTGCACAGTACGTGCAGTCCGGTACATGTTCTAAGTAATTATTATCTCCATTCCCCTTTCTTGGTTTTTCCTTGCTCATCCATCTACAGGATTTTCCCACAGGACCGTATATCAAGTTTACTGTTTCTAGCAGGGTCTATGTTTATAACAATATGCAGGGACTAAAACTATGGCTACTAAACACTTCAAATGTAATTACTCTAAATTGGTGTGTACTGTAAATTAAAACATACCAGATTTTGAAAATTTAGTGTAAAAGTATAAACACAAAACATTTCATTGATAATCTTACACAAATTACATTTTGAAATAATATTGATACCACTCATTAAATGTTTGTTAAAATTAACTTCTACTTTTTAAATTTTTTACATTTGAACAACTCGAGAATGACAGTTCTCCCCTATATTGAAGAAGATACATTTACTTCTTTAGCAGGCTGATCTTAGCCCTACCTTATTCCTTTGAGCCATTTAGAAAGGGTTTAAAAAGAAAAATTACCATTTTCAGATCATTTCCAATGTACTGTGTAAACTTTACTGTAGCAATTAACCTTCCCAACAACACAAGACATAAAGTAGTGCTTTTATCTGTATTTTATAACAGGGTGCAGAGAGAGAAAGCTAGGGTAGCAAAATCTGGAAGGGGTGGGTTTCAACCCAGAGCTGGCTGACGTCTCAACACCTTCACTAAACACTGTCTTTGGGGTTATAGTCTCAACAGTTCTCTCCCAGTTCTCCAACCTATTAACAGTTACAGATTGAATCCTGCCCTGTCAAAGCTGCCCTTACCTGTCTCAGCAGCCCCAAGGATGTCCAACCTGTCACGGATGGCGGGCACCAAGGTCAGGGCTTGGATTGGTGTGGGTGCAGAGAAGCCTAAAAAGCTGAGTGCTCGGAGAACTGGCTTGGGCACAAACAAGTCCTTCCAGGCTGACACATCTGCTTTCTGGTCATGCACTTCAGGCATCCATGTCTTAGCTTTTTTGGGCACCTCAGGGACAGTGCTTTGGGAAGGCTGTAACTTTTTCTTCCCCTTGTTTTTCTTCTTTTTTGGAACAGTTTGTACCAGGGCTTCTGATGCTATCTTCCCTTCCTCTGGACCAGGACAAACAGTGCCATCTCCCTGGGGCTCTGGTTCAACATCTTCAACCTCAAACTCTTTCCGGGTAGAGGTTTCTTCGGTAATCAGTACCACATCTTTATTCTTCTTCAATTTGATCTTTTTCTTTGGGGAGCTGGACTCTCCCTCCTCTTCTGGAACTGTCTGCACCTTTCTCTTCTTGGGGTCCTCTGAGAAGAGACTGGAGGGATTCTTGGCAGGGGAGACCAACCGGTAATCTGTCAGTTCCTCAAAGCAGACTAAGTCATCCATCTGTCCATCTGCAAACACGTTTGGGTCAATCGGCACCTGCTTCCATTCTCCCACAACTTTAATGCCCTTTGTCTGAAATTTGTCATGATGTGGTAGCTTTTGCCTCGATTCTGTCTCCTTCAACTTCATGGTTGCTGAAAAGGAGAGAAATGTTCCTTTAGGTTGGTGACTGAGAAGCACAGAGTTCTAAGGCAATAAATATTGTCTAAGCAACCTATCAATTACTGTGCTCTGCAAAGAACTGGTCACACATAGATTGCTGTAACACAGCTGCTCCCAGCTGGGCATGCTGGGGCACGCCTGTAATCCCAGCACTCAGGAGGCTGAGACAGGAGGATCACTGAAAATGCGAGCCAGTCTGGGCTACATAGACAGTTCCAGATTAGCCTGGACTACACAGTGAGACTGTCTCAATCAATCAATAAAAAGCTGCTCCCACCTGGAGGAGATGCTCCCGGCTGAAAAAAGACATACACCCAAGAACAGGCAGGTTGGCTTGGAACAGAGAGGTTATAGGAAATGGAGCAAAGACATGAGATAAACCTGGCTTGAATTCCAGATCTAACACTTAATGAGCGTGTGACCTCGAGCAAGGCAGCTTACTTCTCTCTAAACCTCAGTGTTTTCACCTACAAAGGGGGGAGGATCCTAACAGTACCTGAGCTGAAATAGTGTAAAAGATGGAGAATGAGATTTGCTATACAGAAGACTCAGAAGTTTTTTGTTGTTCGAGAGGGCACATGCCTGCTGCATCGTTCTGGCCTTTGCCACTTGGATTAAAATTCTTTTTAATGCTTTTTTCATTGCATTTTAAATAGTTTAAAGAACATTTGGCACAACTCTTTGCGTGGAACTCGATTCATATTGTTTAGAAAAGCTAAGAAAGACAACAAATTATGTGGAGCACAAAACCTCGCTAAATGAAAAGCACAGGGCTCTGAGGCAACAAACACTTCAGAAGTCAAACCTCGCTTCAAACTCGGACCCACCACCTGCCTGTTCTTGCCAGCCAACAGTGAAAGCATCCGATTCCGTGAACCTCAGTTTCCCCACAGAGGGAGCACCTGGATCGCCACACGCAAAAAAAATGGTGACGCACGTCAAAAACTCACTCAGCCAGGCGTGGTGACACACGCCTATAATCCCAGCACTCGGGAGGCTGAGGCAGGAGGATCGCTGGGAGTTCGCGACCAGCCTGGACTACAAAGTGAGCTCAAGGCCAGCCTAACTGCATAGCGAGACCTTGTCTCAAAAAGACAAAAGAAAGAAGAAATGGTGACGCACGTCAAAAACTCGCTCAGCATGGCGCCAGGCGGGGGAGGCCCAAAGGCACGCAGTTTAGGTTCACCCCCCCGGGCAAGGCAAGCCACGACCACAATCCACCGGGGTCCAGCTTCGAGCAGGGAGCGGGGACGTCACTACAATGGGGACGAGGACGCAGGGAGCGCGGCGCTGCAGAGCAAGCTAGGCAAGGTCTTCCTCGGCGCCGGCCGAGCGACAGGCTTCTCGCCTCGCCCGGAGCACTAACCCGCGCACGGAGCCTCCAGGCCGAAGCCGCCGGGCCTGGACAACCAAGAGGCCCCGGACGCGGGGACCCGCGCGCCGCCTGCTAGGCCCGCCCGGCACGGCGGCCTCCCCCGCCCGACCCAGGGAGCCCGAAGACCCGGCAAAGCCCACCAGACGTCTCGCCCCACATCCCTACCCGGTGCGGCCTCAGCCCACTCCCGCCCCGGTACTCACCGCGTGGATACGCCGCTCCGGCTTGCTCTCACGCGGGTCAGCCGCCTCAGAAATGTCGGACGCCGTCTCTCAGCTGCAGCTTCCACCGCAGTTCCGGGGGCGGGACTTGTACCCACGCGTGCGCGCTTCAGAAGGAAGTCCCGCCCTCACACCAAGTTTTGCTACCTGATTGGCTGCTCTACAGGACTTCTGCCGCGCAAGTGCAGAGAGCTTGGTCAGCGTGTGTGCCTGACGCTTCCTTACAGTCTGGCTTCTGAAATGAGTGTGCCGACTGGCCGGGCTGCGCGGGTCCTGCGCGCGTTCTTCATCCGAACGGCTGTGCACAAGTCTTGCAGTCGCTGTTCATGTATCGCCTACTGTGTTTATTTAACTTACAACCTAACCAGCCCTTATAGGACGTGCTAGTTTCTCCAGGTTGGGTTTTGTTTTGGTTTGCTTTAAACGTCTAGTCTGTTGCATATGGATGATTAAGGTAAAATGCATGCTTTAACGACCAATCGAAACAGGCTCCTTTGTAATAGAGCAAGAGAAATCAGCTTCACAGCAGATACTAACCGCGATGTGGCTGTCACCTGACCACCTGGAAAACTTTTCTCCTACCTCATGTCTGATGATGTGGGGAAACGGCACGGAATTGTCCAGGGTTCGGTCAGGTGGTACCAAACCCTCCCCTACCTTGGAGCGAACAAGTGTCAGAGTTTAACTCACGGGGGAGGGGGACTTGCCCCTAAATCCCCCAAATGTGGCGAAGCGTACAGCCTGGGCCCAAGTCTGATAACAAGCGGCTGGAGCTGTCCTTGTGACTGAATGAACCTGAAGGGCTGCACCTCTCTCGATGACCGGTTAAGTGCTCTTCTCGGGCCAGTTATACATCTTGGAGCGATGTAAGGTTTTCTGTGCAGAACGTGTCCTAAAAGAGTTGTTTTCTGGGAAAAAAGACGTTAGCAGAGACAGGCTGGAAGTAGGGCCTCTGAGGTGGGAATTGGGGGCATCATGCAGAGTCAGAATGGTACGTGCTGGAGATGTTCGTTGAGCGCCTCTAAAGAAAGAGACAAACATCTGTGTCATCAGGGTTCTTCAAAGAAACTGAGCCAACAGAATACAGATAATAAGGATGTGTGTAAATTGGAAAGAATTTTTTTTTTTTAAGATGGGAAAGGGGAGGATTCTGACCAAGAACAAAGGATGACAGTACAGTAGGGGGGACATAGGTGTTTCTCCTTCATCTCAGTATTCTAATGATAAAATATTTACTTTCTAAAGAAATAAAATACATAACTATTTTAACAGAGTCGGAGTTTTTTTTTTTCCACCTGGTAAAATTAATCAAGATCAAGACACCTAATAAGGGATGGGTCCTACTTGCCAGGGGATCCATGCAGCAGCATGCAAGGTGTGCCTACAGATGTGAAGATATATTTCCAAAAAATATACAAGAAGGGCTGGGATGTAACTCAGAGGTAGAGCACTTGTGTAGTATGTGCAAGACCCTGGCTTTTGAGGGAAACTTCCCTCAAAAAAAAAAACCAAAACAAAACAGAAGAGTGGACGTGGGCTCTATTAAACGTGTTGGAGCAACTGGGACAGTTGAGTTCATAAAACTACCCCATACAGGGAAAGTTGGGAGTCTGAAATCAGATTACCTGGATTGAAATCTTGAGTTCTGTAGTATTTGTTGTGTGACTTTGGAAAATTATGTATTCTTCCCGCATCTTTTTCTTGATCTGTAGTCAGAAGAATGGTAACCCTCATAGAGTGGTGAGGCTTAAGTGCAATAATGTAAGGAGATCACCGTGGTTCCTAGTTGACCTGAGCGCAGGCTGACCTTAAAATTCCTTGTTGTTGTTCACACTGTTGCTGCTAAGCATACATGTGCTTTTGATATGGTACACATCAAATACTAACCCGTTAGGGGAACACACACTTACAAAAGGCCCCATGGGATCATTTCCAGCCTTTTCTGTTGCCAGTAATACCACAGTAATCATTCATGTGCAGATGTTTTTGTGCAATTTCTTGATTCTTTCATTACAATGGATGCTAAGAAATAACGTTTCTGAGTCAAATGAGGTTCTGATGTGTGCTGACAAATCGCTGACGAGGAAAGTGCACATCAGAACACACCCTGCCCAGCAAGGACTGAAGAAGACTCTCTTTCCACTGCCGTGCAGACACTGCTTACTTTCAGATATTTGCTTTTTTTAAAATAATAAGATAATGAGGTAATGAACAGGTAATAAGGAGGTAGTCAGCAACATTCCATCCCCTGCCAGGAACATCCAGGATAAAAACCTAAAGACCACATATTGTTCTCCAAATGACCTGAATGTGCTAATCTAAGAGCTTTGTTCAAGAATGTGAAGGTAGAAGGGACACGGAATGTGCTTCCGCTACCACACATATTAGGAAGGTCTTGGTTTCCTGCAGCAGCAGAAGCAGAGCTCGAAGATCCAGTTGTTATTTACCAGGCAAGATGCAGGTATTAAGGCATCCATTTATGGCCACAGATGGATGATACCTAAGGTAGTTTGGCCCCATAGCCAACAGACGGGGCAATGCCTTTCCTATTGATTGTCGCATCCTTCAGTGACCCAGTTCTTCAGTGTCATCCTAGCGGCAGAGGGCACTTCTGGAACCTCAGCTGAGACCCTCCTTCGCAAAGCTAGAACACTCTCCTAGTCATCTGATTCCCTATGTTAAAACACATTCCACTTAATTTAGCTGGAGTGACCGCTGTTACCTTCAGCAAACTAAAATACACACCCACCCACACACACACACACACACACACACACACACACAATCACCATTCTTTTACTATTTGTGACATTGAATGTCATTTTAAACATTTATTGGTACATGTAATTCTTTCTTGGAGAACTATCTCTTCTGGTCTTTTGAGTTTTACTTTCTGAGACAACTCTTTAAAAATCATTTCATGGGGCTGGGGATTTAGCTCAGCGGCAAAAGCGCCTGCCTGGCAAGTGCAAGGTCGTGAGTTCGGTTCCCGGTGCCGGAGAAAAAAACCACACACACACACAAAAAATCATTTCATAAGAACTGTCTTTACATTAGGGATACTAATAGTGCAAAAGTACTTGTTTTGTTTTTCCCAAAATAGGTCACTTGTTTCTTAACTTTGTTCGTAGTATTGTTAATGACACATGCAGCTTGATGCTGAGACTGAGGGGTCACCATGGTGGAATAGCAATGGGACAGAAGGCTAAAATGACAAACCCCCGAGCACAACAAATTATTACCCCTTGTAGTATGGGAAGTTTCAGCAGCCCAATCATGAAACCTTGATAAAACAGCAAAAGCAGAATGTTTGCATGAGATCAGAAATTGTTAACTAACAAAACGCTAAATAAGCCTCTAACATCTGCTCTCTAAATAAGCCTCTAACATCTCTCAACATACAATCACTAATTTTGATGGTCACACTGCTGAGTAATACACCATTAGTTCCCACTAGCTTGCTGTAGGATAACACCTCTGTTCTGTAGGTGACAATAACAATTGCCTGGGCTATTTTCCAGGCACCTGAGAGCTTCTTGTGGTGAAAAAACTGACTCTTCTGAGTGACAGTATAGAAATCTGGTAGGTGTCTAAAACGGCACCATATCTTATTGTCTTTGTCTTCTTATTGTCTGTCCCTGTTGTGTGTCAACACTTGGGTCAGATTCTACTCAGCTGTGCACACAGGTTGATCATTTTCAAATGTTTGGTCCAAGATTATTATACAGAATTAACTTGGCAAATTGCCCATGGGAGCGGCTCTGTGTTCTTTTTCTCTCTCCTTTTTGGCTCCTACCCTTATGTTCTTCAGATGCCACAAAAACCCAAGCACTTGAAGTCCTTTAGCCCTATCATAGGACCCAGACCCATAAGGCTCAGAGGTTTTAGGCAATGATCCCACCAGCTACTCGAAAATTCCACAGCCTCTAGGATGAATTGACTGTGACCACCTGGTGACCCAAGTCCATCAGAAAAATAAACATCTCTGGAACTCTGGAATTCCCCTGAACAATGGGAATTACTGGCATTTAGCCCATGTCAACAAGTCAGTGAAAACCTGCTGCTGTCCTTGCTCTGGAGTTGTTTGGTCACTCTCTTGACCAACTGCTGACTCCCTTCAGCTGAAGCTCCAGTTTGGCTAAAGCCCCTGCCCCAAAATTTTGCCCGTGCAGGAGTGTGTGTGCCTTCAATGTCCCAGTCTTGTTTCCTTGTCCCAGTCCTAGTTCTACCATTTCTGGGTCAAAAGATACTGTCATCAGTATCGTCATGAAACAGAGAGTTGTCTTTTTCTCTTGAGTCACTGATCAAGAGCTCTGTAAATATGTTTTAAATGAAATAATAGGGAGGGGAACAAGGAAAGTGAGACTCTCATTGTTAAGACAGGAAATAAAAGTGGCAGAATTGGGGTGGAAGAGTCCTTCTGCTTAGGATAGCTTCAAATATCTTGAGTTTGTGCCTTGTTCAAGACAAACAAATGAGGTGACTTGACTTAGTGCCTGATTCTCCACCCAACAACTTTGTTTAGCTTTACCGCATCACCCTAAACAACTCAGCAAATGTTGCTTGCGTTTTCACTGGCATCCCGTGGTTTTTACAACTGGTTTGCAGAGTTCCTCTTGACCCCCAGGGGGCAGCAGTGAGTCCAGCTTCAGGGCCAAAGGAGAGACCTCACGTACATCCCTCACTTGTTTGGTTTCTCAGAATTTCCTATCACTAGAGTAGGCAGGAAAACAATCTGTTGATAGAAAAGAATGGTAGCATTTGTGCCAAATGGTGAGATATTTTGAGCTAGAGCTGGTCCAAATATTGCAGACACACACACTCTGGTACAGGCAGGGTTTGCAGAAGAGGCTTTAGCTATTTTGTTTTGTTTGGTTTGGTTTTGTTTGGTTTTGTTTTAAGAGGCTTTAGCTAAATCAGAGCTTTAGCTGAGGGGAGTCAGCAGTTGGTCAAGACAGTGGCCAAACTGCCCCCAGAACAAAGACAGTAGCAGGTTTTTAATGATTTGTTGACATGGGCTTGGGTAATTCTCATTGGTCAGGGGCACAGTTTCAGAGATGTTTATTATTGTGATGGGCTTAGGCCACCAGTCAACTCATCCTAGAGGCCGTCTATGGAATTGTGGAGTATCTGGTGCCATTGTCCTATGTAAAACATTCTAGCCTTGGTCCTACAAGGCCTGGGTCCTATGATAGGGCTGAAGGACTTCAGGTGCTTGGGTTTTTGTGGCTTCTGAAGAAGTACAAGGGTAGAGGTAGAAAAAAGGAGAGAAAGAAAGAAAAAACAAGACATATAGCAGGTCCAATGGGCAATGTGCCAGGTTAAGCCTGTCTGATACTCTTAGACAAAACATTTAAAAATGGCCAATATGTATATGTGCAGCATTGAGTAGAATTTGACCAAAGGTTCAGACAGCAAAGGGGACATACACAATATGAAGACAGAGATGTCAAGGTTTTTATTCCTTTTTAGTCACCCACCAGATTTCTATAAGCTCAGATGCAAGGGCAGTGTTTTCAGCATAGTGGCAGTCAGGTCCCTGGAAAGTAACCCGTACAATTATTGTCATAACCCGAAGGACAAGGTGTTGCCATACAGCAAAGCTGGCAGGAAATCAATAGTGTAATCCCCAAAAGTGTGGCCTCCAAAATTAATGATTTTAAGCTGAGAGCCAAAAAAGCTAGAGGGCTTATTTCAGTTCCTCCTTCTTAACAACTTCTCAACTTGTACAAACATTCTTCTTTTATGGTTTTGTCAGCATCTCATGATTGATCTGCTGAAACCTGCTGTGCTATAATGGGTAATAGTTTATAGTGCCCACGGGTTATCATTCCAGCCTTCTCCATTCCGGGCGTACCTTGGTGGTCCCTAACTGTTTCCTTCCCTTCTGAGAGCCTTTATCCTCCTTATCTGTAAAGAGTCAGGACTGAAAACCTTTTCCTCTGTAACTTGACACATGGATTTAGTTCCTACCTCTCCCTGGAGATTATAAGAGTCTCTCAGTGTCTAATCTAAAGGGAATGACACTGGTAGTGGCATGGGCACTTGGCTTGGGATGGGTTGGGACCCCTTGTGGCCCTCAGTTTTGCTTGAAATTGGTGCAGCCTAAAAACACAAATTTAACTAGCCAGTTAAGCAAAGAGAGGCCTAAGATTACATGGACCAACAAATTTTGAAACCCAGTTTGTCTTTAGTACTTGGGAGAATCTTTTCCATGAATCTGACTGCAAGTGCTTTAGAGAAGAATCAAAACTGTGATCGATGAAAGACTCAGAATAGCCACAGTTAGTATGTTAATGAGAATTTGACAAATTACAAGACGATTTAATTTTTCATTGTATATAGCATTTTTGGATAATAATCATGAAGCAGTATTATGAGAAATGCTAGTGAGAGTAAAGGCCTTCATAAAGGTCCCAGCTTCAATTATTTTTTCTATACTAATAATTGCATATCTTGTCTTTTATGACCCCTGCTGAAATGGAACTATTTTTTTATCCATGAGGATATTAAGGATCTGGATCATTAAGAACAAATGTTAGATCAGTCTGAAACTGTCTGAGGATAATCTTACAAGTTTGGCAGAAGGTTTTTGTAATCATTATTACCAGACACTTATTCATAAGAACTCTTCCTTTTCAACCTCTTGGCTCTATTTACTTTTTGTTGTGGTTGACACAAGTGACACCATCTTGAGTTTGACAACTCCTGTGGCTTTTTTTATATTCCTCCCTTGTCTTTGAGAGAGTCTCTCTAAAGACTTAATTGGTCAACGATCCTATAGTTTTGTTTCAGCTATCCCTCTTTGTGGAGATGGACTTGCTGGGTTGTTGATCTGATCTGGTCCCTGGTTGAAAAAGAAGTGGTTAGTCAGTGTCAAAACTTTCCTAGCTACATTTGAGCAACAAGGAGGTTTAAAAAGAGTGACCCATAGGCTGAGCTTACCTTGGGTCCATTGTTAAATTTAATCTTACCTGTTTTGAAGGTGATGGCTAGTATTTTAAAACATTGGATCAGATCATTTTCGTATGCGTGATACTCCTGCAGAATTCTGAGACACAACAGTCAAAGGAAGTCAAAGACCCTCTTCCCCAGTGGAAAAAACAATAGTCGGGAAAGGGGATCAGGCTTGTCAGCAGGAATTATGAGCCAAAGAAAAGCAGGAAGGCCTTTTGCAACATAATCAGCACACACCCATGAAGGGTGGAGTGCAGGAAAGACCATGAATCACTATGGAAACTTGGGTACAGAAAATCTCAGCAGTAAATTTAAGCTTTTGCGGCAGCCAGTTGAAGGGGAGGGTGTACTTGAATGTTTTCCACCTGAGACCTCTTAAGGGACTCCGTCCCTTTCAAACCAGTGTTTTCCTGGAGGGCTTGCCCTAATTGGGACTTTTACTGGTGTGGAAGGAAAGAAAGACAACCCATGGTTTCTGCACAGTTAGCGTCTGAAAACTCCACCAGCTCCCAGGGGCAGTGTCAGCCATCATCCAAGTGCCACTTGAGTCTGTATCACTAGGGGAATTCCCCAGTGACTCACAGAAGGGAAACTGGAATTCAGGGCAGATAGAGGTTGTGCCCTTCGGTCCAATAATGGGGTTAAGAGTTTGAGTGCTGCACCTACGCTTGTGTGGGTAGCCCGTGTATGAGAGCTAAGTAAGCCTATTCTCCTTTAATTCTGGAGGAAACTTTGTCTGGTATTTTGTCTCAGCAATGAAAAAAGTAACTAAGACCTTACCTATATCAAAAAGGAGAGCCAGGAGCAGTGGCTCATGCCTGTAATCCCAAGCACTCGGGAGGAAACCTTGTCTCAAAAAGACAAAAATAAATAAATAAAATTAAACTAAAAAGTAGAATTATAGGAATTTAATTGAAAGATCTTAATTGGCTTTATTTGCAATTCTAGAATCAGACAACACTTTATTCCATAAGATAGAATAAGTGTTCTAGTGAGCAGAGCTTTGGTTTTCCAGTCAGAAAAGGGCCAAAGAAAGAAGCAGAAACAGAACGAAAAGCAGATTGTGCATTTAAG
This sequence comes from Chinchilla lanigera, assembly GCF_000276665.1. Classification (NCBI taxonomy): domain Eukaryota; kingdom Metazoa; phylum Chordata; class Mammalia; order Rodentia; family Chinchillidae; genus Chinchilla; species Chinchilla lanigera. The sequence goes on from NW_004955438.1 coordinate 16,124,313, forward strand.
TTACTTTCCTCCTAAGATGAGAACAAGGAAGCAGAGTAACAGAGTAGTAACTAATTACTATCAGGTTGCTTTGGTTTACTTTTTTGAGGGAAGGATTAAAGGAGAGGGAACTTTATCATCATGTTGACCGAGAATGGCCTGTTTGGGAATTCGGCTGTCAACTCTACTGGTTTTTTGGAAGGTCAGATAACAACTTTGTCTTATTTTAACAACCTGGAACTTACTTATGAGTGACTTCATTTTAAATTTAGTTTGGTCTATTGAGGTCCAGTGCAGGAGCTTATTCTAATAAAACAATGGCTTCCTATACTTGTATTTAATGCACATATGTGTTTTGGGCTCTATGCTTTTTGTCAGGAAATGTAGAATGCTTTATACTACAAATTTGGTTTGGGGAAAGAATAATCTCCATGCAAAATGGAGTTCATAAGAAATACTGCTAAGTGTAAACTGAGGGTAAACTGAGGCACAGTTGAGACCACTGAGACAGGTAAAGTTTAAGCAACGCTCAGGGACTTTATTTGCAGGCTGGGTGTGGCCAGGGCCAAGAGCAAAAAGACCACTGGCCCGAAGCAAGGGGCAAGAGGATGTCTTATAGGGGAGTTTAGGTGCGGAAGGGAGTTCCACCCAGGGGGGTTTAGAAAACTTTGAGCTTTGGAGGTTGGGGTACAGGATGTCTCTTGCAGTTTCTTTGCATCTGACCTAATAAGCATGGTTGTTTTTCTTCTTGCATCCGGGAGTCAGAAGGTTTCCTGTTATTTCCTATTGTTATTTCCTGTTGTTTATTGTGCCTGGTCAGTATGAGAAAGTTGGGTTTCCTTTCTTCCCCAGACAGGGTCGTATGGCTGGGTGGTGGCCTAGTTCAGAGACCTGACACCAAGGTTTTATGAATCGGAGGACTATAAGTTCTTACATGTCCATGAAGTATTTTTTATTTGTTTTTGTTGTTGTTGTTGCTGGGGATCAAGCCCAGGGCCTCACTAGGCAATGGCTATACTGAAGCAGAAATCCTGACCTAACTGCAGCCATTTTGTTCAATAAAGCAGTCATTCTGTTCTCTGCCACTGAACTCAGCTAACTCCTATGATTTGTCATCAAATTGAAACTTCTGTGAATGTGCTAAAAACAATTTTGCTACATACAATTATACTCACCACAAGTTACCCATTGTACCATAACCTTCAGCTAAAAGCCTATCTTGTAACTTCTGTTTGACACCCTATAAATAAGATAAGCTTTCTATAATCACCACCTCACACATTGGAGATAACTCCTCTGGAGTCCACTAGGGTCAATAAAATTTCCTTTCTTCTCCTAAGCTCCTGGCTGCTGTTAATTCAATTTTTCCCACAATAATACCACTGAACTATAGCCCCAGTCCCAAGAAGTGGGTTCTAAAAGGACAAGTAATGCTCTTGACCTTGAGATATGTTAGAATGGAGTCTCTATCATACCTACATAGTCAGATACAGGGTATGAGGTGGGAGATGCAAGGCTGCCTATTACGGTTTGTGTCTGCGTGTCCCCCAAATCCTCATGCAGTCATGAGGCAGGCTTCTAGATTTTTGATGGATCTGCTGGGATTATGGGTATGAGTGCTACACCTGCCCTTGGGGTGGGTAATTTGCATACAATGTAAGGGAAGGAAGGAGGCTGCTTGCCACTGCCTCCCGCTTTTGCTCTTGTTGCTTTTGCTATCTTCTGCTGCCTTGAACTGTTGTCCTCTGCCATGTGCCATTCTGCCTTGGAGCCAGCTGAGTATGGACTGAAACCTCCACAAACTGTGAGCTAAACAAATCTTTTCTTCCTTATTTTTGGGTGTTGGGTATTTTGTCGCAACAATGAGAGAAAAGTAATCAAGACGCTGCCCCTCTGGTCTCTGAGCCTTGGTTAATTTGTTTCTAAATGCAGAGGTCAGATTAGTGCTGAGTGTCTCCCAGCACCAGGACCTAGCTGATTGGGTGGCATAAGACCCTTCATGCTGGCTTCACAAAGTTCTGCTGGCTCTGGTTTCTGGCTTCCAGTGGTATAGGTTGGGATTTGCTTTGTTCCAGTCAGAGTCCACTGCCCTGCCCCAACTTGTTCGCCCAGCACCATGGCCTGATCAGTTTCACTTCTCCAAGTGCCCCTCTTGCTGCCCCAGGACCTGGTCCATAATGTCCTCCCCTTCCCCAGCACACCTGTGTAGACCCTTCCCACCTGTGAAGTGGGACCAGCAGGAGGGGAGGGCACAGCAGAGGGTATGATTCCCCCCTTTAAAAAACTAACATAACCATGAAAAACTTACCATATTAGCAGTTTCAAAGAGCACAGTTCCCTAGTGCAAAGTCCACACGCCATGTGATGCAAACATTGCACCATTCATTTCCAGAGCTTTTTTGGTCAAATCTTTTTCTGGAATTCTTGGTACCTTTTTTATGCCTGATACCAAAGGAGGCAAACTGAGGGAAACTTGGTCCTTGACTTAGAGAGTTTAAACTCTGGCAAAGGAGGCAGAGCATGACACTGCCTTGTGGGAAATTCTGTGGCAGATGGCACACAGTAGGCTCACACTTGAGTGAGTGGGTGGAAGGGAGGGCAGTTGGGAGAGACTGGGGAGTGTGTACTCAGGGCAGGATTCCTAAAGGCTATATCAGATGGTGGGGACCTGAACATTTGCCTGGATTCAGCGTACAAACAATCAGATGCCTGAAGGAGCATGGAATGGCTTTGTTTTGTTCCCCAGCAGGCATACAGAAGGATATTGAAGCAGGAGCTCAGGAAGGGAGCCTGGAAAGGTGGGGACTTTCACTCTTGAACTATAGCCTAGGAAAGAGGTTAGGCTTTCTGGAGAGAACAGAAAAGTTTAAGCTATTCCACTGCAAATAAAAATAGTATGCTTCTGTTTCTAAGAAAATTGTACCAACTATATTGGCTTTAAAGCTAAAAGGGTAGCATGGAGCCTTTCCAAAGGGGTGCTCTTCCCTGTCTGGAGTGTCACAGAGCTCTGGACTATTCTCTGTCGATCTTTGAATTCTTGGTAAATCAGGCTTCCCTGGAAGCACAGAAGAGGCTTCAGGACCACCTTAGAGATTATGCCCCACTAAGGGAGGGCAGCAGCAGGGAACATAGCAGGAGGCTGGCAGCAGATAGACACTTCTATCAGCCCTTTTTGTCTCTATCCAGGGATGCTGCAGCTATGATCTGTGGTAGAAGATGAGCTTCTGCTGAGTTGAGCCCTTGAGCCCCCATCTGGCCTGGGCCCTGAGCTTCAGGAAGCAATTGGCTTTTCCTCAGGCCCCAATACATGACTGGGTGGGTGTGGACAGGGCGTGGAAACCTAGAAATGACGTGAACCTTAGAGAAGCAAAAGCAAAGCCATTCAAAGCATAGGCTGTAGAAGATGCCAAGACTTGGGGTTTATTCTCAGCTTCTACCAAGAGCAGACCGTGTGACCCTGGGCAAGTCCTTCGATCTGCCTGAGTCTGTCATTTGTCCCCTATAAAGCTGGGCCAGTGGCATCTTTTGGGGGAGCTGCTGCAAACAGCTATGCTGAACTACAGCTAGTTCCTCAGAACAGCTTTGCAGACCCGGCAGTCCATTCACTGAGCCCCAAGAATTTTGAGATGTGCTCTAAAGCAGTGTCTTCCAACGCAGTGGCCAAAATCAAGGAAAAATAGGCTGTTTCTCTGTCACATGAGACACATTTCAATTGTGAGTCACCGCAGGTGTCATATTAGTGCAAAGAACATGCCCTTCATTGTAGGAAGTTCTATGACTGCAGTGCTGTGGTGATCACAGGGAGCCCTGGAAGGCCCCAGAGGGGTCCTCAAGGGCAGAGGGCAGAGGGCAGAGGGCAGAAGGCCCCTCCCTATCACCTCTGCAGAAGGTCAGCTCTGAGGTCTTCTGTTGGTCCTGTGCTTCAGAGAGCACCTTTTTTCCCTTGTCAAAAGAGGAAGAGCAAAGACCACAGATTTCAATCTATTCAACTTATACATCTTACACAAGGGGAAGTGAGGCAGGAATGCAGCAGGTAGGAGCAAAGGAGCCTCCCAGGGTGTCCCGGGCATACACAGGCCTGGATTCAGGTTCTCCTGGGAGCCCCTCCACTCCCTGGTTTCCATGTCCACCAGCCCTCCTCTGTCCCAGGACCCCAGCCCTGCCCTGCTCCTCCTGGAATGTGGCAGCCCTCTCTTCACCCTTCCCTCAAGAGGCAGATGTGTGGAGGGAGGGGCACAGGATGTTGTGACATCAGTCCTTCCAGTCACTCAGTGATCCTGACCAAGTTGTGGCTGCTCCTTGCGCCTTGGTTTGCTGCACTTTGGATGGGACGGTTGGACCAAGTTTCTTGGAAGGTCTTATCCAGAACCAGCACCCTCGAGGACCTAAGGACCTCTGACTAGGCCACACCTCTTAAAGGTTCATAGCACTTCCCAGGACTGCTGCCCCAGGGACCAAGTCTTTCCATATGCAATTGGGGACCCTCCATGCAAACCACAGAAGTATGCTTCGGGCAAAGTTTGGTTCACCAGCTCAGCACTTATGCCAAGGACCTGTTTGTTGGTCCCTTCTCTCTATTTTCTGAGGTTCTCAGTTTCATCCTGGCTGCCAGCTCCCAGGCTCTGGAGAAGGCTGCCTTCTTCATTCCTGTCTCCACCCAAGAGCACTTCTGCACCAAAAGCCTCTAATAAACATTGATGGTATTTGAAATGAAGCCATTGATTCTTTCTAAACCAGTGCTTTTGCCCTAGGAATGGGGTGTGATGATTGGTTTAAGGCCATCTGGCCTCACCATTGAGGCTGGGCAACAAAGTTCAGGGCAGGGGCTCCAGTACCCCAAGGAGTTTTTTATTTCAAAGAGGAAAGGGGAAAAAAAAAAAAAAGAGGAAAGGGGAAGAAACTGTGAATGCGTAAAGAGAGCGAGTGTACCCTACAGAAAACATAGGACTGTACTGAAGGAGGCTGGGCCTTCTGGGCTCTGGGTCAGAGTCCAGGGCATCTCTGTGCTCCTTTCTCATTCTTCCCATTTTCGTGCTGCTTGTCTTTACGATGGAGCACCCTGAATCTCCAGGCAATGGCCAGGAGGGTGTAATCTTTATATTTTTTAATTTATGACGGGATTTATGTTGAGCAGTTTGTCATTGCTGGGACAAAATCCCTAACACCCCAGTTTAAAGGAGGAGGAGTACAGAGGGGCTCGTGGTCTCAGGAGTCTCACTCCATGGTCAGCTGGCTTCAAAGCGGAACCAACATGGTGGAAGGCGTGACAAAGGAAAGCTATTCACCTCACAGCACCCAGGAAGCAGAGAGATAGGGAAAGAGCCACAGAGGAAGAGTCAGTGACCAGATATTGTCTCCCAGGTTAGGCCCGAATGACTTGTCCACAAGTGTGCTTTACGAATCTCCTCAGCATCTCTTAAGCCAACCAAGCTGGTCATCATAGAACTACAGTATTTTCTAATGAAAACTAACATTTTACTGCACTCAAATTACCTAAGAAATCTTTAAATACATTTTTAAAATTCTAAGTTTCTACAGATCAGGCTAAATTCCCTTTGCATCTGATAAGCATCCTTCCCTTCCTCATAGTGACTTACCTGATCTAAAGCTGTCAGTGTGGCAGGAACTTGGGAGCTTCCTGGCTTCAGATCATTTTGGAGGCAGGCTTAGAGGGAAGAAGAAAGAGGGAGAAAGAGATTGAGGGGCTAACCTGATCTGAAACGCCCAGCAAGATCTGGCATGGCAGAAGCAACAGGAGCTAAAGACCTCCTGGTCTGAGGATGTTGCCAGGTGGTCTCAGCTGGGGTGGAGGTTCAAGGGAGCTTAAAGCCTTCCAGAGAGAGCTTAACTTCCTTCCCAGATCTCCACACCATTTATTGATTGAGGAGCCTCAATAGTCTTAGTAGTCTTAGTCTTAATATGGGGGAGATGATGGCCCACCCCTAATAGGATAATGGGAAATCTTAAAAGGGTGATACCAAAAATATCAAGCTTCTGTTTATCCCTTAGAAAATATGTAAAACTAGCCACTGTGAATTTGTGGTCCCCACCATCAGAGCATTACATGGTATCCCATAAGTATGGACAGTCTTTATGGTTTTTAGGTATCAGTTGAAATAAATTTAATTTAAATTTAAATAAAAGGAAGAAAAAGCCAAGCATGGTAGCACATGCGTATAATCCCAGTACTCAGGAAGCTGAGGCAGAAGGATCACTTTGAGTTTGAGGCCAGCCTGGGGTACATAGTGAATTCAAGACAGCCTAAACTACGTAGCAAGACTCTGTCTCCAAAACACAAAACAAAGAAAGAAGAGAAAAATATTAGAAGTTTCTTCAAAGAGGTACATCTCTGCAAATGCCAAAGAAATGAAAATTCTATTTGTGACAGAAAGAAAACAACAATGCAGAAAGATAGCAAAGGCAAAGGGGGCAATTTATTTTAATGTCATTTTGCAATCTGCCTTGAAATTTCTTAAAATTGAACAAAACATACTGTGTTGTATGGCACTTTAATGCTCCGTGTGTGATCTGTCAGGCAAAACCCTGTAAGTGAAAAACCGTGTAAGTGAGACCACTGGCCAAGGACAGAAAGATCATTGACCATGAACAAAGGAAGAGGATATGCTTTATAGATGAGTTTAAGCAGGGAAGGGGAATCCTGCTCAGGGAGATTGAAAATTTTAAGTTTCTCAGGGATCGTTGGTGGGTCTGGTGCCTCTGGTGGGAAGCATGTCGGGGAAGTATAGGACAACAATGGCATTCTGCTGACTTGCAGAGTAGCATTCTATAGAGTTTCCTGTAAGCTTGAGAACCAGCGCAATAAACAGAATTATTTCAGTCTCTTGGGCTGGGTGAGGGGGCTTCTTGTTTGAACAGACAAGTCTGTCAGGGTTTTTTTCTTTTCAAGGTAGGTAGGGTCCAATTGTGAGGACCTAACATGATCAATCCTTAATAAGTTTGCTATCTATATATGAGTTTATTATGTATACTTGCCAAAAAAATCTATGTAGAAACAACTCAAAGATTCAACAATAAAGGACATTATTTTTTCTGTTCAATGTACAATTTAGTCTTAATAAACACCATTAGAATATTCTGGATCTTTCTAGTGCTGTGTGAGTTTTAACTTTTTTTGGAAGCAATATCATATGCAGAATTATTGCATCCATTTTCACATTTGAAAACCACCATGCATGGTGTGTGTTGACAATTGGGGAGAGGACATTACGTGGTTGCGGGGTCCCAATGCACTGGGAGGCTGGAGAGACCACCCCCCTGCTTTCTTAGACAAGAGGCATTGATAAAGCATACTTCCCTGGATCCCAGTTCAGTAGAAGAACAAACTATTCTTGAGGATGGGTTTGTTGCTCAGTCAGCCCCAGATAGTGGAAGGGGGCTGTGGAGGATGGCTTTTGCCCTGAATGACTCGCTTGAGATGTTGGTGGGAGTTGCCTCCTCAGTGTTTTGCGGCTGTGGCGAGGGGGAGGCCAAGGGGAAAGGGCAGAGAGACTGAGAGGGGACGGCTGCCTCTGTTGCAGCACTGGGAGAGGCAGACCCTGGGTCTGGTTCCCGGGCGGGGGGCTCATCGACTGCATTTGTCTGCTGCTGCTGTTGGGGGCCTGGGCCACCTCGGGAGGGACTGCCCTGGGAGGTCCCCTGGGCCATACTCTGACTGTGGGGGTGGCCACTGGAGGTCGGGCTGCCCTCTGGAGTGGAGGCCCTGGGGCTTGGACCCCTCCTACCAGCTGGTCCGGCAGGAATGAAGGGGCCCAGGGCATACTCTGCCTTCTCCCTCTGGCTGGACCATTGTCTCCAAGGAGGGCCCCATGAAATCATGACTATAGAGGAAAAAATGGAGGGCCCATTGCTGGACACTGGTGCTGGTCTATCAGTCCTCTTTTTCAGTCCTGGCCTTCCTTCCTGCTGTCATACCTCAGTGAGGGGAGTCACTGATGAGGAGGTAATCTGCTATTTTTCATAACCCTTGGGCTGTAACTACTTGTTGGATCTTTCTTGCATATCTTTGTTTTCCTGAGAAACCACTTTGAGGATGCCAACATGTATTGTAGCAGCCATTGATGATTTCCTACCAATCTGTCCATAACTCTGTAATGTTTGTGTTGTTCCTATGCTATTTTGTAAATGGATGTATGTTTGTTACTATGTGTTTTCAACAACAACCATTAGAGAATAGTTAATGATTATTTGATTGATCACTCTTGTATAGCTCTGTTTGTTTTCCCTAGAGACCATTTTGGAGAAACCAAGATATAGTACAACAACCATTGATAATTTCCTGCCATTTTTGTCTGTAACTCACTATTGTCTATTTGTTTTCCTGAAAAACTATCTTGAAGTTACCTTAGGTAAGATAACAACCACTGATAATGTCCTACCACTTTGTCTGTAATTCGGTGAATCCCCCTATTGCTATGTTGTCCTTTTTTTACTCTTTAACATAAAAAAAAAAAAAAAGAAAACCACCAGGCATGGTGGCACATGCCTGCAATCCCAGCACTTGGGGGCTGAGGCAGGAGGATCGTTGCAAGTTCAAGGCCAGCCTGTGCTACGAAGTGAGTTCAAGACCAGCCTGAACTGCACAGTGAGACCCTGTCTCAAAAAGACAAAAGGAAAAAAAAAAGGAAAGAAAACCAATGTTCTGGGCTGGGGATATAGCGCAGTGGCACGGTGCCTGCCTGGCAAGCACAAGGTCCTGAATTTGATTCCAGGTACAACAACAACAAAAAAACCAAATCCAATCTTCTAATGATGTAAAGAATGATATTACAAGAAGTTAAGCTATCTTATCAATTCTACAACTTCTCTAGTTTTTTGACACCCCTCTCTGAGAAAATAATTAATTTTTTTTTGTCTTTTTGAGATAGGGTCTCGCTATGCAGTTCAGGCTGATCTTGAGCTTACTTTGTAGCCCAAGCTGGCCTTGAACTCACAGTGATCCTCCTGCCTCACCCTCCCAAGTGCTGAGATTACAAGCGTGCACCACCATGCCTGGCTATTCTTTTTTTTTTTTTTTTTTTTTGAGGCGGAGTCTTGCTATGTAGCTCGGGTTGGCCTTGGACTCACTGTGTAGCCCACGCTGGTTTTGAACCCACAATGATCCTCCTGCCTCAGCCTCCTGAGTGCTGCAATTACAGGTGTATGCCATCATACCCAGGCTTACTGTTATTATTTGGCAATAATAAATTCTCTCTCTCCCCCTCCCTTCATTCTCCCAACTCCCACCTTTCAGTTATAAAATAATGGCTACCCATTTTAACTTTGAACAGCAATAATTAAAAAAACAAGACATGAAAACTGAAGTTTTGTCCTTTAGGAAGAAATTAATATCATTAATATCATTAGTGTAATAAAAAATAAATTCTGGGAAATATGAAATATGTCTACAATATATTTGAATACTGCAAGGATGTTTAAAAGTCATTAAATTTTGTCACTGATAAAATATTTAAAATATGACAAGGCATCTTATAGTAATGGGCAATGGTTAATAGAGTGGCCAAATTCTGTTTCTACAATAATGGAATTTCCTCCTCAACAGGAAAAAGATATCACTCTCAACCAGAGAGCAAAGATCAGTTTCAGTTTCCTGAGCAGAGAACACTTCACTGATTGGTTGCAGGCATTCTCAGGAACTGCCCTGCAGCCAGAGTGAAGCTTCATAAATATCTGGCTGGAACCAGACCCTCTGTCAAATATCTAGACGAAGTCGGCAGTGCTACAAGCTCAAGAAATCCCCCTTTGCTTGGTAAGAGCAGAAGCGATAGCCAGGGCTCCTTTTTCTGTGGCAGAAAAGGAGTTTCTCCCAAACTCCAGTGGCAGTGAGTAGCACTCTGTGTGTATTGCCTCCTATCCCTGTCCTGTTTTCATCAGGGCGACTGCAAAGAAAGGTAAGGGTTGGGAGGGATGGGCCTTGAGCTCTTGCACTTGGATTTTGGAACAATGCACATTGCAGTTAGGGGTTCCCTCAAGCCTAAGGAGTACATGAGTGTGAAGATGGCACAGGGGAGAGGTGAGTGTGAGGAGGAACAAAATCACAGCCAGCACAAGCCCCTTATTTGAAGCAGCTGGACTTGGCTGGGGTCTTGCATGCCGCGGAGCCTTTGGACTTAGAGCAAATCCTATATCCTCTCTGAGCTGGATTCTGTTTCCACATTTATAAAACGAGGATAGGACCCCAGCTCTGACATTAGAGGAGATGATGGAAAAGTAGAGACTAGCACCTCAGCCAAGGTATGTGCCTTGACAATGTCGCTGGTTCCTGTTTGCTAACTTCGGTGACTTTAAACTGCTCCTGCTGCTGAAAACAAATGGAAGACACAAAGCACCAAAGAATGTGGATGGCAAACAGCTTTATTTATGCTAGCGGGTTGGTGGGAATCTCATTCCTAAATCACCAGCCTCAGGCTGGGGTTAAACAGTCACTTATACAGGTTGTTAGAAGGAAGTATAAAAGGCAGATAATAGGATATTCTATAGTTGGTTTCGCATTGTCTTGTCATACATTGCTAGGCAGATTTATTCTAAGCAAGTTAATTAGAAGGTTACTGTCCTATAACAGGAAGGTTAGGGCTAGGGTGAGCAGGAAGAATCTATCATTATCTAAGGCTGAGCGGGGGTCTCTCCCTAGGTGATAAGTCTTTGAAACAAGCTGACAAGATGTACTGTTTGGCTGACTTATCTCACAGACTGCAGCTGGTGTTGGAATGCGAGTCTGGCTGAGTTTCGTTATTCTCTTGTTACGAGAACAGGCTGGTTTGTTTGGCCCATCCTTGAATCTGGCATATAGCTATAAGTTTGACAATTGCCTTTATACTCCAGCAGATTTAAGGGAGTCCCAGAAGTGTCTAAAACATGAGCACTGGGATTTTCATGAAGAAGGAAGCAGCCATCTGAGGGAAATAAAATTCCCTGAGGCCCTGCACAACCCAATATCCACACCCCTCCTTCCCTCACTTTAAGCCCCATTCCAGGCCCAGTGCCCTGCTAGTGGGGAGCAGCCTCCCACCTATCCTGTTGCCTTTCAAGATTTTCAGAGAAGTGGATGATAAGACAGTTATGGGTTGCCTCTCCCCACCAGTACCATCCTTTTTGCAGGTTTGGGAAGCTGCACGTCTTTCCCATGAAATTAGCTTGAATGGGCGCTCTGGCCTCATCCCTGGGTGCTAAGATAGCATCAGCAGTGACCATGGCTCAAGTTGGTGGGGCGGCCACTGGCACCTTCATAGCTGGCCTTTCATCACAGGGTGAGTGTTCCTGGGAGGGACAGTGCTGGGGGTGAGAGGGCAATTTCAGAGGGCACAGTCTCTCACTTTATGCGGTCTCCAGTTGTCCACCCTATGCTCCTGTTGTGAAGATCCTTGGGGAGTCAAGACCTTGCCCCTGGCCAGAGATCTGAGTCCTCAAAGACTCACACCTAGATCCCCCTTCAGTCCCCTCCCCTCCAGACCTGGGCCTTCTCCTGCCTCAATTGAGGGGCCTGCAGGTGGGTCCTGCTCTGTCATGGCTCTCTTGTCCCCTGGATTCACCACCAGAATTTACTTCCTATGAGGTGTAAGGTCGGCAGAGGGATCAGGTACGAAACACAGGAACAGAGAGGGTAGTTTATTGGAATGGGAGTGATGGGCGGGACTCTAAGAGTAGAGATAGAGCATGGCGAGAGGCAAGGAGTTTGGGTTTATATATATACAGGTAGAGGGGGCCAGGCCCCTTAGGAGTGGTCTTTGGCCTTGTTTGAGCAGCCAGGACATTTCTGTGAGGGGCTGACCTTTGTAGATTAGAACACTAGTTAGAAAGTAAATTAAATTAAATGTCTTGTCAGCTGCAAATTACATTAGAGACATCTATCAGGGAGGCAGGTTTGGCTTTTGTTTCACCATGTAGTTAAGACTGGAATGGACTTTAACACAGGGGACCTGGGGCTGGGGATTTAGCTCAGCGGCACAGCGCCTGCCTGGCAAGCACAAGGTTGTGAGTTTGGTTCCCAGTACAGGGAAAAAAAAACCCTCTCCCCCTAAAAAAAAAAAAAACAGAAAGTGAGGCTCATTGGGGCTGGGGATTTAGCTCAGCGGCACAGTGCCTGCTTGGCAAGCACAAGGTCGTGAGTTCGATTCTCAGTATTAGAAAAAATCCAAAAAACCAAAAAAAAAGAGACAAAACAAAACATGGGGGACCTGGCCAAGATCCCCAACTGCCTGTATGAGGGGTACAGCAAAAGGATGAAATAAGAAATAGAGACAAATTTTAGTAATACATGAAGGGGGACTGGGAAGTCAATGCCTCCAGGAAGGCAATGGGCAGAGATAAAGACACTCCAAGCCAGCCACTATTTATTGGGTATATACCATGAATGTATTGCCTGTGTGCAATGATAGGTTTGCGGGAAATCTCAAAAGGGTGGTATCGATAACCCCAAGCCTTCATTTATCCCTTAGGGAAGTATACAAAATTAGACAATGTGAATTTGTGGCCCTCAACCACTTCCTTTAGATTTTCACTTAAATGTCCCTTTATGTGTGAGGACCTTTTCCTCACAGTGTGTCCTGTAGATGTCCAGTCCAGAGCATTGGTTTTAACAAAATTCTGTACATTAGCTTCTTTCTTTGTAGGTTTTCACAGAACTCCCTCTGGTTCTATTTATCTGTTTTTATCATTTATCTACCCTGAGGTCCTCAACGTCCCTCGGTCAAAGTCAGCATCTCCCACATAGTATGTGTGTCTGACTTGCGGTTCTGCAGAACGAGTGTTGCTTGTATTTGCATGTGTTTTAGTTTATACAGAGGACAGTTTGTACAGCTTATTCTACTGCTGTTTACCACGCTAACAACTCTGATCTCCAAAACCCTCCATGGCCTTAGGGGAGCTTCTAATCCTCACTTCTATCTGCTGCCAAGTGTGTGGACACCCAGAGAGTCTCCAACATTCACCAGCACAAACACATGACATTGAATGGAGGGACAATTCCGTGACCCTTGCGCCAACCTCTGACTCTCTGCATCTCCCCAGGGCTCATGCTGGTATCTAAGGCTGCCCTGGGCCCTGCAGCCTCTGCCCTGGGCTCTGCAACAACTGCTCTTGGCACCATCCTGCCGGCGTCCTCTGCCGCTGCTGTCTCTATGGCTGCTTCCTCAGTTGGAGGTGAGTGGCCCCGGGAAACGGCACTCCTTGAGAACCCGGCTCAGCAGGAACAGTGTGTATCAAGAGGACCGGGGGGCTGGGGATTTAGCTCAGCGGCAAAAGCGCCTGCTTGGCAAGCGCAAGGTCGTGAGTTCGGTTCCCGGTACCGGAGAAAAACCAAAAAAAAAAAAAAAAAAAAAAAAAAAAAAGAGGACCGGGACCAGGACCACACCCAACATTTCCTTCTGCTTATCAGAAATGTAAACAGAGCTTCAGTTAAAGATTAAGAAACCCAGTTGCTTAACATAACAAGAAACCAGATGTGCTGGCACAAGGCTGTAATTTCAGTGCTGGGACAGCTGAGGCAAGAGGATTAGCCTGAGTTCAAGGTCAGTTTGGGATACATAGTGAGTTCAAAGCTAGCCTGGGCCTGGGATATATCCCAGCCGTATAGCACCATGAGTTCAATTCCTGACACCAAAAGAAAAAAAAGACAAAAGAATCAGATAAAGCTAGCCTGATCTACATAGCGAAACTCCATCTTAAAACAACAAAAAACAAAAACACATTTAGAATAATTATACTTTATCAAGTGCTTTTTAGTTTTACTTGCTATGGGTAGCACTTGACATTTATCAATTCTTTTAATTCTCTTAACCACCACAGAGGAAGGTAATATTGTCTCTTATTTACCAAGGAGGAACATTTATCAGTGTCCTGGTGCCCTGGGCAGGAAGGTGGGTATATCCCTTCAGAGCTTGGGACAGAAAATAAAACAAAAATGGAGAATTGTTCCAGTCACAGAGTGAAGAATGTGGGGGGCCCTCAGGGCAAATCCTACACAGCCCAGAAGGGCCAGATATACGCGCTACCCATGACTACCAGTGAGCCCCGCAGGCTATCAGACAGCCTCCTATTGCCTCTGAGCTTTGCATATGCCACCCTCAGGGGCGGCCTACCTGGCATTTCCTGTCCTGCCTGCCAAGAGAGTTGAGCAGCTAATGCCTTTGAAACAGGTTTGAAACTGGTTCCTGTTTCCTGAGTTGAGGATCCATGCTGCATCCACACGTCCCTTCTGGTCACTCAGGGTTGCTCTGCAGGCACCTGTGTCTGCTTCCTCCACTGAGGAGCCCAGGCCTCTCCCTGGGAGCTGGCTAAGCCCACTGCACTTATTGTTTTTAGAACTTCTTGTCCTGGTGGGCCCAAAGAGTGCAGTTAAGACCCTTGTAGCTGAAGAACAGGATTTCAGCCTTCAACATACCAGAGGCTCATGGTGTTGGAGATCCAGTACCATGTAAATCTGGAATTGTTCAAGGTTATGAGCACTCCAGTCACAGAAGTACAAGAATGAATTCTGTATGGGAGAATCCAGAGACTTCCTGGAGGAGGCGATGTGCTGACCTGCATGTGTCCGGCGCCCTCTCCTCCGAGCATGGCTCTCAAGTAGCACAAAGAGCACTCTGGATTCAGCAGTGCTCGCCCTGCCTCCTGCAGGAAAGCAGTGGAGAATGCGGTGCAACTCCGGCCTGGGGTGCACCGCTCTCCTGGGAGCTCCTTCTGGGCTGCAGGCAGTGTCCTGCAACCTCAGTGACAAACACGGAGGCTGGGTCTCAGGAACTCCCAGCCCTGTCCAGAGAGCTTAACTCTCATCCTTGTGGCCTCAATTACTGTGCCAGGTGTCTTCTGCTCATTGAGAAGGGACATCACAGTGAGAATTTCACTGTTTGTTTGAACCAAACCTGGCCTGGGAAGGAGAGACCTGGAAAAGCTGACTTCTGATTTCCCCCCAAATCCCCAGGCAACCAGCCAAGCAGCCCACAGGCAGATGAACAAAGAACAAACAAACTCTGGATAAGGTGTTGGATTTTCTGGAACCAAGACCCCAAACTCTGTCTTTAGATCCCAGGGCCAGGGCAGGTAACTCACTCAGGACAGGTCCCCAGAGTCTAAGAGGAGTTAGACGGAGGAGCAACTACCCCCTTCTGCCGTCTCCTCCTCAGAGTGCCTGAGGGAGGGCAGGCAGGGTCATTCCTTCCTGGGAGCCCTCCCTGGGGCAGCCCCCATTCTTCGTGGGTGGTTGACTTGGCGAGGGGAGGAGCAGGCAGTGTGGATCCCTTCTCACCAAATGTTCTTTTGGTTTCAGGCAAGATTGCCCTAGCTGTAGTTGGAGGAGGTAAGTCTCTGCAGGGAAGGGATTCAAGCCTGGCACTCAGAGACCAGGGAAGCAGCCATGCTGTCCTTGCCCAGGCTTCTCTGGAGCCTCAGGAGATGGTAGAGGGAGGAGCTGGGAGGAGGGAAGGGGCCAGGGAGAAGGGACTGGAAGCCACTGGAGATAAGAAATAGGGAGTAGAGGGGCTGGGGATTTAGCTCAGCGGCAAAAGCGCTTGCCTGGCAAGCGCAAGGTCGTGAGTTCAGTTCCCGGTACCGGAGAAAAATGAAAAAAAAAAAAAAAAGAAATAGGGAGTAGACACAAGGAATGAGTATAGTGTAGAGTGGGGTGGCCGCATCCTCCACAAAGGTCATGTCTCCACTGCAGAGCATCCCTGTGACCTTGGCATGTCTTTGAACTTCCCTGGGCTCCTGTTTCATCCCCTGAAAAGCAGGCCAGTGTCGCCTATGCAGGGCTCTCTTGTGGCAGCTTGAGTTAGGACAGCAGAGGTTCATCACAGGGATTCCCTGGGCCCCACCACCCTGGGTGTGGTGGCTTCCCACATGCTTCCAGAGACTCAGGGAACCAAAGCTGCCATCTTAAGTGGTTCTTAAGTTCATTCACACCACTCAGGCCAGACCTGCTTCTATGAAAACAAAGCTTAGGAACCATCCCTTACCTCATCATTGTACCAAGGCAGATGCTGAGGCCCGGGCAAGTGACTTCCCCAAAGAAACTCTTGCTGGCCATCAGAGCCTAGATCAGGACCCTGACACCAGGGACTCCCACTGCTCCTTCTACTCCTCCACCTGGCCCTGCTTTTTGGCTGGTCACTGTTGACCATGCCTGTGGTCTTTCCCAACCTCAGAGCTCATCTCCTGCAGACCTGGTAAGGACCCCAGGCTTGACCCAACATGGGGTCCGCTGCCCTGAGCCCAGCCCCACCAGCTCCTCTCCCCTCAGGGCTGGCTGTGGTGTCTGTGCCCGTGGTGCTGAATGCTGTGGGCTTCACTGGAGCAGGAATTGCTGCTTCATCCCTGGCAGCCAAGATGATGTCAGCTACTGCCATCGCCAATGGTGGCGGGGTGCCCGCAGGAAGCCTGGTGTCCGTTCTGCAGTCTGTGGGTGAGTGTCCAGCTAGGGCTTGCTGAGGGAGGGCTGAGAGGGAGATGAAAGCCACAGAGAATCCATCCAGATCTCAGCCTTATGGAATCTGTGTGTGTATCACCCTCCAGGTTCTTGAGGTTTCTCTCAGGATGAGACTAAAGCAGGAAGGAACCTGGCTTCCATGTCAGGTTCATGCTGGGTTATGTGGGGCGTCTCCTCCATCCCGGCAGATGGAGCAGATTCACCCATCTTTCCTGCAGAGGGAGGCAGCTTCCAGCTGGATTCTCCACTGGAGATCATTGCTGCCTCATCCCCAGACAGAGATTCCAGGGTTTTAGGAACCTCCACCCTCACCCTAGGGGCTGTCATGACCTGGCAGGTCTGTCCACTGAAGCTCTCTAGCCTATAACACTCTGCGCACATTCTGTTTCTTCCCAGGGGCAACTGGACTCACTGCATCTACTAAAGCCTTACTGGGCACTGTTGTGTCAACTGGGACAGCCCTTGTGGCCACAGCGGCAGGCCTCTAATAATTCCAGGCCCTTGCTTGAAGAGGAGAGGACCACAGGAGTATAGACTGGTGTCCCACAGCTGGGCTGACCCATGAAGGGACCAGTCCTGAGGTGACAAGGCACCAAATGCTACATCCCTAGAGAAAATAAAGAATAAAGTGAGTTATTGCAAACCTATCTGTGCAGTGCAACTCCTTGCTGTTGTGGTTTCCTTGGGAAAGGTCAAGGCTAGGTGGTGACCTCTTCGATAATCAAGGGCATGTTAGGCTCAGTTCCTTCTCCCACCATATAACCACAGGGTGACATTTCCTTGGCATGTGCTCAACTGGAATGAATCTAAAATGAAGACAAACTGTTCCCTGTCCTGCCACTGACTCTGTATGTAACCCTGGGCTTAGATTTGTCACTCTGTACATGGGGAATTGAAACAAATGAGTCTGTAGGAGAGGTGGGTAAGGTTGGGCGTGGTGGTGGAGGGCATCCTATCTGGAGCCATTTACTTCCAAGACAGAGTGTTGAATCCTTGCACACTTGCACATCAGCTATATACCCAGTGGTGCTTTCTCTGAAGGCTCAAAAGTGTTACCGGGTTGTCCCAAAGTCAAAGCTCAAGCCCTCCCTGCCACAACAGAAGTTGGCTGAGGTGACTCTGACCCTTGTGCTCCATAGCCCTACTTCTTAAAGCTTTTGCCTTCCCAGAATAAGGAAGTATCAGTTAGCTTTTCTGTTGCTGAGATCAATTACCTGACACCCACAAGTTAAAGGGGATGGTGGCTTATTTGACTCATGTTTCATAGAGTTCAGTTCATGGTTCATTGGCATCAAAGGAGGAAGATCATGGTGGAAGGGCATGGGCATGGCAGGGAAAAGCTGCTCACCTCATGGTACCCAGGAAGCAGAAAGACCAGAAAAGAGTCAGAGATAAAGGGCCCAAGGACCAAGTTGGAACACTCCAGGTCACACCTCCATGACCTACCCAGTATACTCAAAAATTTCCATTAATAATGTAGGCATCATGTGAGCCAATCAAGTTAAAAAAATCAAGATCAGCCATCTGTTACATTTAGCTGTGATGTGTCTACTTGTCTGAGTTAAGAAATGGTCACGTGATTGAAAAGTAAAATGAATGTTAATATTGAATACAAATTTATTATACTTAAAATGCATGTTTGTTAATCTTCCTCAGAATTACAACACAATTGTTCCTTCATTCTTACCACTTCCTGCAGCAGTTCTGGAAATCCTCCTCCTTAAGTGTCCTTAGGTGGTGTCTTGTGGCTGCCTCAATGCCCTGAGTCAATTCAAAATGTTCATCTTTCATGGCCATTTTGGTGTTAGGAAAGAACCCGAAGTCTCGTGTTGTCTGATGCACTGAATAAGGCAGAAGAGCACACTGTGTAATGCTTTTATGTGATAGAAATTGCTATAAATGTAACCTGTATGCTGCTTCAAAAAGTGGCGAGGAGGATGAGATTAGTGTGTTTGAAGCAAGTGGGAGTATTTTGATGGGGAATTATAGGAAAATTTTTTTTGTTTGTTTGTTTTTCTC
>NW_004955438.1:16150827-16161904 GCF_000276665.1 Chinchilla lanigera
ATTGATTGGCTACTCAGACCTTATATAAGTGTGCGTCTCTGCCCCCAAAGGGAGAGAAGGGAAGGATAGATGAGGGTGGAGGATCTTGTCAGATCCAACAGCGATGTACATAATAAACATTGAGAGCTGACTCATTTGCAACTAAGTTCTTACTAAAACGGCGCCGGACAGTTCCTTCTCTGTTTCTTGCCTACTATGAACTGGGCAGCTTTGCTCCTCCTCCCCCTTCCCCCAGATGTTTCTTCTTGGAGCCAGCCCATCATGGGCTGCAACTCTGAAATCCTGAGCCAAATAATCACCCCTTCAAGTGGTGGTTGTCCGATATTTGGCCCTGGCAACAGGAAAGCTAATACACTATCAAGTATTACAGTATTTTCTAATGAAATCAACATTTTATTCCACTTAAATGATCTCAGATTTTCAAATCCACTCTTCTTCTAAAAGTCTGCATTTCCATAGACAATGCTTAAATTCCTTTGGCTCAGATGGCCACCCTTGTCTTCCTTATAGTACAGAAGGTAGCACTGCTAAAATTATATATGTCCCTTTCCAACCCCCTCCTTTTTATTGCAGAAAAAAAAAAAACTATAACCAAAAGTTTACTACCTTAATCATAGGTAAGTAGATAGCCAGCACTGTTAAGGGTATTCACACTATCATGAAAAAGATCTCCACAATTTTTTCATCTTGCAAATCTGAAGCTCTGTACCCATTAAACAACACCCTTTCCCCCTTTCTTCCAGCATCCGATGCTCACATTGCTCTTTTCTAGCTCATGAATTTGATTATTCCAGATACCGCCTACAAGTGAAATTCTACAGGATTCGCCTTTTGTGACTAGTTTATTTCACTCCCTATCATGTCCATAAAGCCCATTCATATTAGAGCATGTGTCAGAATCTCTTTTCTTTTTAAGGCTGAGTACTATTCCATCATGTGGATAGACCACATGTGGCTCAGGCATTCATCCTTCGGTGGACACTTGGGTTACCTGTATCTCGTGGCAATTGTGAAAAGTGCTGTCATGCACATAAGTGCTAAAAAAAAGTCTCTTTAAAACCCAGGGTATTTGTCCACTGAGGCTGCCTTAACAAATCCCACAGGATGGAGAAGTTATAAACAACAGGAATATAATTTTCACGGTTCTGGAGAGAAGTCCATGATCAAGGTGTTGGCCAATTCAGTTTCTGGTGAGGTCCCACTTCTTGGTTCACACGTGGTGCTCCATCTCTTCACATAGAGAAAGAATGCAGTTCTCTGGGGCCTCTTTTACAGGGCATTCTTATCAGGGCTATGCGCTCATGTTTTCATAATCTCTCAGATCTCACCCCCTCACACTATAACCTTCACCATTAGGATTTTAGCAACTGCCCCTGAAGGAACATAAGAATTTAGACCAAGCACTCTGCTTTTAATTCTCTTGGGGTAAACACCAGATGTGGAATGGCTGCATCATGGGGTAGTTTTATTTGTAGTGTTTTAGAAACTTTGAAAGTTTTCTATAGTGGTTATGCCATTGTATAGTCCCAATAACAATGCCCATGGGCTATAATTTCTCTATATGAAGCCTAAAACCTGTTAGTTTCTGTTTTTGTTTTTTTTTCTTTTCACATTAGCCATCCTAATGTGTGTGAGGTGCTATCTCATTGTGGTTTTGATTGGCATTTCCCTAGTTAGTCATATTAAGCATCTTTTTATGTGTTTATTGGTCACTTGTATATCTTCTTTGGAAATACATATATTTATGTGTTTTCCTTTTTTTTTTTTTTTTTTTTGTCTTTTTGTCTTTCTGAGGCAGGGTCTCTCTTTTTGAGACAGGGTCAGTTCAGGTTGAACTTGAGCACACTTTGTAGCCCAGGTTGATCTCAAACTCACAACAATCCTGCCTCAGCCTTGCAAGTGCTGGGATTATAGGCATGCGCCATCATGCCCGGCTATGTTTTCCTCTTTTTAAATTAAATTATTTGAACTTTTTGTTATGGAGTTCTGGCAGTTCTTTGTATATTCTGGATAGTAACACTTTGTCAGATATATCTTCTCCCACTCTGTACATTGCTTTTCATTCTATTAATTGTGTTCTTTGACCCCTAACCCTAAATGATGTAAGCATAATGTAGAGCCATTCATCTACTTTTGCTTTTGATGCCTGTACTTTTGGTGTGATCGCTAAGAAATTATTACCACATTGAATGTCATGAACATCTTCCCCTATGTTTTCCAGTTTGGTGTCCACCTTTAGGTCTTTAACACTCTATAACTTTTTGAAGTTAGTGCTGTGAGTAGAGACAGAAGACAAAGACATAATAAATATCTCCACAGAAAAGATTTTATGTTTTGCTGCTTTATGCATTTCTGTGTCAGTACTGGCATCCGAATCCAGAGTAAACACCTGCAGCCCTTGCTTTGATTTGGAGGAGTCAGGGGTCTTGCTAAGTGGCCTAGGATGCCTCTGGAATGTAATCTTCCTGCCTCAGGATCCCTAGTAGCTCAGACTACAGGTATGTACCACTGTGCCTGGCTTTTTATATGCATTTTACTGATACACTTTTGTTTTGCCTAACTGTTGCGCAGATGTTCTTTTTCTATTCTGTAGGTCCATTTTGTTATTGTTAGTTGCTGATTTATATTCCATAGTAAGAATACACCACATTTTAATCTTTCCCTTATTTCACTAGTACTTTTCCCTTATTTTACTACTGCACTGGATGCTAAAGAAACAATTTATGATTTAGAGAAAATTCCAAATAAAACTCAAAACTGAGAATAGGGATAAGGACTTTCACTTCCAAAGGCAGATATGGGATATGTCATTTTGGGATCTGGTATTGGAGAACATAACAAGCCTGTGACTATCAGCCTGTCAGCCACATGTAACCTGTGTAGGGAGGGCCTGAGTATCAGTGGGAAAGAAGCTGGGAAAGGGACTCAATAGACAAATACTTGTCTGGTGTACAAAACTATGTTTAATGATCTAAATAGGGATTTTTTTCAAAGGAAAATGTACAAATGGCCAACATATATAAAAATTTCTCAACATCACTAATCATTAGGCAAATGTAAGTCAAAATTACAATAGGTATCATCTCGAGTAACAATGGCTATGACTATAGAGACAAAAAAAGAAAAACTACTGGTGAAGATGTTGAGAAGAGGAAATTCCTATGCTCTGATGGGAATGTAAGCCAGTAGAGCCAACACGAAAACAATATGGAGGTTCCTCAAATACTTAAACATAGAACAACCACATGATCCAGCCATCCTGCTACCACTTAACTGTCTAAAGGTAATGCAGTCCGTCACAGAGCCACTTGCACTCCTGCATTTATGGCAGCATTATTCAAAATAGGCAAGAAGCAAAAACAAATTAATTGTGCAACAACTGATGAATGGATAAACAAATGTTGTACATGTACACATTGGTATGCTGTTCAGCAATAAAAATGAATAAAATCCTGCCATTTGCTGCAATTTGGATGGAACCAGAGATAATTATGTGAAGTGAAGTAAGCCAGGTAGAGAAAGACTAGGATGTATGGTCTCACTCAAATGTGGAGTAGAAGAAAGCTGATCACACAGACATTAGGGTGAATGGTTGTTCCCAAGGGGCTGCGAGAGCAGGAAGGATGGGAGAGGTTGATCAGCATGGACTAAGTTATAGTTAGACAGAAGTAACGAGTTGTTGAATGCTATTGCACGGTAAGGTGACTACAGCTAACGGTAATCTATGGTGTATTTTAGAGGCTCTTTTTTTCTTTTAGTTTTTTTCTGGTACCAAGAATCGAACTCATGACCTTGCGCTTGCCAGGCAGGCACTTGTGCCGCTGAGCTATACCCCCAGCTCCTATTCTAGAGGCTCAAAGGAGAGATTTTTAATGCTTCACCACAAAGCAATGATAAATGAGGCAATAGATATGTGTAACCCAATTTAAACCTTATTCTATGTATATATAAATCAAACCTCAAAGGATACCCCCTAACTATGTACAATCTTTATGTCTCTTAGGTATCAGTTAAAACAAACTTAATTTCCATTGTAACCAGAGAAAGAGTAGAAAAATTTAAGTTCTTTAAAGATGGAGACGGGGCACGGTGGCGCATGCCTGTAATCCCAGCATTCGTTGCAAGTCGATACTAGTCTGGCCTACAAAGTGAGCTCAAGGGCAGCCTGAACGGCATAGCAAGACCCTGTCTCAAAAAGACAAAAAAAATGAAAAATAAACAGATGGATGCCTGCAAATGCCAAAGAAATGATTATTAATGGTGAAATGAAAAAAATAAAACCAGCAATAGAAAGACTTAAAGCAGAAGCAAAGATAGGTGCTCCATTTTAATATACTTTTGTCATCTGCCTTGTAATTTCTTAAAATTGAAGATAATAAATTGTATCATATGACCCTTTAATGCTCCACATGCTATCAATCCTTATTTATTATGTTTCTTTTTTTGTTTTTGGGGGGTACCAGGAATCAAACTCAGTACCTTGCACTTGCCCGGCAGGAACTGACCACTGAGCTATATCCCAGGCCCCAATCCTTGTTTTTCTAAAAGTTATTATTACTTTTAATTTATTGAAAATAGAAATTCGGGGGCTGGGGATTTAGCTCAGCGGCAAAAGCGCCTGCCTGGCAAGCGCAAGGTCGTGAGTTCGGTTCCCAGTACTGGAGAAAAACAAAACAAAACAAAAAAAAAGAAAATAGAAATTCAAAGTCTGGAGTTCTAGGAATACCAACAGATAACCCACGGGTGCACTAGACAGGTTCAGAATGTCTACCTCTAGCTGGGTGTGGTGGTGCACACCTGCAATCCCAGCACTCAGGGGAGGCTGAGGCAGGAGGATCATTGTGAGTTCCAGGCCAGCCTGGGCTACAAAGTGAGTTTAAGGCCAGCTTGAACTGAACGTGAAAGCCTGTCTCAGAAAGACCAAAAAAAAAAAAAAAGTCCACCTCCCCCACTAAATGCTATAGCTTCCCCTGATTACTGAGTCCTGTCCCATTGGTACTATCCAGAAGCCATGTGGAAGTGTATGGAGTACATGTGTAGGACATTTGCTCAGAGGGTTGTCACAAGTTTTGTGCCCCTTGTCACAATGACCCTAAATTCCTATTGGAGGCCATTCTTCAGGCCACCTGCTCTGAGCACACCCCCCAATCCTTGTTAAGTACGGCTGGCAAATAACGGGCCGAAACAACTTACCTCAGTGTCCTTCTTGGTTATTTAGCAGCCATGTGCCTCCCTGCCAGTCTGAGGGAGGTGTAGCTCTGCTGTTAGCTGTGGTGCCCCTCCTCCACCCCCACCACTCCAGAAGCAGCTGCCTCTTGAAAGACTAGGGAAGAACAAACCATCCTAAGCTGGCAAAGGTCACAGAGGGAGGGACCTGGGCTCTTATTAACATCTCTAACCTCCTCAAATCCCAATAGCTGTCTAAACACATAGTGCTCCTGAATGTTCCCCAGTATCAGCCCCACCTTTTTTGCAATGATGCAACATCTGTCAATCAAATATCTCTTCTGCTGCCGTGATAGCTGGGCTGTCCTGGGTGTTCCACACCCACATAAACCAATAATAGACCTTCACTTGGACCAATCAGCATGCCCAATTTTGAACCAATCACAGGCCTCTACTTTGGTCAATTACAGGCTTTCCCTTGCTATCTAAGCAGCAATCTCTTGGCACTTCTTGAGTTAATCTGTGAGGGCTCCTTTGGAACTATTTTTAATAGAAAACCTCACTCTGGTGGCCCTATAAATCTGTTCATGGTGTTTTTGTGGGGGTAGTGTAGATTTGGAAGGTCCTAGAGTTCTACTCAGATTCATTTTTTGGCACTGGAATGGAACTCAGGACTTTCTACTTGCCAGGCAGGCGCTTATGCCGCTGAGCTATATCCCCGGCTCTACTTAGGATTCTTATCTTGAGTGGTATCGAGAAAGCAGTTGCTTTAAAAGAAAAAGCAATAAATCTTAGGAGCTATCAGCCTGGAAGATCTTCAGAGACCAGCAGCCTGCTTCAGAGAGTAGCAACTGGGAGAAGCCAGCACAAGCCAGCATCAAATGGGGGTGACCCACAGCAGTGGAGACCAGCACCCGACAGAGGTGACCTACTGTGTCTGGCACTACCTACTGTCAGCCATTGGGCATCAGGGCTGCTAACAGAGCTGTAGTTTGCTGATTCATGATTTCTGTCTCTGCTGAGCAAAAGAACCCCTAAGTGACTGGCAATATTGTTTTGTTTGTTTTTTTTTAATTACCTCATGTCTGTTTTTCCTCCCTCAATTTCTGAGTACCTCCAGATCCTATGAGCAAATTCTGAGCAACTTGTGAGTGCTGCCAGCTCTAATCTGCTACCTTGCATCCTTCACTGTTCTAGTGCTTTGTGAGTTTGAACTTATTCTTGAAGCAGCATCAGCAGCAAAGTTATTTCATCTGCTCCGACATTTGAACAGATGTTCTCATGATGTAGAAAATGATTTTTACAAAAAGCAAACTTATAGCAGGCCATTATAGCTGCCCATAATGCCAGCACTCTAGGATGATGAGCCAGGAGGATCATAAATTTAAGCACAGCCTGGACAACTTAAGAGAGTTTGTCTCAAAATAAAAAAGGTGGGGGCTAGGGATGTAGCTCACTGCAAAGGCCCTAAGCTACAATCCTGAGCTTCAATCCTCTGTACCACTAAAATGAAACACAATGTTATTCTGTCATCTTCCATACATTCTTTAGTTTTTTACTCTTTCACCCCAGAGAGAATAGTTCATGTAATTACTTGGCAAGAATCTCTCTCTCTTTCTCTCTCTTCCTGTCTCTCTCACCTACCCAATCCTCCTTCCACCTTTCAGTTATAAAACAATGCCTTCACATTTTAACCTTGTAAAAGAACTACAAAGGAAAAGACATTAAAAATTCAAAATATTACCCCTTTTAAAAGCCTGTCACTGATATCAATAAAAAATAAACTCTGGAGGTGGAGAAGCAGGAGGAAGGAGAAGAAAGGAAAAAAGAGGAAAGTATCGGGGGCGTGGCCTAGCCCAAACCTCCTAAAACGAGTTACAGCAAAGGCCCAAATGAAAAGAGACAAGTGATATGGGTTTTGGGGAATCCAAGGTCAAAACTCGCTGAGCGGAAAGACCCAAGTTTTCCGGATCACTTGAATTTATTGGGTTTTCGCAGATTTGGGGGACGCAGGAAGAGGAGGGTACAAAAGCCCAAGACCTTCAAAGCTGGGACAAAGGCAGTACATATTGTTGATTAAGAGAACTATTTGATCTCTAAGGTTGCCAGCTGTAGTTCTGTGGAACTGGGAGTGTCAGCAGCCCGGGTCCTTGTGTCCGGTGGTGTTATCTTGTCTTCACAGCACTGTGCATAGGAGCTTTTCTAACACGGCCAGAGGCCCCTGTGTTCAGGGACTTAACCCTTCCATAGTCCGGTCCCTACCTGGAAAGATTTCTACAATATATTTCATTGCAATAATTATCCTTAAAAGTCATTCAATTCTGTCACTGATAAATGAACTGTTCAACAATAACAAAGCATTCTATATTAACACACAATGATCAATAACGTGACCAAATCCAATAACAGGATTTACTCATCTACCAGAAAGAGAACGGACAGCTGTCCCTGGTTTTGGTTTTCCAGGGAAACGAAACCTGTCATTTTTTGCCTGCATCCCTGGGGGTTGCCCTGCAGCCAGGGCGAAGCTTTGAAGGTTTCTGAGGACTCAGATCCTGTTCTATGATACAGACAGCAGTGTCTGTGTCACTCTCTTAGGAGATCCCCTGTGGTGGATGAGGCCAGGCGGGGTGGGCAGGGCTCCCCTGACTGAGGCCCCCAAACTCTAGTTTACTGAGTATCCCTTCTTGGAGTTATTTTTCTGCCTTCACAGGACTACTGGCAAGGCAGGTGGGGGTTGGAAGGGATGAACTTTGAGCCCCTGGATGCTGGGATTTGGGGACAGTGTGCCTTGTCTTTACTGGAGTTTCCCCCAAGCCTCAATGCTATGTGAGTGTCAAGAGGGCACAAGGGAGAGATAAGTGTTAGATCAGCGCCAATCCAAGTTCATCTCATCTAGAAGCCGCTGGACCTGGGCAGGGTCTTGCTTTCCATGAGGCCTTCTGACCTGGAGCAAACTGCATACCCTCTCAGAGCCAGACTCTGTTTTCTCATGTATAAAATGGGAGTAGGACCCCAGCTTTCTGACATTAACAGGGAGATTACAGAAAAGCAGGCTCCCACAGCACCTAAGCCGAGGAATGTGCCTTGAAAATATTGCTTCTGGTTTTCTAACTTGGCTGCTTTTTAAATTGTACCATGCAGATTTAAGGGGCCCCTGGAAGAACCTAAGGTGTAGACATTTCAGGAGGAAAGGAGCCCACTGCTGGAAATGAATCCCCAAGGGCCTCTGCAAGCCCTACTATGAGTTCTTGGCAACCCAGCACTCACATCCCTCCTTTCCTCGCCTCAAGTCCCATTCGAGGCCCAGCGCGCTGCCAGCTTGGAGCAAGTGGCCCCCGTCTATCCTGGAACATTTCACGTTTTTTAGGGCAGTGGATGAGAAGCCACTTCTGGGTCCCCTCTGCGCACCAAAGCACCACTCGTATTGCAGGATTAGCTCAAGTTGGGAAGCTTCGCTGTCTTTGCTATGGCATTCGCTGTGGCTTCCATGCCGCCCTCCAAGGTCACATGAGCAGTGACCATGGCCAGGGATGCTGGCATCCTTCTAGCTGGCCTTTCTTTGCAGGGTGAGGGTTCCTCAGAGGGGCAGTGCTGGGGGCGAAGGGGCACTTGGGGAGGTCACGGAGTCTTCTTGCCCTCAAAGTGGTTCTGATGTCCCCACTGTTTCGTGTGTGCACACTGCCTTCTCATTGCCAAGGTCCCAGGGAGAGGCGAGACCCTGAGCATGGCCTTAGACCTGAGTCCCTGGAGGCTCACACCTAGGCGCCGCTTCGGTCCCCTCCCTTCCAGACTTGTACCTCCTCCTGCCTAGGCTGAGGGGTCTGCCGCTGCGCCCTGATCTTTCACGGCTCTCCTGTCCCCTGGATTCACCACCAGAATTCACTTTCACCTAACAGAAACCGAGTGGTGGATCTGACAGGTAGACTCCAAGCTCTTGTGTACAGCAAGCAAAGAACACAAAGCATACACTCAACGGTGAGGGAAAAGCAGCCATGTTTATTAAAAGTCGTGAACAGAGAGACGGTACTGCGATGACAGAAAAGGAACACTGCACGTCATGCAGGTAAATCAATTCTCTCAAGCTTAAGACGGAGGGAGAAATAAAAGGACTGTGTGTATATGCAATACTCCTAGGTGCTGTGGGACTCAAGTGGGTGGAGGGGAGTGAATTCCTCAGCTTCCAATATCCTCTCTGCACTGTAAGTATCCCTTTGTTTGGGAGGCCCTCTGGCAAGCCTTGCTGGTGGTTTGTTCACTGGATTTAGAGTCCAGAGCATTGATTGTAGCATTCTCCACATTTGCTGCCTTGGTTTTTGGAGCCTTTCTTTCTGGCTTTCTTTATGTATGCTTATCATTTAGTTTCCCCTTTGTCCCTGATTTTCCTGCAAGTTCCAGGGAGATCGGGTTTCTGACTGCAGCCCTGACCTCTTATCTTCGGCTCTACCCCAGGGCTCACTCTGTTATCTCAAGCTGTCCTGGGCCTTGAAGTTCTGCCCTTGAGCCCTTGCTGGGGGCACTGAGTGTTGGCGCCATCCTTAGGGGTCCTGGGTAACAGGCACCACTCCTTGGTCTCTCATTCAACACAGAGATGTGGGACAGGGAGTCAGGGCCAGGGCCACACCCCCACATTCCATTCTGTTTGTCAGAAATGCAGAGGGAGCCTCAGTTGAAGATTAAGAAATTTACACAGTTACAATTATAAGATCAGTTACATTTCATCAAGTACTTTTATGTGTTGGTTGTTCTACAAGGCCACTTACATTTATCAATTTGTTAAATTCCCTTAACAACCACAGAGGAAGATAATATTGACCCTTATGTACCAAGGAGGACCATTAATCAATATCATGGTGCCCTGAGCAGGGAGGGGTGAGGGCGGGGTGCTTCCTAGCCTGGGAGAGAAAATGGAACAGAGATGCAGAGCTATTCCAACCCCAGAGTGCAGGGGGGGTGGGGGTTGGGGATGGTTGCCTCAGGGCAAAGCAGGCTCTGCAGAGAGAACAGTGATTAGCCCTGCCCCCCACCTATGATGACCAGTGAGCCCCCGCAGGCCATCAGATAGCCTCTCATTGCCTCTGGGCTTTCTGTGTGCCACCCACAGCTGGCAACCAGCCTGGCATTTCCTGTCCTGCCTGCCAAGAGAGTTGAGCAGCTAATGCCTTTGAAACAGGTTTGAAACTGGTTCCTGTTTCCTGAGTTGAGGATCCGTCCTGCATCTACATGTCCCTTCTGGTCACTCAGGGTTGCTCTGCAGGCACCTGTGTCTGCTTCCTCCACTGAGGAGCCCAGGCCTCTCCCTGGGAGCTGGCTAAGCCCACTGCACATGATCTAATTTTGGAGCTGTTGGTCCCGCTGGCCTCAAGGAGTGGCGTCCAGACCCCATACCACAGGAGTCCAGGCCCTAGATTAATCCAGGGATGTTGGGGAATCAGTCCCTTACATACCTAAATATGCCCACAGGCCCTGAGTACTCCAATCACTGAGGATCAAGAATGAATTCTGTTTGGGAGAATCCAGAGACTTCCTGGAGGAGGCGATGTGCTGACCTCCATGTGTCCAGCGCCCTCTCCTCCGAGCATGGCTCTCAAGTAGCACAAAGAGCACTCTGGATTCAGCAGTGCTCGCCCTGCCTCCTGCAGGAAAGCAGTGGAGAATGCGGTGCAACTCTGGCCTGGGGTGCACCGCTCTCCTGGGAGCTCCTTCTGGGCTACAGGCAGTGTCCTGCAACCTCAGTGACAAACACGGAGGCTGGGTCTCAGGAACTCCCAGCCCTGTCCAGAGAGCTTAACTCTCATCCTTGTGGCCTCAATTACTGTGCCAGGTGTCTTCTGCTCATTGAGAAGGGACATCACAGTGAGAATTTCACTGTTTGTTTGAACCAAACCTGGCCTGGGAAGGAGAGACCTGG
>NW_004955438.1:16162004-16197712 GCF_000276665.1 Chinchilla lanigera
AACAAACAAACCCTGGATTAGGTGTTGCATTTTCTGGAACCAGGACCCCAAACCCTATCTTTAGATCCCTGGGCCAGGGCAGGTAACTCACTCAGGACAGGTCCCCAGAGTCTAAGAGGAGTTAGACAGAGGAGCAACTACCCGCTTCAGCAGTCTCCTCCTCAGAGTGCCTCAGGGAGGGCAGGCAGGGTCATTCCTTCCCGGGAGCCCTCCCTGGGGCAGCCCTCAGTCTTGGTGGATGGTTGGCTTGGTGAGGGGAAGAGAGGGCAGTGTGGATCTCCCCTCACCAAATGTTCTTTTGGTTTCAGGCAAGATTGCCCTAGCTGCAGTTGGAGGAAGTAAGCCTCTGCAGAGAAGAGGTTGGAGCCTGGCACAGAGACTGGGGAAGCAGCCATGCTGTCCTTGCCCAGGCTTCTCTGGAGCCTCAGGAGATGGTAGAGGGAGGAGCTGGGAGGAGGGAAAGGGCCAGAGAGAAGGGACTGGAAGCCACTGGAGATAAGAAATAGGGAGTGGACACAAGGAACGGGTGTCGTGTACAAGGGGGTGGCAGGGTCCTCCACAGGGGCTATGTCCCCACTGCAGAGCACTCACTGTTACCCAGAGTCTTTGAACTCCCCTGGGCTCCTGCTTTCTCCCTGATGAGCTCAGGGCTCTTGAGGGCATAGGTAGTGTGGAACGTGTGCAGTTTGAATCCATAAGTTGCCTCACAGGGATGTCGTGGTACCAGCTACTCTGGATCTAGTGCTTCTGGAGATGCTGGAAGCTCTGATTCACTGCCTTGAACAGCTATAAACTTCTTCCTCATCACTGTGTGGGTCCTGACTGGTCCCTGTGAAATTACCATCTCCTCAAGGAGAGGAAAAGCTCCCCAACCTTTCCTTGCCCCACCCTTACATGAAGGCACTCACTGGGGTCTGGGGAAGTGACTTCCCCAGAGAAGCTCTTGCTGGCAGTCAGAGCCTGGCTCAGAGCCCTCTGCTCCTCCTTCCACTTTCCCACTGGGCTCTGTTCCCCAGCTGCCACTGCTGGGCATGCCTATGTCGCCTCCAAGCTCAGTGCTGACCTTGTCCCCCAGGTCCCGGGAGGTCCCTCGGGTTTAACCCAGTGCGTGGGTCCCTCCCCTGGAGCCCAGCCCCACCAGCTCATTTTCTCACTGCCCCGGATGTGGTGGCTGCAGCCATCAGCTCTGTGTCTCTGGTCTTTGGGGGCATTGGCTTCACTGGGGTGGGAATCGCTGCCTTGTCCCTGGCAGCCAACGTGACATCTGTAGCGGCCATTGCCCAAGGTGCAGGTCCCTACAGGAAGCCAGGTGGCTGCTCTGCAGTTGGGTGAGTGTCCCGCCGGGGGCTGCTGTGGTGAGGAAAGGGACAAGAGCCGCGGAAGACTGAGCACAGAACTCAGCCTCAGGCCCCTGTCAGCCTCCAGGTTCTCAAGCAAGGCGAGTAGGGAAGGCAGGGGCCAGGCAGGCAGGCCAGTTTCAGGCTGGCTCTCCCGGGGGCACCTCCCACTCCTGGGGGGCAGGGTGAGGGGTGCTCAGTCTTCTTCCCTGCACAAGGAGGAGACTTCTTTCTGTTTCTCCACTGCAATTCATGCCTGTACCAGCCCCGCCCTCAGGAAGAGCTTCGGGTGTTCAGGAAACGAAGGCTGTGCAGTGGGATACCTGGGCCTCAGGTCCCCCTCAGGGGTCCTGGCGTCTCTGCCTGGCAATTCTGTCCCCGACCTGTATGACTCTGCTCGCACTGTTTCTTCCCCAGGGGTGACTGGGCTTCCGTGTCCTTTAAAGTCAGCATGGGCACCACTGTCTCTGTCGGGCCTGCCCTTGCGGCCCATGCAGTGACCTAATGGCTCCAGCTCTGCTTCTGCAGGAAAGACCACCGACCGGAAGTGGTGTCACCCAGCTGGCTGGACCTAGGGAGGGACTGGTTCTGACAGGACATGGAACAAATGCCCCTCTGAGAGAAAATAAGAACTAAAAATGTGTTATGGTGGAGCCTTTCCTTTCTGAGTGTGGTTTGTTTGGGAAACACCAAGGCCAGGCAGGGCTCTCCCTCGAGGCAGGGTGTCAGGCAGGGTGGGCAGGGAGGAGTTAGGCTCAGTTTCTTCTCCCACCTTGTCGTGACGGAGTGACGTGATGTTGGTGTGTGCAGGGCTGGAATGAACCTGAAGTGAAGACAGAAATGTCCCCTGCCCTGCTACTGACTCTGTGTGACCCTGGGCAGGTCACCTCTTCCCTGGGCTTGGATTTGTCACCCTCTGAATAGGGAGTTGAGATAAACGACTCCCTAGGAGAGGAGGGGGGCATTCTCTTTCAAGCCACTTATCCTCAGCCTTAGCTTCTGGCGCACTTATAGCCCCACGCTCTCCTTGGCGCTTTGCCTAGTGGCTCGGACGTGTCACTGACCTGTCCCAAAATCAAAGTCCATTCATGCTCCTAAGTCTTTTTTCCCAACAGCCAACACAAAAATTTACTTTGTCAAGGTGGCTCTGACCCTTCTCTCTAGAGCCCTGATTCTTCAAATTTTTCCCTTCTTAATCTGCTTTCGTGGTGCTGGGACCTGACACTGACAACTTAAAGGAGGAAGGGGCTTTTTCTCCCATTGTTTCAGAGTTCAATCCATGGTTGGAGGTCTTCAAGGGAGGAGCATCATGGCAGAGGGTGTGGTGGGGCAGAGATGTTCACCTCACGGTAGCCAGGAAGCAGAGGGACCAGGAAAGAGCCAGAGAGGAAGGGACCAGGGACCAGGTAGAGGACGCAAGGTTGTGCCTCCCTGAATTGAACTCATGACCTTGCGCTTGCCATGCGCTGGGCTAAATCCCTAGCCCCTGGCAATGTGTTTTTTAATGTAATCCAGGGTGTCCACCCAGCACACCCTGAAGGATGCTTTTATTAATCTCCTGAGCATCTTTAAATCCAATCAGATTCACAACGATATCAAACATCCGTGGCCTTTAGTGGTGATATGTCAATTTGACTGGATTAAGAAATACCCAGGTGTGATGAAAAAATAGGGTAAATGTGTAAGTTAATTACAACTTCATTACAGTAAAAGACACATTTCCATTAATTCCCTCACAATATGCCCCTCATCCCAAATACACATATCCCATCATTCCTGTCACTTTTGTAAGAAGTTCTAGAAGTCTTAGGTAGTGACTGTTTTCTTGGGCTTTCCTGGCTGCCTGGATGCCCTGAGCTGATTGAAAATGTTTGACTTTCACGGTCCTTTTAACTTTGCAGAAAGTGCCAGAAGTTTCAGGGGGAAAGTGGCAAGAATGATGGTATAAGCGTGTTTGAAGGGAAAGGGAGTATTTTGAAGGGGATCATTGGCAATGTGGTTTGGTTTTTTTGGGGCGGGGTTGGGGGGTTTCCAGTACCGGGAATTGAACTCACGACCTTGCGCTTGCCAGGCAGGCGCTGTGCCACTGAGCTAAATCCCCAGCCCCTGGCAATGTGTTTTTTCATGTAATACATTTTTTACATTTCACCACTCACAGTATGTTTCAGTCACACTTCATATATGGTCCCTGGGGGGCTGGGAATATAGCTCTGTGGCACAGTGCCTGCCTGGCGAGGGTGGCGTTGTGAGTTCAATTCCTGGCACCAAAATAAAAAGTATATGGTCTCTGGCTCTTCTGTACCCAACAAGGTTCTGCTCTGCTTCCTGGCCTCTAAAAGCTAAGCACTTTGGATCAATGCCCTGTCCACCATATTGTTTCTTCCTTGGAGCCAGCCCACCATAATCTGACACCTCTGAAACTTTGAGCTACATGATGTTTTGAGTTGTTTAATGCTTTACATTTTGGTTGTTGGGTATTTAGTCCCAGGAATAGGAAATCTGACTAGCACACCAAACCCAGCACTGTTATAGTGTTTTCTAGTGCAAATCAATATTTTATTGTGCTTAAATTACACCAGGAATCTGCTCTTAAATGTCTGAGTTATTACAGAGAAGGTTAATGTCCCACTGGATGTGATAATCATCCTTGTCCTTTGCATAGTGGCTTATCCCTCTTGCAGAAAGAAGCACTAGGCCAGGCGTGGTGGCACACGCCTGTAATCCCAGCACTTAGGAGGCTGAGACAGGAGGATCATCGCAAGTTCGAGACCAGCCTGGGTTACAAAGCAAGCTCAAGGCCAGCCTGAACTGCATAGCAAGACCCTGTCTCAAAAAAGGACAAAAAAAAAAAAAAAAAAAAAAAAAAGGAGAGAGAGAGAGGAAAAAAAAGTACTGCTACAGTTGGATTTGTCCCTTTCTATATACCTTCTTTTTATTTTGGCAAAAAGCTCTCAACCCAAAACTTACTATCTTCACCATTTTTACCTGTACAGTTGTGGAGGACCACCTGGGTGACTCTTCCTGAAGGAGGAGCAGTTGTCTCCATTTTGGCTGAAACTGGCCTTATTTCCTTGTACTGATGTGTGCTGAGCTGGCTAGGACTTTTCCGTATCTCCTCAATAGGCTTTAAGCAGTGCAGATTGGTCCAGCAGAGGTGCTGATGTGTAGTCTTTAAAGAAAAGACAACAGGGCAGTGTTTCCCTGCTCCCCATAGCTCCCAAATAAAACATGTAAGCTGAGGCAGGATGGAGAGCCATGCTCCACGCTGTAGGCTGAGATTGAGTCTTGAGATAAGAGGCTGTGACTTCCTGGGGCATAAAAGATTATACATCAGAGCTGAAGCACTGACCCCCAAACATTAGCTACTACTTCAGTTGTGCTATGCAGATTACTCTTTCTGCATATCCTTCTCTCTGCATATTGCAGAGGTGATTTCAGGCCTCCTACCTAGCCCAGCTCATGGCACTCACATACTGCCCACCATTCTCAGTCACTCATCCTCAAGCCACTCCCCTCTTCATGAATTAATAAAACCCAGGTTCAGCCCTGGATCAAGGCCTTTGTTCTGGCTAGCCATCATCATAGCTGGACTTAGGACCCCTTGTCTCCCCATAACTACAAATATGCCTTAGTGTCATTATTTTCACCATGGATGATTGCACTGGAAGAAGTACCCTGGAATTAACTCACTAGAATTCCAATAACTTTTCCATAGGGTTACAAATATAAACTTTCTGGGCCATGACCAAGACAGGGAAGGGCGCTCGACATACAATCGAGCATTGTTAAGTATATTCATATTGTTATGAGAAAGATCTCCATAATTTTTTCTTGCAAATCAAAATTCTGTAGTCATTAAATAGCTATACTCTGTCTCCTTTGTCTTGGTCCCTGGTGTCCACCATTCTTTTCTGTCTCTGTGAATTTGACTACTCTAGATATTTGATATGTTATGGTTTATATTAGGCTGTCTCCCAAAGCCTCATGCACTCATAGGTGGGGCTTTTGGGAGGTGATTCGATCACAGATGCGTGATACTCATTGGTGGATTAGCTAAATGGGATGCTGGGAGGTGAAGCCTGGTGGGAGGAGGTGGGTCACTGGGGGTGTGGCCTGAAAGGGTCCATCTCTCTTCTTCTCTTGATCTCTTGCTGCCTCCTGCCACCGCGCCATGAGCTGTTCCCTCTCCACCATGCCTTTCTCCCGTGCCACTCTGCCTTGGAGCCAGCCCACTATGGATTGAATCCTACAAACTGTGAGCCAAAATAAACCTTACCTTCTTCAACTTGTGGGTGTTGGGTATTTTATCCCAGCAATGAGAAAATAACTGAGATATCATACGAATGCAATTCTACAGTATTTGTCTTTTTGTAACTATTTTTACTTTATTTTATATCAAGTCCACAAGGCCCATTCATGTTACAGCATGTGTCAGAATTTCTCTTCCTTTCTAAAGCTGAGTACTATTCCATTGTATAGATAGACCACAGCATGCAAAGAGACCACAGTTCACCTATCAGTGGACATTTGAGTCACTGCCATCTTTTGGCAACCAGGAATAGTGCTGCCACGCACAGATGTTCTAAAATATCTCTTCACAACTCTGCCTTTGTCCACTGAGGCTGCTGTATCAAAATACCACAGACTGGATAGCTTATAAAGAACAAAAATGTATTTCTCTCAGTTCTGGATATGGGAAGTACAACGATAAAGATGTGGCAGATTAAGACACAAGTGAGGGCCCATTTCTTAGTTCATAGACAGTGCTTAATCTCTTCTCTCATGTCTTAAGAACCCCTCAGAGGCTTGACCACTGTACACCATCACTTTAAGGACAAACATTTTAGCAAATGAATTTAAGAGGACATAAACATTTACACAGAGTACTGTGCCTTCAATTCTTTTAGGGATATGCCCAGATGTGAGAGGACTGGATTGTGTGGCTGTTAAACTTTTAATGTTTTCAGAAACTCCCGTGCTGTTTTCTGCAGTGGCTATGGCATTTAGTAATGCCACTAAGGGCATGCACAAGGTTATAATTTTCTATGAGGCCTGGCACTTGTCAATTTCTGGTTTCTTGACAGCAGTTCTCCTCATGGGTATGAGGTGCGATCTCATCAGTTTTCACTTAATTATCTTACACATCTTTTTATATACTTCATCATTTGTATGCATTTCTCCTCTGGTGAAAAGTCTATTGAATCATTTTCTCATTTTTGTATTGAATTATTTGACGTTTTTGTTATAGAGTTGTAGCAGCTCTTCATTTCTCTGGATATCAGTTCCTTGACTGGTGTATGATTTGCAAATATTTTATCCTGCTCTGTACATTGCTTTTCATTCTGCTGACTGTGCCTTTTGTTGCACAAACATGTTGGATCTGTTGCAGACCCGTTTATCTACTTTTGCTTTTGATGCCTGTGCTTTGGGTATCATATCCAGGAATAATCACCAAGCCCAAAGTCACAAATGTTTTCCCCTGTGTATTTTAGCTTTAGGTCTTTAGTCTTCCTTGTTCTTGTAAAATTATTTCTTTTAGTTAGAAGAGGTAGAGGTTTGTAGACATCGCCTAAGAAAACACTTCATGCAGGGCTGTGTATACATTTCTTTTTGGAACAGGAGATTGAACCTGGGATGCTCTACCGTGGAGCAACACCCTGATTCTTGATCTTTATTTTGAGGCAAGGTCTTACTAAGTTGCCTAGACTGACCTGTAACTGTGGTCCTCCTGCCTCAGGCTCCCAAGTAGCTGAGATTACAGGGCTCTACCATTGTGCCTAGCTTCTTAATCCATTTATATTAATAAGATTTTCTTTTACTTAGTACAGATTGTTCTGTAAATGGCCTTTTTCTATTCTTCAGATCTTTCTCATGATTTTTAATAGTTGTTTAATATTCCACATTTTATAACACATTTTATTTAGCTATTTCACTGCTTTACTAGTAGGCATGTAACCGGATGGTAAATGAGAATTTTCTGTTTGGGGGAAATTTCAACATAAAACTCAAAGCCAAGGACAATGGGGACAAAGACCCCACTCTCAAAGAAAGCAACTGGACCTGCCCCTCTGAGGTTTGCTGTCAGAGAGCGCAACAAGTCTGTGACTCTCAACCCATCAGCTATGTGGAACCTGTTTAAGAAGGGCATGCAGTCATTGAAAAAGATGCTTAAAAAGGGACTCAATCAGCACTTGGCTGACATCTTTATCATTGTACTTCCCATATCTAGAACCGACACTGTGGTTAACAGGGAGCCGCTATTCTCATGGACCTTTCGTAGTGGGGCTGGAAGGTGATATTTTGGCTTGAGTTTGCTCCTCTTTCAGTGGCTCAGGGAGCTAGGATGCATGTGAAACCATTAGGGCTATGTGTTACACTCTCCTGGCCAGAGGTGTCTAAGGCTGCTGACTCCCAGGTGAGCAGGGCATGCCGGGAAGCTGGGGCTGGTTTTGCTCCGTAGGGTGAAGCCCTCATTCATGACCTGGAGCACATGGACATGGTATGCTAATTAAATCTTAAAGGACCCCTCTAATATTGGTACCATTTTAGGTGTGGAGACTCCTTCAAAACAAGGTTGTTGCTAGGTGTGGCGGCACACACCTATAACCCCAGCACTCGAGAGGCTGAGGCAGGAGGATCGTTGTGAGTTCGAGACTAGCCTGGGCTACATAAGTGAGCTCAAGGCCAGCCTGAACTGCATGGTGAGACCCTGTCTCAAAAAGGCAAAAACAACAACAACAACAACAACAACAACAAAAAACCAAAAACCAAGATTGTACTGATGGGTACGTGGTGGGGCAAGAGAAACCGTCTAGAACACTCAGGTATGGAGAAGGTTCACCGCCCAGCAACATGGAATAGTGGAAGAGCCTTGTGGGTAACTGTCAAAGAACCTTGCCTATTACTCAGTTCCTGTCTGTGAACTGGGATAATGGTACATCCCCGCGTGGTTTTGTGAGGAGGAACTATTTTATGTACACAAAGCACTTAGGACTGTGCCTGTCCCTTAGCAAGTACAGGCTGTGAAGACCTTGCACACTGTCTTTGGCCCCCTCTGGTGGGCAATATTCACACTGCGAGCTCAGTAGGGATCACCCAACTGCAGGGTCCTTGGCCAGAGGCAGCTCGCCCTGGCTGGACACTTCCAGTTCTGTCCTTGGCCACTGCTCTCCAACAGCCCAGCAGTCGGGATTCCTCTTGAGCCTCACCTTTGGATACTGTTGATGGTCAAGTCTTTTTCAGCTCCTCTAGATCTGTTGAGCTGATGCCAACTCTGGCTGGAAGGATGAAGCTAGTTCTCTGCATCCGGCCTTGAAGTAGCTTCCCGGCTCCCTGAGGCCTCACCATTCATTCTAGGACCTGATCTTGTGCCCCTAGAGACCTGGTATCAGTTAAAACAAATGTAATTTTTTTCTTTTTTTTCTTTTGTACCGGGAGTCAAACTCAGGACCTTGTTCTTGCCAGGCAGGCACTTGTGCCGCTGAGCTATATCCCTGGCAACAAATGTAATTTCAATTGTAATAAAAGAATGAGAAGAGAAATTTTAAAATTATTTAAAGAGGTAGATGTCTGCAAATGCCAAAGAAACTAAGATTTTTTTTTTTTTTTTTATCTTTTTGAGACAGGATCTCGCTATACAGTTCAGGCTGGACTTGAGCTCATTTTGTAGCCCAGGCTGGTCTCGAACTCACAACAATCTTCCTGCCTCAGCCTCCTGAGTGCTGCGATTACAGGCATGTGCCATCATGCCTGGCAAAATTAAGATTTTTAATGCTGAAGAAAACACTAACAGCAGTGGAAAAAAGCAAAGATATGCCCTTTGTTCTAAGTTTATAATCTACCTGGAAATTTCTTACAATTGAATATTAAAAATTATGTTTTATGACACTTTAGTGCTCTGGGTGCAGTCAGTTCTTATTAAGTAAGGCTGCCAGACATTGCTGTCTATACTTTATACTAATTTATTATATATACTTTTCCTAAACCCATGCAGAAACAACTCAAAATTTCAGAACCCTTAGGAAATGACTACTTCTCACAGGTGTCTTCCAGGTACAGCTGGTTTTTGCATTTTGAGTCTGTGGCAAGATCCTACCTTTTTAACTTGCTGGGGATGAGAACTTGCTACCTGCTTACCCCAGCTCCTGGTCCACAGTATTTTCTGTGACCATTAGGCAATCTCAGTCTTGGTATACCAGAAAGAACAGCTGATTAGAACAGTTATGTCACTTTGGCTAAAGTGATACGATCAACAATAACAATAGCATCAAACATAGCCTAGAAAATGACAAAGTGAGGTGACTATTAATTTGCCACCTTTAGCCGTATAAACTAGATTTGTGATTATATAACAAAATCTAAGACAAACCAGAAAATTATGCATAGTAAATAACTCCTCAATGTGCCAATTTTACCCTCAGGAGAGAAAACTCAAAAGGGGTTAGGGAAAAAATAGAGAAATAGAAGAAACAGAAGAGATTAGAAGCAAGGCTGGAGGACAAAGGAGGATCACATAAACTTTGAGAAACAGGTGCAGAAGATAGGAAGGAAAGAGAGAAGGAAGAAATAAAAAGGAAAAACAACAGAACACCACCATAAAGAAGCTAGAAACCATGTTCACACTCGTATAAAAACAAAACCAAACAATGAAGGAGAGAAGAAACATGGTCCACTTTCAGGTTTGTCTCTGCTGTCCCTGGTAGAGTCCAGATCCATGCTGATTTATCCTAGCAAACCAGCAGTAGCTTTATGGTGGGGTAGTGGATAATCTCAGTGATCCTGCATCTTTATTTCCCCTAAAGCTAGATTCTGGCTGTGAGGCTGAGACCATACCCTTTTAGCCTGCAGCCATCAGCACACCTCCTGTGGTCTTGAACTCAGCTGACAGCGGCTAGATGTGTCCAGCAGCTGTTCTGAGTTCTGAGCTCAGCTGGCTTCTCTCCAAGATGGCTTCCGGCCAACTGCCCTCTCCTGCAGGACGTTCAATCCCGCAGACTCACCATCAGCTATTGCAGTCCTCTGTGTTCACTGTTCCCTTCTAGTGCTGCGTCTCTCCATGGAGGCTTCTGGTGTTGCCAGCAGTCACCATGTGGTCCACAGCGTTGAACCCCTCCTCACAGTGAGTCCCAGCTCAGGGAGCAGGCTCTGCTGGCTGCCTCCTTCTTCCGCACTGAAGTGTCTCTCTTTGCTCTCCCCATGGGCTTCAATTCTTACTCCAGATCCTTCCTGGGTCTAGAGGACTCACTTCCCTCCTTCTTATCTTCCTCACATTGCTATATTCCAGTGTCTGGACAGTGACTCTCAGAGAGGCTCTTTCTTTTTGCTTACCACTCCTCCCATCTTTTCAAAGTTTCAATAATAAAGATAATGTTTTTTTGGTCAGTGTGCAATTTAATATTAAACACCTTTAGGATGTTTTGGATCCTTTTTTGGCATAGCGCTCTGTGAGTTTTAGTTATCATGAAGCATCATCATTAGTAAACTTATTTCATCTGCTCTTACATTAGAAAACAGATGTCATAAGAAAGTGGAGCATGATTTTACAAAATTTAATTTGCTCTATCAACTTCCACAACTTTTCTAGTTTTTTTACACTCCTCCCCCCCAAAATTTAATGTAATTTACATGGCAAGAATCAATCTCTCTCTCTCTCCCCACCTTTCAGTTACAAAGGGATGGATACCCATTTTTACCCTTCAATAGGAGTGGTGAGAACAAACAAATGAAAAAAAGAAAGAAAGAAAAGAGAAAGAAAACAAAGAGAAAGGCTTTGAAAAAATCTGAAGCGTTAGTCTTTCATGAAGACTGTCATTTAGGTCAATTAAAAAGAAAAAACCTCTTAATAAACCCTGGAAAAGAAGTATTTCTACAACATATTTCAAATACAATAATGATCTTTAAAAGTCATTATGAAATAACACTGATATAAAATAATTACATAAAGATGACAAAGCACTTTATATCAAATGACAGTAATTGATACAGTAGCCAAGTCCTGTCTCCGCAATAACCAGGTTTTCCTGCCAGCCAGAAAGGGAGGCTGGGATTGGTTTCTGTTTCCTAGGAAAAGGAAACTTATCTCATTGGTCAATGCCCTCCCCGGGCGTCTCCCTGCAGCCAGAATAGAACTGAGTAAACCTTTTTGCTCAGAACAGAACTGTGGTGCTGGTGCCCTTCTGCTGGATAAGGCGGGGAGGGCAGGACCCCTTTACTGCAGCCCCCAAAGTTGGGTGGGTGGGATATATCCTTACTGTGCATCCCCTCTGTTGTTGTTTGTTTGTTTTTTTTATAATAGGAATCTAACCCAGGACCTTGCACTTGCCAGGCAGGCGCTGTGCAGCTGAGCTACGGCCCAGGTCCTCTGGGATTTGTTTTGCTGCTCTCACTGGGGCAGCTGCAAGGGAAGGTGGGGGTTGGGCGGGATGAGCCTTGAGCCCCTGGGCTCTGGGATTTGGGAACAGTGTGCATTGTTTTTTTTTTGTTTGTTTGTTTGTTTTTTCCCGGTACCAGGAATTGAACTCACGACCTTGCGCTTGCCAGGCAGGCGCTGTGCCGCTGAGCTAAATCCCCAGCCCAACAGTTTTCATTGTGCGCGTTGGGTTTCCCTCAAGCCTGCAGAGTAGGTGAGAGTGAAGAGGGCACACAAGTCGTAGGAGGAACAAAATCAGCGCCATTGCAAGTTCACCTTATTTGGAAGCAGCTGGACCTGGCTGGGTCCTTGCTTTGCTAAGAAGCCTTCTGACCTGGAGCAAACCCCATATCCTCTCTGAGCTGGACTCTGTTTCCTCATCTCTAAAATGGGAGTAGGACGCCAGCTTTCTGACATTACAGGGGAGATGCTGGACAAGCAGGCACCACAGCACCTTGCTGCAATATGTGCTTTGACGTCATCATCGGTTCTGGTTTCCTAACTTTGCGGCTTTCGTTATGCCACACACAGTTAAGGGAGTCCCAGAGCATCTAAGATGTGTTTTCAGGGGGAAGGAAGCAGCCAAAGAGGGAAATACACCCCAACCCCTAATATGGGTCCTTTGGTAACCCCAGCGTCCACATCCCACCTCCCTCATGGTGGAGAAGGACATTCTTTAGTTGCTATTTTGTGTATTGCCTGAGGCCTGACCAAGCCATGATTGCTGGATTCTGGAGGAAGTCTAGCATAAGCATTGCAAGCGCCCAGATCCAGATCGGTACTAGATGCTTTGCTGAGATATGGAAGAAGGAAGATAACATGATGGCTTACTGGTCAGGTCGCATTCCTATGATAATTGAGTTGTATTGTCCTTGCTACAACAGTTGACATTCTCGAATTCCTCTGCTGCCTCCTGGGTGGATTCTGAATAAAAGGTTACTGAAGATGGTAATCAGGAATCAGTCAGTCCTAGAGGCTGCTAGCACCTGATCACGGGATTTTTGTTCTCTTGGTTTGATGTTTTTCTTACTTTTCTTGTACATGTGCGGGCACCTAGTTTGGGGGATCTGTTCACCCTGGACAGAGTTGGATGTGAAGTCCGACACCTCACCCCAGGTCCCATTGAAGGCCCAGTGCCCCACCAGTGCAGAGCAGCCTCTCATCCACCCTGGCCCCCTAATACTTTTTAGGACAGTGGGCAGGAAGCCACTTCTGGGACCTCATGTTCCTATTTTTCACAGGTTTGCTTGGAGTTGGGAAACTTAACCTGCACCGTGCCTTTAGCTGCAGCTAGCAAGCTGTCTCTTCCCTGGCTCCAAGGTAACATCAGCAGTGGCCATGGCCAAAGATGGTAGAGGGGCCTCTGGTACTTTCCTATATGGCCTCTCATCTTGGGGGAGTGTTCTGAGAGGGGCAGCCTGGGAGGGTGCAGGGTCCTGCCCTTGTGGCAGCCCTGGTCTCCTGGCTGTCTCCAGGTGTCCACCCTGCCCCCGAGGGCCTTGATCAATGAGCCTGAAGTCTGGGGCCCCAAGATCTTAGACTCAGGTGGTCAGTAAATCCCCTCCTCTCTAAACTTGGGCCTCCTGCCTACACCGAGGGGTCTGAAGCTGGATCCCATGGAGACAG
The DNA here is from genome assembly GCF_000276665.1 of Chinchilla lanigera. NCBI lineage: Eukaryota > Metazoa > Chordata > Mammalia > Rodentia > Chinchillidae > Chinchilla > Chinchilla lanigera. The sequence continues at coordinate 16,175,376 of NW_004955438.1, forward strand.
AGGAGAAGCCTCTTACTGCCCCCTTTTCCTGTCACCACTAGAAGAGGGAGTGGCTCAGCCCACAGCTGTCGTATTCCTCCCCCTGGCTTTCCTTTGCTTCCCTTTGATACCTGGATGGGCTGAGACACTTTGCCCCAGCTTCCAGCTATCTCCCTTAAGGTTACCTCAGAGAGCTGCTCCCCTGGCCGCTCTGAGGGGAGGTGGGTTTGGCTGCCAGACTTTGTGTCCTTCCCCTGCTCCTTCGGTTACTTTTGGGTCCAAACAAATTTCTTTCCAGGTTCTTAGTGTCCTGCACAAAATATTGGACAAACCACGTGGAAGAGGTTGTGAGGATTTACTTTTATTGAAGGTGGAAAAGAAATACGCTTTGAAGAACAAGTAGGGGGGCTTGGGGTACAGACTGTCAGTGCCCACAAGGAATAGCGTCGGGACTCTTTGCTATATGGAGTCCTAGGTTGCTTCTTTCCCATGTGCACGAGGCATTTGTAAGGGCTCTCCTGTCAGAAACTCCACTGGCCTGATGTCAGATTTAAGCTGTCTGGTCAAGGACCCACCAGAAGTAAATAAAAAATCGACAGTGGCCACCACATACAAGGTTTGGAGCTGCGCGGTCATCTGGGACTCTGTTTTGCGTTTTTTCTCTGGGTCTCTACGACTGACAGGCTCTGTGGAGCTGTTCAAGTGATTTCCCTCAGCCCTAATCTACCTCACTCCAACCCAGGACTCTGCAGCCTCTTTGAAGAATCAGAGGAGAAACAATCTTCAAGGTGCAAACATCAGCAAGGAATCTGAACCTGTTATCCCCGAACCCTGGTGAGCTGGGATTAACTCAGCTAGTGCTTCTGGAAACTCTCCAGTTTTAGTCCCACTATTTTTGTAAGGACACTACAGCTGTCAGTCAGGCAGCCGTGTCTCCGCTGTTCACAGAACTGCCGCCATGACAGTAACCACTGACCTGGCTGCCCTTCCCCCACTCTGGGGGTGTCTTCCCTGACTGCAGTGGGCTTGAGTTTTAAATATGCAGTAGATTACATATAAAATGTACCAATAAAATTCAAACAAATGAACAAAATTTACCCGACTGAAGTAAACTGAATCACAACATAGAAAAGAAAAAAAAAAAGGCAAATGAAAAGGGTCGAGGCTAAATGCCATACAAAGATGCTATTCTTTCAATAAAAATTCCAGTTTGGGAACTTTACACATTTTCAAAAGGTTAGGTAAGGGGCTGGGGATATAGCTCAGTGGTACAAGTGCCTGCTTGGCAAATGCAAAGTCCCGAGTTCAATTCCCAGTACCAAAAAAAAAGTTAGTTAAATTATTTTACCATCTTGAAATTTCATGTGGAGGGAAATAATTCAAAATCCTGATAAATCATTTTCAATTCTGACATGGAAAATGGAATATATTGTTAACAAATGAAGCGTTTAAAACAGATTTTAATTTCCTTAATTAGATTTCAAAATTGTTATTATACAATTAAAATTATTATAATAGCTTTTAAAAAAATACTGAACAGAATTGAACTTGGACCAGTCAGTAGCTCCAGTCAGAAGGTTTGAGTCTGAACCAAGTTGGATCAACATAGGCTGGAATTTGAGCCAGTCAGCAGGTTGAATTTGGACTGATCACAGGCCTGCTGTTACTGTATAAGCAACTGTCCTCTTACATTGCTAGGGATGGTCTAGGTCCTCTTAAAGTAAAGCCTTCTAAGTCTTCTCTCCTGTTGTATGGGCTCAGAAATTCTCACAAATCTACCCAGAATTCTTATCCTCAATAGTGTGGACAGAGCCATCACTTTTAAAAGAGCTGTAAGCATTAGGGATCATTGCCCCAAAGAGCTCCAGAGACCAACAGCTGAGGGCAAAGTTGGCCCACAGTGCGTGGCATTAAGTGGCAGTGCCTGGCAGTGGCAGGGACCACAACCAGCAGTAAAGAGCAGCAGCATCAGGGTTCAGAACAGGGGCTGGGGCCATTGGTACCCAAAGCCGGGGGCCACCTGCAGGACCACACTTTGCCAATTCATGATTTCTAACTGAATTGATAAAAGAACCTCCCACTGAATGGCAACCAAGCTCTCTAGTTTGTCCTGCTCCATCTCCAAGCCAGGCTGTTGGTTTTAACAACATTCTGCACTTCAGACCTTTCTTTTCAAATCCATTTCCCTCCACCAAAGCCAGCATTTCTCACATACTTGATGTGTGTGTGTTTCACCGGCATTTTGGCAGAATGAGTGTTGTTTGCCATTGCTTGTGTTTTAGTTTATACTCAGAAGAGCTTGCTGTACATCTCATTCTATTGCTGTTTTTCGTACTGACTGCTCTGACCTTTACCTTTCTGTCTCTCCGAGTAGATGCCCATAGGTTCTCTGACCTGTACTAATGTGAACTGAGGGTGTTCAATGGGAGGATAAGTCTGTGACCCCTGTCCTGAGCTCAGACCCTCTGCACCTCCTCAGGGCTCACTCTGGTATCACTGTGCCCTGAACCCTGCAGCGTCTTCCCTTGGGCCCTAGCTGGAGACGCTGAATGTTGGGGGCATCATGCAGGGGTCCTCTAATGCTATTGCTGTGGCTGCTTCCTCAGTTGGAGATAAGTGGTCCTGAGTAACAGACACCCCACTTTGGACTCCCAGCTCAACATGGAGAAGTCTGACAAGAGTGTCAGGGCCAGAACCACACCTAGCATTCTTTTCTGCTTGCTTGAAATGGAGACGAAATCTTAGACCATGTTTAAGAATTTTGCAAGATTAAAATAACAAAGTCATTTACATTTGATCAAGTATGTAGGTCTTACTTGCTATGCGTAGCACTTGACATTTATCAGTTCCTTTAAATCTCTTAACCACCACAGAGGAAGGTGATAGTGTCCCTTATTTTACCAAGAAGGAGTATTTACCAATGTTCTGGTGCCCTGGGCAGGGAAGTGGGGGCTGCTTCTGAGCCTGGGACAGGAAGTGAAGCAGAAATGCAGAGCTGTTGCTACTACAGGGGCAGGGAGGGTTGGAAGGAAGCCTCAGGGCAAAGTAGGTTCTGCACAAGGGGCTGGGGATTTAGCTCAGCAGCAAAGCTCCTGCCTGGCAAGCAGAAGGTCGTGAGTTCAGTTCCCGGTACCGGAGAAAAACCAAAAAAAAAAGTAGGTTCTGCACAGACCAGCGGGCTCAGCCCTGGACCTCAAAACATGATGATTAATGAGCCTAACAGGCCATCAAACAGCTCCCACTTCCTGTGGGCTTTCTATGTGCCAGCCCCAGCTGCCAACCAGGCTGGCATTGCCTGGCCCGCCTGCCAAGAATTGAGCAGCAAATGCCTTTTGAAATAGGTTCTTGTTTCCTAAGTCCAGGGTCTGTGCCCATCTACACATCCCTTCTGGCCACTCAGGGTGGCCCTCAGGCACCTGTGTCTACTTTCTCCACTGTGGAGCCCAGCCCTCTCCCTGAGAGCTGCATAGGCCCACTGCACTTTATACTATTTTTGGAATTTCTGGTCCCAAAGAGTGCATTCCAGGGCCCTGTAGCTGCAGGAAACCAGGCCCTGAACTAATGTGGAGGAACATGGTGCTGGTGATCCAGTCCCACACCGACCTGTATGTCCCAGGGCTGTGAGTACTCCAGTCACAGAGGAACAAGGAGAAGTTCTGGTTGAGAGAATCGAGAAGCTTCTAGAGGAGGCAACATGCTGGCCTCCATGAGTCTGGTGCCCTCTCCTCCAAGCATGGCTCTCAAGTCACAAGAACACCACTTTGGACTCAGCACTGCTCACTCTGCCCTGGGGTGCATGCTCTCCTGGGAGCTCCCTCTGGCCTACAGGGCAGCGTCCTGCAACCTCAGTGACAAACACTGAGCCTGGTCACAGGGACTCCCAGCCCTGTCTAGAGAGCTCAACACTCACCCTTGTGGCCTCTCCCTGTCCCAGTTACATCACCAGGCCCTCAATTACCATGCCAGGTGTCCTGTGCTCATTGAGAAGGGACGTCACAGTGAGAATTTCAGTTTGTTTGAACCAAGCCTGGCCTGGGAAGGAGAGACAGGGCAAAAGGTGACTTCTGATTACCCCCCAAAATCTCCAGTCAACCAGCCAAGCAGCCCGCAGGCAGATGAACAAAGAACAAACAAAACCTGGATTAGGTGTTGGATTTCCTGGAACCAGGATCCTAGATCCCTGTATCACATCCTTCTGGCCCAGGGCAGGCAATTCACTAAGGACAGATCTGAGTCTCCACCGAGTCTGAAGTGGAGGTAAATGGAGGATCCACTGGACTTGTATTCTCAGTACCTCAGGGAGGGCAGGCAGGGTCATTCCTTCCTGGGAGCCCTCTCTGGGGCAGCCCTCAGTGTTGGTGGGTGGTTGGCTTGGTGAGGGGAGGAGAGGGCAGTGTGGATCCCCCATCAGCAAATGTTCTTTTGGTTTCAGGCAAGGTTGCCTTAGCTGTAGTTGGAGGAGGTAAGTTTCTGCAGGGAAGGGGTTTGAGCCTGGCACACAGAGACCAGGGAAGCAGCCATGCTGTCCTTGCCCAGGCTTCTCTGGAGCCTCAGGAGATGGTAGAGGGAGGAGCAGGGAGGAGGGAGAGGGCAGGAGAGAAGGGACTGGAAACCACTGGAGACAAGAAATAAGGAGTGGACACAAGGAACAGGTGGAGTGTACAGTGAGGTGGCTGCATCCTCCACAGGGGCCATGTTCCCCCTGCAGAGCATCCCTGTGACCTTGGCATGTCTTTGAACTCCCCTGGGCTCCTGTTTTATCCCCCGAAAGGCAGGCCAGTGATGCCCATGCAAGGTTCCCAAGGGAGTGCACATTTTGAGTTAAAACAGCAAGGATGCTCCACAGGGATGCCTTGGGCCCCACCGCCCTGGGTGTGGGAGCTTCCCACAAGCTTCTAGAGACTCCGGGAACCCAAGCTGCCATCTGCAGCAACTCTGAACTGTTCTTTGTTCACACTGTCGGGGACCAGACTTGCTTCTGTCAAAACAAACCTCACAAACCAGTGAATGTCATGGTCTTGCACCAAGGTAGGTGAGGCTTGGACAAGTGACTTTCACCAAAAGGACATGCTGGTAATCAGAGCCTGGGGCAGGACCCTGTCCCCGGGGATGTCCACCCTTCTTACCTCCACTTTCCCATGGGGCTCTGCTCCTGGGTTGACCCTTGCTGACTCCCCCAGGTTCAGAGCCCAGCTCCTTCCCCATATTCTGTAAGGTGCCCCAGCCTCAACCAAGTGTGGGGCCCCTTCCCCTGAGCCCAACCCCACCAGCTCCTCTCCCAGCACGGCTGGCCGCGGTGTCTGTGCCTGTGGTCCTGACTGATGTGGGCTTCACCAGAGCAGGAGTCACTGCTGCATCCCTGGCAGCCAAGATGATGTCAGCTACCTCCATCGCCAACGGTGCGGGGTGCCCGCAGGAAGCCTGGTGGCCACTCTGCAGTCTGCGGGTGAGTGTCCAGCTGGGGCTTGCCATAGAGCAAAGGAAGGAACAGAAGCCATGCACCGCTCAGGTCAGAACTCAGTGCTGCGTCCTAGGGCTCTGTACTTGTGTCACCCTCCAGGTTCTCTGGGTTTCAATGGGGACATGAATAAGGCAGGGAGGGGCCCAGCCAGTCATGCCAGGTTCAGGCTGGGTTACACAGGGCGTCTCCTCAGTTCCAGTGGATGGAGCAGAATCAACCTCCTTCCCTGCACAACAAAGTAGCTCCCAGCTGCATTCTCTGCTTGAGTTTGCCTACATCAGCCCTGTTCCAAGACAGAGACTTGGGAACAGAGGGGGTGCTATGGGGCCCCTGGACTTGGGTCCTCCTGAGGTTTACTGGGGCCTCTGAATTCTCAGTTCTGGCCCTCGGAGCTCTCCTGGTCTGTCTAACTCTGCTCACCCTCTGTGTTTTTCCCCAGGGGAAGCTGGGCTGTCCATGTCCTCTAATGTCAGCCTGGGCTCCATTGGCTCTGCTGCTTCTCTTCTTACACCCCGAGCAAAGGGCCACTAACAGCTCCCCGTTCCCTGCGGAGAATGGGACCATGGGAGCTGAGCTGGTACCACCTTGTGGGCTCGACTTAGGGAGTGACCAGTCCTGAGGGGACAAGGCACCAAGTGCTTCACCCCTAGGGAAAATAAGGAATAAAAATGAGTTACTGCGGCTCTGCCTGCAGCTGTTCTGTCCTGCATGTGGTTTGTTTGGGAGAGGCCAGGGTTAGGCAAGGAGCTGTCTGATCACTGGGGTGGATAGGAGGCTCAGCTCCTTTGCCTAACTTGTTATGACAGAGGGACATGGTATTGGTGTGTACTGAGCTGGAATCTGTCTAAAAGTAAAGGCAGAGACTGACCCTGCCCTGCCACTGACTCTATATAACTCTGGGCAGATCACCTCCTCCCTGGCCTTGATTTGCTCCTCTCTAAATGCACAGTTGAAATGACTTCTGGGGGGAGGAGAAGGCATCTTATTTGGAGCACTTACTACAAACCAGAGCCTTTTGTCCTTGTGCACTTACAGTGCCATCCTCTGACTACCCAGCAGAGCTTTCCCAAGAGGTTCTGAAGTGTCACTGGCCTATGCAGAGACAAGGATCATTCACTGACCCACGTCCTTTTTCCTGATCAGCCAGCCAAATAATTGAATGTGCCTAAGTCACTCTGATCTTCCTGGTCCAAGGCCCTACTTCTTTACTTTTATTCCCATCCCCAAATAAGGCTGTATTAGCCAGTTTTCCTGGTGCTGGGACCAAATACCTGACCCCTATAACTTGAAGGAAGAAGTAGTTTATTTGTCTCACAGCCTTAGAGAGTTCAGTCTATGGTTAGTTAGGTTCAAGTAAGAAGCATCATGGCAGAAATGGGCTGTGGGGGAAAACTGCTCACCTAATGGTAGCCAGGAAGCAGAGGGACCAGTTAAGAGCCAAGAAGAAGGGCCTAGGGACCAGGTGTAGTACTCAAGGCCGTGCCTCCATAGCCCATCCAGCACGCCCCGAATGTGCCTTACTCACCTCCTAGCATCTTTCAAGCCAGTGAAGTTAACAGTTAAAATCAAACATCCATGACTTTTAGTGGTGATCTGTCACCTTAACTGGATTAAGAAACGCCTGGGTATGATTGAAAAACACACTGAATAGTTACCTTAAGTAAAAATTTATTACAGTCAAAGATACATTTCCATTAATCTCCCCTCAAAGTAATCCCCTCACATCAAACCAACATATGGCATTCTTTTTGCCACTTTCTGGAGCAGCTCTGGAAGTCTTCTTTTGCGAATGTCTTTAGCTGCCTTGCTATCCGAGCCAGTTCTGCACATTTCTTTTGCATGGCCCTTTTGATCATGGGAAGAGCCAGAAGTCACATCCTGCCAGATGCAGTGAATAAGGCAGAGGAGGACCCACTGTGATGTTTTCAACAGCCATTGCCATAAATGTAAACCACAAACTGCTTCAGAAAAGTGGCAAGAGCGATGGAATAAATGTGTTCAAACCATAAGCGGAAAGGTAAAATACTTCAGAGTGTGGCAAGTGTTATGGGATACATCTGTTGTAAAGGAGCAGGAGTATTTTAAGGCAAACTAATGGCAATATGTCTTTTAAGGCAATACATTTTAAGAATGTCAACATTTACGGTATGTTTCGATCACACCACATTAATGTTGCCTGACTGCTCCCCCTTCTTTGGACTGTAGTGAAGTGTCTTTCTGTACCCCTCCGTTTGATTGTAGCAAAACTAGCTTATAACCCAATACTTACTATCCTCCCTATTTTTTTCTTTTCCGGTACCAGGAATCGAACTCACGACCTTGCACTTGCCAGGCAGGCACTGTGCCACTGAGCTAAATCCCCAGCCTCTTTTTAAGTGAACAAGTCATCACTGTTGAGCATATTCACATTTTCATGTAAAGGACCTGCAGGAGATTTTCCTTGCAAATCTGAAACACTGTACTCATTAAGTAACAATTGCCTTCCCCACTTTCTCCCAGCCTCTAGCGTCCACCGTCCTCCTCTCCTCTATGAATTTGACTACTCTACTCCAGAAACCTTCTACAAGTGAAATCCTCTGGTATTTGTCTTTTTGTGAGTAGTTTAGTTCACTTCATATCATGTTCTCAGGGTCGGTCATGTTACGGCATGTGTCAGAATTTCTTCCTTTTTAAGACCAAGTTCTGTTCCACTATATGGATAGACCACATTTCACAAGTGCATTCATCCACCCATGGACACTTGCATCACTTCCACCTCCTGACAATTGTGAATCGTGCTGTGACGCACATGGGTATGCAAATATCCCTTCAAAACCCTGTGTCTTTGTCCACTGAGGCTGCTGTAGCAAAATCCCACAGCCTGGGTAGCTTAGAAGCAACAGAAATATATTTTCCACAGTTCTGGAGACAGGAAGTCCTGGTGAATATGTAGGCAGATTCACCATCTAATGAGGGCCCATTTCGTGGTTAGCTCCTCACATAGAGAAAGAAGGCGGCTCTCTGGCACCTCCTCTAGGTGGCACTCTTCCCATTTCTTAAGGCTATACTTTCATTTCATAACCTCTGAAGTCTCCCCACTTCCTTCTATCACCAAAGGATTAGGACTTTAGAAACTGACTTTGAGGGGACATAAAAATTTAGAGCAAGCACTCTGCTGTCAGTTCTTTGGGCATACACCCAGATATGGCATGGCTGGATCACGAGGTACTTCTATTCGTAATGTTTCAGAAATTTGCACACAGCTTTCCTTAGTGGTTAGTGCATAATCCCACTAACAGCATGCTTTCAATTTCTCCAGATGAAGCCTAGCGCTGGTTAGTTTCTGGGTTTTGGACAGTGGCCATCCTAATGGGTGTGAGGTAGCCTCTCAATGTAGTTTGAGCGACATTTCCTGAATTACTGATCTTAAAACATCTTTCTTTATTCTTGTTTGTCATTTGTATACCTTCTTTGGAGAAATGGCTATTGAAATCCTTTTTCCATTTCTAATGTGCATTATTTGATTTTGATATGGTTGAGTTGTAGCCATTCTTTGCACGACCTGGATATTAACTCTTTGTCAGATGTGTGCTTTGCACATTTTCTCTCCATTCTGTAGGTTGCTTTGCATTCTGTTGATTGTGTTCTGGGACATGCGAATGTGTTAAGCTTCTTGAAGACACATTTATGTATTTTTGCTTTTGATGCCTGTAGTTTGGGTGTCATATCCAAGAAAACTCGGCCAGTCTAATGTCAAGAATGTTTTCTTCTGCTTTTTTTTTGTTTTTGTTTTTGTTTTTTGTTTTTTCTCCGGTACCAGGAACTGAACTCACGACCTTGCGCTTGCCAGGCAGGCGCTTTTGCCGCTGAGCTAAATCCCCAGCCCCTCTTCTGCTTTTTTGTTTTGTTTTATAATTTGGGCCTCACCTAGAAGTCTTTATTGATCCATGCCTTATTTCTGTCAGTAGAGGACAGAAGCTAGAGAGCTATATAGATATCTCCAAAGAAAAAACTTTATGTAGTGCTGCTTTTCGCATTTCTTTTCAGTTCTGGAGGTTGAACCCAGGGTACTCTTGCATGGACCCACAACCCTGCACTTTTTTTGTTGAGACAAAGTCTTGCTAAGGTGTCTAGGCTGGCCTGTAACTGTGACCTTCCTGCCTCAGGTTCCTGAGTAGCTGAGTGTACAGGGTTGTACCATGGTGCCTGGCTTTGTATATGCATGTATTTTCATAAAGTTTTCTTTTCCCCAATACCTATTTTTTGCAGCTGAACTTTTTGTAGGCTATAGCTTCCACCACTGACCTTTATAGCTTTTTTTTTTTTTTTTTTTTCTGAGACAGAGTCTTGCTATGTAGTCCAAGTTGGCTTTGAACTCACTGTGTAGCCCATAACCCAGGCTGGCCTCAAACTTGCAGCATTCCTCTTGCCTCAGCCTCCCAAGTGCTGGGATTACAGGCATACATCATCACACCATATGAATTTTGTTATTTTTAATTTGTGCCCTACTTTCCACAGTAGTAATATCCCACATTTAATAGAGCCATTTCTCTATTTTATTAGTACCTATGTAGCTGGATGACAAAGAAAACTTTCCTTTCTACAGAAATTTCCGTGTAAACCACAAACCTAAAAATAGCAGGGGACACTGACCCTCACTTTCAGAGAGAGCTGTTGGGCTTTGGGGTCTGCTGTCAGAGTGTAGCAAGTCTGTGATTCTCAACCCGTCAGCTACAGTAGCCTCTGTAGGGAGGTCTTGGGGATCATCAGGAAAGATACTTGAAAAGGAAGCTAGTCAGCAGCACTCCCCCAGTGCTCACTCATGCCCTGAATGCAGTGACGTAGCCTTTAATAACTGGAAGCTGCTGTCTTCACGGAGCTTCCAGTGCTCTAACTGCTTCTGGTGCTCTAACTTGTGTCTGTTCCTCTCTTGGACCCTCAGGGAGCTAAACTGTAGGTGAGAGCATCAGGCCTAATCTTTCACTCACCTGGCCAGAGACTGTGTGAAGCTGCCCATTCCCAGCTGAGCAGAGAATGGAGGTGAGGTAGGCCTCTCTGCTGGGCGGGGTGAAGAAGCCCTCATTGGAGAAGGTTACATGGACCCAAAGAGAGTGCTTGTTGTAGTCAGGGTTTGCAAAGGAGACAGTTTAATACAGGACACATAACTTATAGGATTATTTTACAATAATCACCCAAAGAGTCAAATACAAAAGAGTGCAGGAAATCTGTCCACACACTACAGACCCAAAGAATCCAGGTAAGGGCCTGGACCCCAAGGCAATGTCCCGCATGAGTCTAGCTGAAGACCTAGAGTCCAGGACAAGGTCTCATGCAGGTTTGAATCAAGGATCTACACTGGGAAGGACCAAAGGTCGGTGGTGTAAGCTAAAAAGTCTGCACCAGTGGGGTAAAGGATTTGTGCCAGCAGGCTGAGGTATCTGCATTGGAGCCAGGAAATGGTGCTCAAGGTAGGGACCAGACCTCCCCTGAAAAGTACCACAGTCATTCTCAGTGACAATGAGAATAGCCAAGCTCTTATCAGGAAAAGCATAGAAGCTCCTCCAGGAGAACCAGCAGCACCTTCTCTTCTTCTCCAGGTCTCCTTTTATGTTGTTGGCAACAATCCTCAGGTGGGCCCTCCACACCCGGCACCATGCTGATTCAGTTCAGCTGGGTGTTATAAACTGACCACCAGTTTGTCAATCCAGCACAGTGCTCTTTAGGACTTAAAGGACCTTAAGCCAAGAGGGTGCATGGGAGTGGAGAATCCATTAGAAGGAGGCAATAAATATCTTGTTTGGTGAATGTCGGGGTAAGAAGACTGTCCAGAACCCTCAGGTAAGGAGAGAGCATTGCCACCGAGCAAAACAGTACAGTGGTTGGCAAAAATCCCTTCCAGTACCCCAGGATCCCATCTGTGATGAAGGGATAAGGGCAAAGCCAAAAGATAGGAAAAATTAGACAGATAGGGATGGGTCAAGAATTCGTAATCTAAGGTAAACTAAAAGCCAGCGCTTAAGTGAGTTAACATACCAAAGGGCCCAGATTAACTTAAACACACTGACCCTGGGGCCTAATAGAATACAAGGGAGAAAATACAGGTCCTTAACCAAATGGGAGAGACCTCGGAGGAAGTGAAATGCAGAAAAGCAGCTTGCTTTCCAATCATCAAAGGCCTACTAGCGACCAGGAGCACCCCTGCTCTCTGTCACGTACACTGGTCCCCTAAACGCTATAAAAGATCAATGAACTTCAACTCTACGGTTTTTTACCCCTCCTTCTTTTATTCTGTCTAATAAACACGCATTTGGACATTCCCCAGCGCTTGCTGCTTGCTGTTTTGTCGGCTTTCATCTTCGCGGCTCTGAAACGTGGACCTGAGAGCTAGAGAGATCCAGTTACAATGGCACTTCCTCATGGGGCGCTTGGGACGATGGAACACATCCGGTATGCAAAGAGTTCAGCACAGGATTTGGCGCCCAGAGTGGGGTATGTTATTGCACGCTGTCTTTGGCGCCCTCTGGTGGGGAATATTCACACCGCTAGATCTTCAGCGGTCGTCACTCACCTGGAGCGTCCTTGGCCAGAGGCAGCTCGCCCTGGCTGGACACTTCCAGTTCTGTCCTTGGCCACTGCTCTCCAACAGTCCACCACTCCTGGAATCCTCCTGAGCCTCATCTTTGGACACTGTTCGTGGTCAAGTCTTTTTCAGCTCCTCTAGGGCTGTTGAGTTGATGCCAACTCCAGCTTGAAGGATAGTGCCAATTCTCTGCATCCGGCCCTGCAGTAGCTTCCCAGATCTCTCGGGGGCACAAGATCAAGTCCTAGAATGGATGGTGAGGCCTCAAAGAGCCTGGATCCCCACGAACCCCTGACCAGTGAAGGTCAACTACTGATAAAGAAGTTATATCTATACTGAATATGTACAGAGTATTTTCTTGTTATTCACTAAATACTACAGTACAACTCTTTACCTAATATTTGCATTGTATTAGAGAGTACAAGTAATCTGGAGATGTTTTTAAACATACAGGATGTTGTGGATAGGTTAAATGCAAATACTATGCTGTTTTGTATAAGGGACTTACACACCCAGAACTGGTTTAGGGCTGGAGACCTGCAACTCACCCCTGTCTGAAAGGAAAAAATGAGTTCATTTAGTTATATATCTTGTTCAACTTCCCCTCGTTTCCTTGTGAGGTCCATGAGACAGGTGTTTTTGTAATGTGTTTTGTCCTTGCTGTACCCCCGTACTGAGGGTATCTCTAGCATAATGCGCCTCCAGTGAGGACTTTTTTAAAAAAAACAAACCAACTAAACATCCTTGCAAGGATGGATACACTGAACCTCACTTTTGTTTCCATGAAAAATTAAAGTTTACCTTTTATTGTATAATCTTAGTTCTATTGCTCATGCACAGCTCCCTTCCCATTCACCAATTAAATGACAAAACATTGGGCAAGGGATTTTCGGACAAGATGCTGAAAGTACAGAAAAAAAACCCCAAAGCACACAAATGAATGACATTAACTAATCTAACAAGCTTCTGCACAGCCAAGGAAACATGAGTGAAGAGACAGATCACAATATAAGAGAAAATATTTGTAAAGAATACATCTGACAAGGGTTAACATCCAGAATATAGGAAGAATTAAAACCTGAATAGCAAAAAAAAAAAAAAAAAAAAAAAGGAAAAGAATAGCAAAGGCCTTGGTGATAGCCTAAACAGACATTTCTCCAAAGAAGACATACAAATAGCCAACTTGTATTAAAAGAAATGCTCAACTTCAGATGAGAGAAATGTAGCACATTACTGCAATAAGATATGTCACTCAAGATATGTTCCCTAAAAGACAAAAAGTAGTAACAGCTGGTGAGGAAGTGGAGAAAAAGTGTCCCTTGAGCATGTCGGAATGGAAACCACCAGGAAAGCAACTTCTAAATATTAAAAATAGAACTAATGTTGATATAGGGGAAAGAAACTCCCAGCCTGCTAGATGTCTGGTGCAAGTTCATGTTCTCTAAAAGGGAAGAATGAATCTTAGAAACAGCAGAGGTTAAGAGCAGAATATATTTATTCTGGGGAAACATAGTTTCTGTCCGAGACAGAGACAGAAGGGGTCCCAAGTGGATAGCCAAGGACCCTGCATTTTCTAGAGATTTTCTAGAGCAAAACCATGAGGGGAGGTGGGTCCAAGGTGGGGGAAAGTGGGAAATCCCAAGAGTGAGCACGAGGTGGGACAAAACTATGGTCAGCCAATAAGATTATGAGCATAATTGCTTAGGTAATATTGATAAAATCCGGATTGAATGGGGAAGCAGGTCACATAGCAAGTGGGCATGAAATAGAACAGGGGGTTTCCTGGAGGGGGTGGCTTAGTGGCTCTTTCTGGCTTTCCCAAGGTGATTGATACCTATGCAGAATACGAATCACCGTTATTTACCCTTAGGGGAGGTATGTGGGTGCATGCCTTTCATCTTGCCTTGAGGTCTGGCTCTCAGCAGAGGTGTCTGCCCCACAGTTGCACGGTATCCCATCTTCTGCACTGGCTCCTTTGAGGGCCTAGCCCTGTCTGACTGCCGATAGTATTTCTACCTAACTTAGCTGCCTATAACAAGGTGATGCAGCAATCCTGCCACCAGGCAATGATCCAAAAGGAGTGAAACCAATCTGTGGAAGAGACAGCTGCATGGCCCTGTTTATTGTAGCACAATTCACAACAGCCAAGAAACAAACCATCCACCAACTGATGAATGCATAAACAAGCCGTGGTACATGGACACAATGGTACACTGTTCGGCCGTAGAAATGAGTGGAATCCTGTCCTTTGCTGCAACTTGGGTGGAACTGGAGATTCTTACGTGAAGTGAAATAAACCAGGTACAAAAAGGCGTGGATGCGTGTTCTCACTCATATGTACAATGAAGAAAGTTGATTATAGAAGTTGAGGGTGAGGGGTGGCTCCCAGGACCTGCAAGAATAGGAAGGATGAGGAGGAAGAACTGATTAACAGGTGCTGAGTTATAGTTAGGCAGAAAAAAGAAATTCAGGTGCTATTGCACAGTAAGTTGAATACACATAGCAATAATTTTATATATATATATATATATATATGAAAAAGCTACTGGAAAAATTATATTTTTGCTATAAACCCATGATAAATGAGATGATAGATATGTTTAACCTGACTTTATAAAATGTATACCTGTATCAAAACATCACATGCTACCCCATAAGTATATGTGATCCTTGTACTTTTATGCATCAGTTAAATACAATTTCAATTAAAAGAAAGAAGAAAAAGCTAGTAGTTATTCAGAGATACAGATGTCAGCAAATCACAAAGAAATCACAAAGAAGGCTTTTAACGGTAAGAGAAAATAAACAGAAGGCAAAGATTGGTCCTTTGTTCAAATATCATTCTTTAGTCTTATCTGGAAATGTCTTAAAATTGAACATAAAAAATTGTACTTTATGACACTTTCATGCTTCACATGTGATCAGTCCTTGATAAATGTGGCTGGTAAACAATCCCATCTATATTTGGTGCTATTTCATTATGTGTATTTACCCTAAATCTATGTAGAAACAACTCAAAGTTCCAATTTTGTGTGTGTGTGTGTGTGTGTGTGTGTGTGTGTGTGTGTGTGTGTTTGAGATAGGGTCTCACTATGCAATTCAGGCTGGCCTTGAGCTCACTTATGTAGACCAAGCTGGCCTTGAACTCACAACCATCCTTCTGCCTCAGCCTCCCAAGTGCTGGGATTACAGGGGTGCGCCACCCTGCCCAGTGAAAATTCCAATTTTAAAGAAGATTATGTTTTTTCTGTTCAGTGTGTAATTTAATCTGAATGAAAACCTTTAGGATGTCTTGGATCCTTCACGGCTGTGTGAGTTTTAGCTTGTCATTGAAACAACGCTCTCACATTTGAAGTAGATGTCTCAAGAAAGTGCAGATGCAATTCCTCTAGTTTTTTACACCACCCCGGAAGAATATTTAATGTAACTTACACAGCATGAATCTCAATCTCTTTCTCTCTGTCTGTCTCTGTCTCTCTCTCAGTTATAAAATAATGTCCATTCATTCTAACCTTGAACAGGAATTGTTAAAAAAAAAAAGAGAACACTTAAAAATCTGCAATGTTATCCCTTTTTGTAGACTGTCACTGATGTCAATAAAAAAAGAAACTCTAAAGAAACTCTGGAAAAGAAACGTTTGTACGATGTATTCCAAATACAATAAAAATCCTTAAAAGTCATTACAAAATGTCATTGATAAGTAATTTTATAAAGACAACAAAGCATCTGCTATTAACTGGCAACGACTAATACAGTAGTCAAAGCCCGTTTCTACAATAACCGTATTCTCCTGTCAACGTGAAAGAGAGGCTCGCCTCGGTTTCGGTTTCCTGGGAAAGTGAAACCTAGCTCTGGTCGCAGGCTTCTCTGGGCGGCTTCCGGCGGCCTGAGTGACGCCTCGTGAACCGCCGCCAACTGGAATCAGCCCCTCCCCCTTCCAGGATCCAAGAAGAGGCGTGGGTACTTAGCAGCGGTGCCATGGGCTCGGCCGTCCTGGGTCAGGGGCCCCCGTGTGCTCTGTGGAGACTCCTGGATCCCGGGGCTGCAGCTTCCAGCAGTTCTGAACTGTTCCTTGCTCTGGCTGTCTCGGGTCAGATTTGCTTCTTTGAAATCAAAGCTCAGGAACCATCCTCTGTTTAGCATTGCACCAAGGCAGGCACTGACGTCCCGACAAGTGATTTCCCCAAAAGAAGCTGTTGCTGGCAGTTAGAGCCTGGGTCAGGAAGCCGTTGGGAGGACCCCCGCCCTTCCTTCCGCTCTCCCCACCTGGCCCTGTTCCCTGCTGACCATAACCGTAGTTTCCTGTGAACTCAGAGCCCACCTCCTTCTCTGTATGGTGAGGACCCCCAGGCTTGACCCAGTGTGTGAATCCCTTGCCCTGAGCCCACTCCTGCCAGTCCTTCCCACAGTGGGCGTCATGCTGGGCACCATGGCTGCAGGGCAGGGACAATCACAACCTCATCCATGGCGACCAAGATAATGCTGGAGACAGCCATCGCCAGTGGGCAGAGGGGTTGCCTTGGGCAGCATGGTGCCCACTTGGCAGACTGAGTGAATATTCAGGTGGAGCCTGCTGGGGAAGAACAAAGGGGACAAGGTCCACCAAGGCCTCCGCCTGGATCTCAGCCCCACATCCTGGGGCTCTGTGTCAGTGTCCCTCTCCATTTTCTTGCTGGGCTTCTCATGTGGAGGGGAGGAGGTCAGGAGAAATCTGGCCATTGTGCCAGGTTCCCTGGGTTGGGTCACTTGCGTCATCTCCTCCACCCAAGTGTGGGGGTTCCAGCCTCTTCCCTGCAGGGCAGGCAGCTTCCAGCAGGATTCTCCTCTGGAGTTCACTGCTGCATCCAGACAGAGAGCCAGAAGTGGGGCCTTCTCCACTGGGCTGCAGTGTCTCCACGTGCAAGATGCTCACCACGTGCAAGGACTCTCCCTCTCGGATGCCCCAACCTGCGGCTGCTCTCCACCTCCTGTCTCAGAGCGGTCCTGAGCTGAGGGATGATGGGGGCGGGGTGCCAAGAGGGATGTGGATGGAGGTGAGGTGACTTCCTCAGCGACTGGACTGGCAGAGGAAGTAAAGGGCGTCTGTGTCCTCAGAGCCCTGCTCTGTCCCCAAGTCTGCATGGCAACTTGAGACACATAGGGGACACCCTAAATGGCCAGAGAAGTCCTGAAAGTAGTGGAACAAGGGGATCAGAGCAAGTGACGTTTGAAAAATAAATACTGTGGTCAAGCTACTGCCCACGGCTCAGCATAAAACTCCCAGCATTCCAAGGAAGACCTCGCTACAGGCCCTATTCCGTGGATCTTGCTAGAGAAGTTGTAAGAAATGATCCTAAGTATCCTTTGGATATGATGCTGCTGTTGCTCTTGGAAGCACAATTTAACGTTGATGAAAAGATCTGGGGGTAGAAATGGTATGCTACGTAGTTCAGCGGTTTTAGCCCTACACGAGTTTCCCTAGTATCTTTGGTACCGGGATTTACTAGTGGAAAAGGTAACCTAGGAAGGAACATTTTAAAGTTGACACTGGGGCTTCGCCTGAGAAATCGTGAAGATTCAGGGACCATACATCACTGCTTGGAGCGATTTACCTGATGGCCGCTGTGCCCTGGCACATGCAGAACATTGTCCAAGGGGGTCCTGAGCAGGTGGGTCACTCTGCAGAGACCATGGGGCCTCATCCTGCTGCAGCCTAGATGTCTCTTCCCCTGCAGGCTTGTAGGTATTTGCCTTCCACCCTCATTGCAATGGAAACTTGGAATTTCCTGTTTCTCGTTCACCTTTCATGCTGAGCCCCTGGAAACCCTACTTACCCCCAGGACACCTTTCCCTTTGCCTCCACCCTCCAGGGCCAGCTTCCTGAGCCTCTCAACACGCTGCCACCTGGTGCCCTTCCAGCAGGCCCCGGCAGCTCTCCCCCTGCCTCCTATGTTCCCTGCTGTGGCATGGAGCATGGTGTCTTGCACCACACCTATGTGGCTAAGTTCCCGTTCTTCCTGACATCATAGACTCCCGGGGGTCAGGGTGGACTCGTCCTGTCCGCAGCAGCAGCCATCGAATAGGCAAGGACTGGAGGCTTTGGGGGACGACGTGAATTTCAGCCTTTCTTTACTCTTCCCACACAGCGTGGCGGCCACTCGATCCAGTCTCTTTCCAGAGGTGCCCAGAGCTCCGCCCTAACACCGGGCACACTTTTCCTGCTGGCTTGTTTGCTGCCCTATAGGATTGTGGGCTGGGAGAGGACAACATGGTATTCGTCCTGGCACTTAGGGCCATCGATAGGGCAACCTGAGGACTCTGAGGTCAGTGGTTCACTGTGTCCATCTCTCTCCTAGCAGGAACCTCTTGTCAAGCCAGCATTAAAGAAGGGAGTAAACCAAGGCCCACAGAAAGCCCAAGGACAGCCCTGGACCATACAGCCCATCACTTCC
The DNA here is from genome assembly GCF_000276665.1 of Chinchilla lanigera. NCBI lineage: Eukaryota > Metazoa > Chordata > Mammalia > Rodentia > Chinchillidae > Chinchilla > Chinchilla lanigera. Next base: position 16,193,806 of record NW_004955438.1, read on the forward strand.
TGCCTGCTGATCGTGCTCGGTCCACCTGCCCTCCCCGGGTGTTCTCCAGGACAAGGCTGGCTTGGAGAACTGGGAGGTCTCAGCCTCCGAGGCGCACAACCCCCCAATCAGAAACACGAGGAGACAGGAGGCACATGGGCACGCGGCCTTTATTCCTCATCTTTCTCTGATCTGAGTGAGGGTTTTGTAGGTTCCACTCAGGACACGTTTTATCCCGGCTGGATCTCTTCAAGCTTAGGATCCAGTTGAATTCCCCAACAAGGCCCCCACAGTGGCCCCAATGGAGCCCAAAATCATGTTGGATGATGCAGAGAGTCCAGCTGCCCCTGGGGAAGAGACAGGCGGTGAGTACAGGGGTAAGAGGTGGTGGACCCCCCATTCCTTTGTGCAACCCCCAGGACTCTGCTTTGGACAGAGGAGGCTGAGAGAGCGAAGACTGGCTGAGTTCCTGGGAACTGAGAGCTACCAGGTACCAACCTTCCACAGGGGAGGCTGCTGAGGCCCAGAGGGGGCAGGGAGCTGCTCAGGTCACCCAGGCTCCAGATTCTGCCTGGGCTGAACCCAGAGCCGAGGCATCCGGCACCCTGACACGGTCTCCTCCGTACCCAGCACCTCCTCAGCCTTTTAAATCAGCCCAAACTCCACTCAGAAGGATCCAGATTGTAGGGAAGGCGACGGGGAGACAAAGAACCTGGCAAATTTAGGATCTAGGAATTTCGGAGGAGGGAGAGCCAGGGGAGAAAGGGGCCTCTGCGCGGCTCAGACTCTGGCTCAGGTCCTCACCTGCTCTGGTCCCCCCATCGGGTCACCTACCGATGGACTGCAGGGTGGCCACTACGCCGCCCGCCGCGACCCCGCCCCCGTTGGCGATGGCTGCCGCTGACATCATCTTGGCCGCCAAGGAGGAAGCTGCGATCCCGGTTGCCGTGAAGCCCATGCCAGTCAGCACCAGGGGCGCAGTGCCCAGGGCCACAGCTGCAGGGAGAGGGAAGGGCGGTCGGTGTGGGCTGGGTAGGGACTCGGACTCCCCTACAGTTTCTGCGGACTGCGCTCTGAGCTTGGCGCGGCGGGCCCTAGGCTTTTAAGGAAAGTGGGCATGGAGTACAGGGGTAAGAGGTGGTGGACCCCCCACCCCATTTCAGGTGGGGACGAAGAAGTAGGGGACGAAGAAGTCTCAGGACGACCGGGCATGGACCGCGCTGGTTTGTCTCTAGCCTGCTGCGTGACGCTGCCTAAGTCCCTAGCCTTCTCTGGGTCTCGGGATGCAACGGTGCAATTATACAGGGTAAACCCGTTTGGAGCACCACCCCCATCGCCCCGGGACGCGATCCCTGCATCCCGGAGCAGCTCCCGGGCGAGGCTGGGCGTCTCTAGGTCTCTTAGCCAGCGGGGTCCGGAGACGAACCTCCTCCGACGACCGCGGCCAGCAGTGCTGGGGAGAGAAGAGCGAGAGAGAGGCTCTGGTTAGCGGGGGAAGTGGGTGCGGGCGCCCTGCAGCCACGCGTGGAGCCCCCCTCACCCCGAAAGGGAACTCACTGGTCATGGCGAAGGCTTGGTCGCGCAGCTCGGGAATGGAGCTCCGCGTGGTCGTGGTCCCCTCCCCAGCTCTCTGGACAGCGCCGCCCCTCGCCGCGCGCAGCGCTCCGCCCTTGCGCATGCCGCGCGGGGGATGCAGAAGGGGACGCAGCGGGGACGGGGCGGGGACGGGGCGGGGACGGGGCGGGGCCTCCCCGCCCCCGGCCTCCCTCCCCTCCCCCACAAAGCCTGTCTTTGGGAAAGTAAACCATATTCTTTTCTTCTCCTTTCTGTGCCTCCTGGTTATCATCTCCTCAAGAATATTTATGACAGATTTTGGAGAGCTACGAACATAATGGAACGCGCGACATTCTCAGATGGTTTGTTTTTTTCACGTCCCCCCCTCCCCCCGAGTTCCTCCTTTAACAGTGGAGATTGAACACAAGAGCCTTCGCCCTGGGCTGCATCCCCAGCCCTTTTTAATTTTTATTTTTATTCTGAGACAGGAGCTTGACAAATCGCTAAATTGCCCAGGCTGGGCTAGAACTTGCGATCCTCCTGCCTTGGCCTCCCAAAATGCTGGGATTGCAGGCATGCACCGTCACGCCTGGCTTCAACAAGACTTTCAGAGTCAAATTTATTGAGGTCTGATTTACAGTTGACCCAAAATAAGTTGGCCTTTTAGCGCACACTTCTATGAGTTTGGACGAACTTTTGCAGCTATGGAATACCTCCCCAGCTCGCCCCTCCGAAATTAGCTGGCTTCTTTGTGGTCGCCCCTCCCCCACTGCCACCACTAATCTGCTTGCAACCTTTATACGCACCTGCCTTCCCAGAACTTCACCACCTTTGGCATGAAGTATTCTCTCCTGTGGATGTGCTGTAGCTCAACGCATCGGCCTTCTTTTCTAAGGGTCTAAATTTTACTTTCTAATTTTTGTTCTTACGAATTCTCTTGGCATGAAAGGCTCACGTCATGTTCTGTGATAATATATCCCTAGAGGTGGAATTGCTGGGTCAGAGACTGAACTTCCGTGCGTTGGATACTCGTGGGCGGCTGTACAGCGCATAGGCAGCGTTTATTGCAAAATGATAGGCTTTTCAGAGCGCGTGAGGATACACCTTCAAGCGACAACGGGACAGTTGCACCCAATTAAGGCTCAGGCTACCTTTCTGTAATTAAGTGGGTGTTCAGGCATACCGCTTCTTCCTCTGGTGTCGTTGTTCTTTTGCAAGGAAAATGGACTGTCCTGACCAACTTCAGAGAGAAGATTCCTGCCGACTCTCAATGCTTCCATTTACTTTTGAGATCTTGACGTTTTCCTTAAACCCCCTCACCTGGGTGTGGAAGTTGTAAGGGCCCTGAACCTTATCAGACCGCTCAAAGGTTATATACTTTTGAGCTGAAGTTTGAAACCATAAGCACATTGGATTTTACCTATAACTGATGGTTTACAAAATGAAGGAAAGGGGGGAAAATCACGTCTCCTTTGCTTTTCAGGGAGCACCCAAACGCCTGAGTCCAGTCCTGCTAATGTCTGATTTTCTGCCTAACCCTAGCTATTACGTTGCTCTTCCAAAATAGTATATCAGTGTGTCCTCTCTCAGAAGTTTGTGGGAGGACCTATTTCTGTCTACTCCTGACCAATTTTGTCTTTGTTTTTGTTTTTTTTTTGTTTTTCTCCGGTACCAGGAGCCGAACTCACGACCTTGCGCTTGCCAGGCAGGCTCTTTGCCGCTGAGCTAAATCCCCAGCCCCTAAATTTTGTCATTTTTTAAAAAAAGTATTCGGTGGGGCAGGGGAGATAGCTCAGTGGCACAGCACCTGCCTGGCAAGTGCAAGGTCCTGGTACAAAAACAAAACCCCAAAAAACAAAAAACAAGTGTTTGGTGGCTCAAGGTATAGCTTGGTGGAAGTATCTTCTCTAACATGCAGGAGGTTTTAGCTTCTATCCCTAGCACTCCAAAAACAAACGTAAGTAACACCCCCAAAAAACTGTTTTGTTGCTTGAATAGGTGAAAAATTGTCTTATTTTAATTTATATTTCATTTTACCACTAGTGAGGCTAAACTATTATTTATTAGGTGTATACAGTCCTTCTTTTGTGAGTTATCTTCTCATGTTCTTGGGCCTCTTTTTCTTGGAGTATTTTATTCTAATTAATATATAGGAATTAAACAATGTAGTAACAGTCTTAATCTATTTTTATTTTAAAGAGTAAAAGAAGGATAACAATAATGGGGTGGGCTTACCAAATTACAGACAAAGTGGTAGGAAATTATCAATGGTTATTGTTTTACATATTGTTATCTACAAGATAGTTTCTCAGGAAAACAAATAGACAAATAATAGTGAGTTCCAGACAAAAGAGGTAGGAGATTATCAATAGTT
>NW_004955438.1:16198527-16207728 GCF_000276665.1 Chinchilla lanigera
TTTTTTGTGTGTGTGTGTGTCATGATAGTTCTCAATTGAGCAGCGGTGGCTGGTCTGAAGGCCAGCACACAACAGCACTTGCAGCAGCATGGCTCCCTGTGTGCCAGGGGCCCTCCCTTCGGGGGCCTACAAAGCAGGAAGTGAGCCAGCCCGAAAACTGGTGCTCCCCGCCCGTGGCTCCCCGTGCACTGGGGTCCCTCCCTCTGGGGGCCCTCCTTCTGGGGGCCTATGAGGCAGGGAGCAAGGTGCCATCGGAAGGCCGGCGCTCCCCGCCCATGGCTCCCCGTGTGCCCGAGGCCCTCCCTTCGGGGGCCTATGAAGCAGGGAGTGAGCTGCAGGTCCCAAGACCGGCACTCCCTGCCCATGGCTCCCCATGCACCGGAGGCCCTCCGTCTTAATCCATTCTTATAGTTGCTGAAAACTTTTGCTTCCTTTTCATCATTGTCTATTTTTTGTTCCTTTGTCACTGCTGTTTTGGTGATTTTTTTAACAGAGAAAAGCTTTTAGTATTTATGCAAATTTATCAATATTTTACATTATCATTTTTGTTTTTGTGTGCCTAAGAATGTTGTTCTGCCAGGCGTGGTGGTGCACAGCTATAATCCCAGCACTTGGGAGGCTGAGGCAGGAAGATTGACACAAGTTCAAGCCCAGTTTGGGCTATGTAGTGAATCCAGGCCAGCCTGAACTACATAGTGAGATCCTGTCTCAAAATAAAAAAGTTGTCCTTACTAGCTATCAGATATATCATCACTTGTATGTCCTTTAGATTATTCTGGGGTTTCAATTTTTCTAATCTATCTGGAATTTAGTTTGGTAAAGATAGACTGCATTACATATGTATACATGTCTAAACCAGTTGTTCCAACACTATCTGTTTAGTAATGTTAGTTCATCTTTGATTTGATATTCCATTTTTATATTCAAAACTCATATGCTGTGTGTGTGTATGTGTGCACGCATGCTAGTATATGTGTTTGTGTGTGTGTATGTATATGTGTGTGTGTGTGTGTATATAGTGTTCCAAAACAGTGTATGAGTTTTGGAATTTTTACCTGCATATAACCAACAAAGAACTGAGATTCCAACATGTAAACTACCTTTCCAAGTCTATAAAAGCCAAACAATCCAGTACAAAAACATGCAAGAGATTTAAAAGAAACTACAAAAGAAAGTTGTTTGAATAACTAATACAAGAAAACTCTAATAAATATGTGAAAAGCTGTAAAATCTCATTACAAGTCAGGGAAATATAAATTATAACCACAGTACAAGGAATTTTGTTTCTGATTAAGATGTGGAAAGTTGATAAAGACCTTTTCTATTGTTGAAAATCAGGAAATCACCGGATAAACGATACACATATAAAGCAGCTGTTGACTAATATTCTGTAATGGACCAAACAATAAATATTTTAGGTTTGCTGGGCACATATAGTCTCTGGTGCATATTGTTCTTTTTTTTGGCTCATCTTTTTTTTTTTTTTTTCCTGTACCGGGTATTGAACTCACGACCTCACGCTTGCCAGGCAGGCGCTGTGCTGCTGAGCTAAATCCCCAGCCCCATACTGTTCTTTTTAAAAAACAATTCTTTAAAGTATGCGAACAAAACAAAACACATTATCTCATGATTTGTGTAAAAATAGATTGTTTGCTGGATTTGACTTTGGGCTATAATTTTCCAAACCCTGCTTAAAAGCCACCAAAGAGCTGCTAACAAAGAAATCTAGAGTAACTAAACTCTAACGGAATAATCCCTTCCTGGATATGATGTCCAGAATCCAATTAAAAAAATTACAAGACATATAAAGAAGGAGAATAACCTCCAGTCAAGGAAAAAATTCACACATAATTATGCTAAACATATTAAAGAATCTAGAAGGAAGCACAAATATAATGGGTAGCAAAATTAGAAATTTCAGAAGAGTTGTAGCAAGTACATGGAAATAATGAAACTGAAAAATAAGAGACAATAAAATTCATTTGATGAGATTAACAGTAGACACACCAGGAGGAAGTGTATTTGAAGGCAGAGCAACAAAAATAATCCAAACTGAAGCACAGGAAGATCAAAGCCTCAGTAATCTTGAAACATCATCAGGGGACCAATCATGCATATAATTGGTGAGAAGGAAGAGAATGGGGGAGGGAATAACATTTGAAAAAATATTGGCTAAATTTTTGAAACTTGGGGAAAAAAAACAAAACTAGTAAGTGATTCAGAAAGCTCAATGAAGTCCAAAGGGTTTAAGTACAAAGATAATCACATCTAAGCACATCCGGGTCAAACTTGTGACAATCAGATAGTAAAGTTAGAATAACAAAGCTGGTGGGGGGAGTGAGGAAATGAAGAGATTAACAGTAAGTCTCTCACTAAGGAAAATGAAGGCACCCAGAAGACAAGGGAATAATGTTAATGGGATTTCTGTTGCTCTGATTAAACACCTGATAAAAATCAATTTACAAGCTAGAAGGATTTTTATTTTTTCCCCAGGGCTCCAGGGGTTTCAGTCGATGGTTGCTCATCCCTGTTGCCTTTGGGCCTGCAGTGAGACAGAGCATCATCACGCAGGCAGTGACAGAAGAGGCCTGTTCAACGCGCAGTGCCTGGGAAGCAAAGCAGGTGGGGTGGAGCCAATGTCCCAATATCCCCTGCGGAGGCCACGCCCAATGACCTCATTTCCGTCCACCAGGCCCCACCTCCTAAAGGTCAGCCGTGCAGGCTGTTAGCCAAACCTTTAACACAGTGGGCTTTGGGGGACATTTAAGATCCAAATCATAACAAATGACAATTTTATTTATTTATTTATTTATTTTTTACAAATGACAATTTTAAACTATTGAAAGAACGAAACTATTAATCTACAATTCTACATCCAGTGAAGATATATAAATGGAAGAGAAACATATACATTTTAACATAAACCAAAGCTTGGACAATTTGTTGCCAGCAGGTGCACACTTTAAGAAAACCTAATGAAATTTCTTCAAGTTGAAGGGAAATGATACCAGGTTGAGGGTGCATCTGCAGAAAGCAATAAAAGAGCCTGAGAAAGGGTATGTGAATACATACAGCTCCTTCCGAGTTGTCTTCATGCACATGGGAATGTAAATTTAAAACATGACTCTGGAAACTAATGACAACATATGGGGTTTATAACATTCATAGAGTTTGGAGCTGGGGATTTAGCTCAGCGGCACAGTACCTGCCTGGTAAGCACAAGGTCGTGAGTTCGATTCCCGGTACCGGAAAAACAAACAAACAAAAAAAACATTCATAGAGGTAAAATATAAGGTAAAGGCACATGAGCTGCAGAAGGCTAACTGGGATTTAGTATAATCAGTTTTTTATGTTGCTTGTAAAGTAAAATTCTATTAGTTAAAAACAGAATGTGGGGCTGGGGATATAGCTCAGCAGCACGAGTGCCTGTCTGGCAACTGCAAGGTCTTGAGTTTAATTCCTGGTACCAAAAAAAAAAGAATGTGATTTGTTGAAGATTCATGTTTCAGTTTCTAGAAATAACACAGAACAATACGAGGAGGCTTTGCTGAAAGTTACTGTATGAAGTAAATGGTACTTAATTCATCTGAACCCAGGCCGAGAAGGATGGATACAGGAAAAAGAACCACTGGGATAAGTAGAAAATGAAATCAAGATGCTAGACTCAAAGCTAATCCCCCACTCCCTTTTTTTTTTTTTTTTTTTTTTTGGACTTTTTGAGACAGGTTCTCGCTATGCAGTTCAAGCTAGCCTTCGACTCACTATGTAGCCAGCCTGGCCTCAAACTCACAGCAATCCTCCTGCCTCAGCCTCCTGAGTGCTGGTATTACAGGCACGCACCACCATACCCAGCTCTAAAGCCAACCATCCTGATGAGTATTTAAATATAGATGACCTACACACTCAGTGTAAAAAAGCAGAGACTGTCAAGAATGTGTGAAACAGCATCTGAAATAGTCACCAAGATAGACCATACTCTGGGTGGTAAAACACATTCCATAAGTGTCAAAAGACTGAAAACACATAGTCTCTGAATACTGAGGTACTACATTTGAAAAAATGTATTGGTAAATGTTTGTGATACAGAATAATTACATTCATTTTGGGGAACTGGTATGCACACATATATCTTGAACCTTTTATTTTATCTTTTCTTTCTTGGTCAGTTTAGATCCCATTTTCCCCACTTCACTCTTCCCTTCTTTCTCTTCCCCATCTCCAAAAACTGTGTCCCTAGCTCCTGTTGTATCCCCATTATTTTACTCTTTAATTTATTTATATTGTAGGTTTCTCATATAAGTGAAAATCTGTCTGATTTAATTGACTAAACATTATGGTCATAAGACCCATCCAATTTTGTACAAATGACTCTAATTCATCCTTCTTTATGGCTGTATAATACTCTATTGTATATATGTACCACATTGTATTAACCTACTGATAGACATCTAGGCTCGTCCCATAGTTTAGCTATTGTGAATTGCACTGCTATAAACATGGATACATGCATATCACTATAGTTGTGATGTCTTTAACTGTTTCAGGCAGATACTTAAAAGGAGGAACAGTTGGATCCAATGAAACTTCATTTTTAGTTTTTTGAGGATTGATTTGTATAGTGGTTGTTCTAGTTTACATTCCAACCAACAGTGTAGAAGGGTTTCTTTTCCCCACTTTCTTGTGAGCACTTCCCTACAATTAGAGATAACAAAACTTTTTTTTTTTTTCATGTACTTACTGGCTGTTTGAATTTCTTTTGAGAAGTGTCCATTTATTTCATTTGTCTATTTTTTGATTGAGCCATTTATTTTTTTATTTTTCTGGTACTGGGTGTCAAACTCAGGACCTCGCACTTGCCAGGCAGGTGCTGTGCTGCTGAGCTAAATCCCCGGCCCCTGAGTCGTTTATTTTTAGAGGTCTGATTTTTTTAAGTTTCTTTACATATTCTAAATATTAGTCTTCTCTCAGAAGAATAGTTGGTAAACTTTAAAAATTTCTAAAAAATGTAATCAACATCTAGAAATTGGGCTGGAGATACAGCTCAGCAGCACAGCACCTCCCTGGCAAGTGTAAGGTCTCGAGTTTGATCCCCGGTATCAAAAAAAAAAAAAACTTTAGAAATGCCTAAAATGTATGAGAATTAGGGAAGGAGGTTCTAAATCCTTGGAATTTTTCTGAGCAGTAGGAAAGTCTGGTTAGTCCTGAGCATTTCGGCTCCCATCTGAGTTGCCCCTGGAGGGTGGGGTCCCCAGGAGGATCATCCAGCAGGATGCGCTCCTGGCCACTGGCTTTCTTTTGCTTCTAGGCCCTTTCAACTGGCATAGCAAGAAGCTAAACACACCTACACTAGTCTGTGTTTATATACACATCTATAAATATTTCTCCATGTCGCTTCTTGCATCTATATTAAGCTGACCGTGAGTTCACACTGATGTTGGCAACTCTCATCTGTCCCCTCGGGGGTCCTTCTGGCTCCTTCCCTTGCTAACCTGTGAAGCAACAGTAAAATGATCTGTCTCAAGCTATTGCTATCCTTGTACTCACTTGATCCACTTCAGCATACATTATATATCTCCACCAGAACTGTTATCCTGCACCCCACAGGAAGTAACCGATTGGAGAACAGTGCTAATACACAGTTCCTTTGCTCTAGGTTGACACAGAAAGTAACCGATTGGAGAACAGTGCTAATACACAGTTCCTTTGCTCTAGGTTGACACATTCTGTTCATCCTCACCATTATGCAGATCAGCACCATTCCCCCACCTTCTTCAGGGAGATTCTTTCATACACCTGTGATACCGTGAGATTCCTTCATCACATTCTGTGTCCCACCTGTGATCCCCTGACAGCTTAAACTATTTGTCTTTATTTTGCAGATTTGGTATTTTGACAAGCTTATCATGCATACTCAGTGCTCTAAAAATCCCTGTGCTTCCCTCCCCAACACTCCATCCTCCCCATACTACGCAATCTCTGCTCTGTCTAGCATCGCTGTAGTTTTGTCTTTCTGCACAAAGACACATTTAAGATTTCTCCATGTTTTCTGTGGTCAGACAGCCCATTACTTTTTATTGCAGAATAGAATTCTGTTGCATGTGATACTGGCTGACAGGGACTTGGACTCAAACGAGACTGGGACAGATATTGCAAGCACACACCTCCTGCGCAGGTACAGTTCTACTGGGGTGGGAAGAGGCTTCAGGTGAATTGTGGCTTTGGCTAAAGGGAGTTGGTAATTGGCTAAGGGAGTGACCACGCTGTTCAGGGGACAAAAAGAGAGCAGGTTTTAATTTACTTGCTAAAGCCCGTTGATTCCCATTGTCCGGGGACACAGTCCAGAAGATGACCTTGGGCCGCTAGATGTTCACAGTCAACTAGTTCTCAAGGCTGTGGAATTTTTTAGAAGCCGATGCCATCATCATGAGCGAAACATTGTGGCATTCGGGGCCTGGGCCCTATTGAGACAGGATGTAGAGGGAAGAGGCCCCTGGAGGAGGTGCGGGTGAAGGGCGGAAGGTAAAGGAAGAAGTTACCTCTCCAAAAATGGCAGAGAGCTCCTGGCGCTACAGCTAGACCACAGCCAGTAAAGACAAGAGGGAAGATGTACTACAGGCTTCTGGGTGCCCAGAAGTTCTCTGAAATCCACAATGAACATCCACCTACGGATTTCACTTCTACATCTGTAGAACTTTATTCTGTCTTGGTCATCTATCAGGTTTCTGTAAGCCAAGAGATGGTCAGTGTGTTCAGCAAGTGGCCTCCTTCAGGCCCCTGGGAAGTAACCCAGGCAACTGTTATAGCCAAATGTCAGAGGTGTTATTCATAGCAAAGCTAGTGGGAAAACTAATAATGCGTTGCCCAGATGTATGACCTGAAAAATTAGTGGTTTCAAGTTGACTAGAAGTGAATGAAACAAAAGAGCTATTTAGGGTTTTGTGGGCAACTGTCTTAGTTACTTTTCTCATTGCTGAGACAAAATACCTGATACCCCAAAGTTGTTTAGCTCACATTTTGTAGAGGTTTCAGTCCATAACTGGCTGACTCCAAGGCAGGGTAACTTGGCAGACAGGCATTGCAGGACAGAAACAGTTACTAGTAGGCAGAAGGTAACAAAGCCACAAGGGGCAACCACAGCTCTTTCTATCCCTTATGTCTTATCCAGGCTACTTAGGGCGGGCAGCACTCACACGCTTAATCCCAGTGCCCTTGATCCTAGCATTGCATCATGAATCAATCACAGTGTCACACACCCTAATCCAGCCACCTCTAAAAAAGCCCCACCTATGACGTGTAAGGCTTTGGGAAGATATCTAGACACAAGCCATAACAATAAGTTTCCCGTTGCACGTAGACATTTTATTTCTGTAGTTTTATCAGATTTTCATGACAGGACTGTGGAAACATAACATGCTGGGAATGGTAATGCTCACTGATCCCAGGGGTTTATTTTGTCATCCCTGCCTTCTGTTCTAACCCTGCCCTAGCCTGATGGTCCTTATCTCATATGGATGTCCCAGAGCTTGTTTACCCATGGAAATGTATAGATGACTTCATAGTAGTTATAAATAAAGCTGATATTAACATTCACAAGTAGGTTTTATTTTATTTTTTTTATTTTTTGGTTTTTCTCCGGTACTGGGAACCGAACTCACGACCTTGCGCTTGCCAGGCAGGCGCTTTTGCCGCTGAGCTAAATCCCCAGCCCCCACAAGTAGGTTTTGCGTGGATTTCAGTTTTGAAATCAGTGGGATGAATATGTAGGATATACTAGCTAGGTTGTCCTTATTAAGACTTTCTTAGTGTTTAAAAGCGCTTGCAAACTGAAGCTCCAGTCGCTGCACCATTTTGCATTCCCACCAGCAACACGTGAGTCACCATTGCTCTGGATCACTGCCAGCCATTGGACAGTGTCTATTTGTAAAATTTTAGAAATTCTAGTATGCGTAGTTTTAGTGTGCAATGCCCTAATGACTTATGGTGTTAGGTATTTTCCCCATGCTTATTTACACCTGTAGCTGCATATCTTTTGTGGTGAAGTATCTGTTCAGATCTTTGTGCACTTTTTTTGCTTTAAAGAGAAAAACAAAAACAAAATAACAATGACAAAAACAAAACAACACAAAAACAATAAAAATAATACAGAATTTCAAAATAAGGTAATAGGAAATTAACAATGGTTGTTATATGACATTTTGTTATCATCAATGAAGTTGCTCAGATTACCAGATGTAAGAATGCAAGATTGATCAAACAATTAAACATCAATTGTTCCTTTCAATAAATCACTAGGAATCAGTGGTACGATTATCTTAGCTATCTTGTGTATGTGTGTGTGTGTGTGTGTGTGTGTGTGTGCGTGTGTATATTTCCCTTCCTTTTCTCCTTTCCCCCATCCTAGTTGTTCTTTCCTTTTTAAAAAAAGATAAACGTAACAATGAAACCAAGATTCCAAACAAGTTATTAGGACAGCTACAATAGTTAATACATTGTGTATTGTTGTCTTCTTAGTAGTTATTCAGAGTCAAAGATATATACATGCTATCTTGTCTACTTATTTTTGTCTTTTTTTTTTTCTGGTACCGGGAATCGAACTCACGACCTCATGCTTGCCAGGCAAGCGCTGTGCTGCTGAGCTAAATCCAAAGCACCTATCTTGTCTATATAGTATTAGCACCAGACTTTCTTTTCAATGAACTACGAGATACTATCTGTATAACAATCTTAACTGTCTCGTATATACATCTATTTTTTCCTTTTTTCAATTCCCCTTTCCCTATCACAGTTTGTCATTTTAAAAAAATAGTTTCTTCCCAATTTGCAATATCTGTGTACATTTTGGATCCCATTCATTTGTTCATTTTTTCACACTAGTGAGACTATGCAATGTTTACACCTATGGGTCTGATTTATTTCACTTATGAGTGTGGTCTCAAGTTGCATCCATTTACCTATAAAAGCCTTGAGTTTATCTTTCTTTATAGCTGAGTAATGCTATATTGTATAAAAATACCATATCTTTTTTATCCATTCCTCAGTTGATGGGCATTTGGGTTGTTTCCAAGATTTAGCTATGATGAACTGCACTGCTATAAACATAAATGCACACATATTGCTGTGGTATGAGGTTTTCAGTTCTTCTGGAAAAATAGCCAGAAGGGGAATAGCTGGGTTGAATGGGACCTGTAATCCTGGTGTTTT
>NW_004955438.1:16207893-16212147 GCF_000276665.1 Chinchilla lanigera
AATGCTGTTGAACATTTTTTCATATATTTATTTGCCATTTGTATTTCTTCATCTGAAAAGTGTGTATTCATCTTAGATGTCCAATTTTTGACTGGGTCTTTGAATTTTGAAACACTAAATCTAGTGGAAGAGAAAGTAGGTAGAAATTTTGAAGACCTAGGTGTTGGCAGAGAGCTCATGACCAAAAACCAAACTGCATGAGAAATACTTCAAAGAATCAATAATTAGGATCTCATCCTATTAAAAAGTTTTTGCATACTAAAAGAAATCACCAACAGAGTGAAAAGAAAACCCACAAATTGGGAAAAAATTTTTAGCTAACTGTCCCTAGAACATATAAAGAATCTTTGTGTATTTTTTGAATGGAGTTGCTTATATAAGTCACAGTTGAATTTTAAGGATCATTCATGTATTTTGGATACAAGTCATTGTAACATCTTTTTGTCCTTTAACATTGCCTTTCAGATAGCAAAAGCTTTTAATTAATAGTTCACTGTGAAAACTGTGTTTTTTTGTTTTTTGGGGTTTTTTTTGGTACCAGGAATCAAACTAATGACCTCACGCTTGCCAGGCAGGTGCTGTGCCACTGAGCTATATCCCCAGCCCCTGCTTTTAATTATAAAAGTATTAATTTGTTTCATTCAGATATCAAGCTTTTGGTGTTGTATCTGTTCATGAATTACTGAACCCAGTGTCACTTTTGTTTTCCCATACATATTTTATTGTTGGTCGTTTCACATTTTGTATTATGGTTTATTTTGACTTAAATTGTGTGTAATTCTTCAGGTGTGTGTTTAGACTCTTTTTTTTAAATATGTGAAACAGCAAAATGGCGGACTTCCTGAGGGAGAGGAACTTCAAGCCATCTGCACATGCATGGTTGGGCTTAGGTTTCGTTTTCTTGAGGCTTACGTATTTGTCCACAGAAAGAGACACACAACAGCAACGTGAACGATCAGTTCCAGTGAAACATGGTGTGTACTAGAAAGTGTTGAGCACAGGCAGGTAGGTCCCTGTGGGAAGGAGAGAAGGCTTTCCAGAGTGATGGCTCATGAAGGGAGAGGTGTGTTCTAGGCAGAGGCAGTTCAACAAACAGGACAGGCAGCTGGAGGAAAAAACAAAACCCAGAAGTCAGAATGACTCACTGAAGGACAAGATAAGATGAAGCCTGGGACGAAGGGTTAACAAAAAGCCAACAAAAAGCCAGGACCCAGGATGAGGACACAATAGCCAAGGCCAGGGCTCCAGTGGCTGGAGGAACAAGGGTCTCATGTTGATGAGTGGGATCCTCCTGCCCAGGAATGTGATAAAAACAAGCTGACAGATAACCAGTAAACCAAGCCTCAATTCATACCTTTCTGAAGAGTGACTTTGTCCTGCTTGGGCTGATAATTTTAGAAAAGTTATGATTGATTGTGTTTGCAAAAGTAGGCTTGCTACAAACCCCACGCTCCTATAGACTCACTTCTACTCAAACTTTCCTGCTTGTAACCCCACAAGTTGACCTCATCTGAGATATAATCATTTTTATGTACAAAATCCCCTAGACAATGAGACCCTGCAACAGCCCACTCAGGTCCCCTCCCAGTGCTGGGAGCTTTCTGCTTTTGCGCTCTAATAAATGTTGTTGCTCATTTTTCTCTTCGCTGTCTGCCTTGTAATTCTTTCTGGGTTGAGAGAAGAACCTATCAGCTAGACAAGGTGTCCAGTTGTTCTGGGTCCTGGATATTTTGATTTTCTTTGGCTTTGTTCTGGGATTCAGTTAAGTCAGAAAACATTTTAGTCCATTTAGGTCTTTTTTTTTTAATTTGTTGATAAGGCTACAATAGCAATTAGTTTGGGGCTATTTCCTCCCATGGTCTGTGTGCTCTTAGCATTCTATTCAATTCCCCATGATTAGTGAGGGGCTCCATTCTGGTTGAACAGACACTGTTTCCAAGTCTTTGTGAGCTCTGGAAGTTGCTCCCTCTGATTCATTTTGTTGGCTCCATCCTTTTGTTTTGTTTTGTTTTGGTCTTTTTGAGACAGGGTCTCGCTATGCAGTTCAGGCTGGCCTGGAGCTCACTTTGTAGCCCATGCTGGCCTCAAACTCGCAACAATCTTCTGCTTCAGCCTCCTGAGTGCTGGGATTACAGGCGTGTGCCACCACGTCCGGCATCCATCCATGTTATCAGCTTGTTTCTTTTCATGCATGCCCTGATTAGCCCTCAGCTGACCTCCTGGGGGCACCTGCACGTCTATAGTCCTCTCCTTGTGCAGTTCCTTCCTGTCCACTCCTGCTCAGTTCTCATGTTCATTTTCAATCTGTTGAAATTGTTTTTAGTAATAGATTAAAACTTCATTAAAACCTTTCTTCTTTTGAAGTTGCAGACAGAGTAGAGGCTGTCCCTGCCTCAGGCTTCCCAGAGGTGATCTCTTACTAAGGATCAAAACCAGGAATTCATGTTTCTTTTTTAAAAACTTCCGGGGACAGAATTCACCTACGAAAGTGACACTTCACTGGATTCACAATTCACAGCACAGCCGCAGAGTTGGGTCTCGCTTGTGAACACGGAATGGAGAGGGAACCAAGCTCTAAGCCAGTGATGATCGTGCCCGCGTGCTGGTTTCCACCATGTTTGCAGGGACTGTGCCCTTAGATGGGGACTCTAGGGTTTCTTTTTTGCCACCTCCTGGCAATGCTATTTGAATGCCACAGCTGCGCAGCTTCTTTACCAGAAGACAGGGACAAAAATGCTCATAGCAGCCCTGCTGTGAGGAGCCACAAACTGAAGAAAAGAGATTCACACAGCCACCAACACTTCAACGGGCAAGGAAGTTGCAGCACAGTGCTACGAGAGGACGCTGTTCAGCAGAGAGAGCGAATGAGACACAGCTCCACACAGCTCCGCCCTAACCCTGACCCTTGTAGGAGCTGCCTGTCAGCTCTGCCCCCGCCCCGTGGGGTTGGCCGGCCCGCGCAACCCCTAGAAATGGACTCTGCGCTATTTCTGGTGTCAGTTACCGAAAATCAAGCTCACCTTCACTCCTGCCGTGCCCAGGAGCTCTTAGTAATTATTTTTCCCATGCGAACACATTAATTTGTCCCTTTTTAAATAAACGGACAAAGAATCAAGGAAGAAACAGGAATAGATGTGGGAGCCAGTGGAAGATCAGCGCCAGCTCCTCTCTGACTCATGAAAATGAACAACTACACGGGGTCAGTTGGACTGTCTCCATGCAAAGCAGATGATCCCCTTTAAGAAATTTGGCTTAAGAAAAACAGCAACAAGAAAAGTTAAAGGCTCATGATGAAAACAAAGCAGTATTTTACAACTACTAAGAAGGCAAAAAAAAAAAAAATGAATTGGAAACCACATACATCTGGAATCTAATGACATGAAAAATGAAACTCTGAAATCCATGGAACTGTGATATCAAGTGTAGTGAACTAATTATAAAGCTACATTGTAGAACAAGGTTTCTCAGACTTTGTGGTGACTCAAATCACTGTGAGAGAAAAGAAAAGACAGAACCTGGATCTGTTAAGTTCCCCCCGCTATTCTGATGCACCCAAAGTTTGAGACCACTCTCAAAGCTGGAGGAATATTTTCAAGGGGAAAATTATCTGTTACCACATGAAATATAATGTTGGTAGTGAATCTTTTGCTCTGTAAGTATATTTAAATATCAGTTATTTTGTCTCCGCAATGAGAAAAGTAACTAAGACAGCCAATATGGACACACAAAGATTCCCAGCATTTTTAGTCCTTGGGGATATGCAAAGTGATGCCACAGGGATTGTCACTTCACATGCATAGAATGGCCGTAATGACAAATGGCCAGACCAAGTGTTGACAAGGATGTGAAGCAGGTGTCCTATGTTCCTGGTGAGAGTGTACGGCTGTAATTCTAGCACTCTGGCAGGCTGAGGCAGGAGAATTGCCAACTTCAGCCCACTCTGGGCTATTTTGTGACTTAGCCAGACCCTGTCACAAAATAAAAAAGGGCTGGGGATGTAACTCAGTGTGAAGGCCCTGGGTTCAGTCCCCAATAACACAACAAACAAACAAGTAAACTGACTTTACCACTTTTGGTGGCTATTTTCAAGCTACACATACATTAGTTCCACTCCAAGTTTTCACTCAAGAGCGATGGGCCGGGCATATTGCACAGTGGCACAAGCACCTGCCTGGCAAGCGCAAGGTCCTGAGTTCGATTCTTTTTTTTTTTTGGTGGTTTTTCTCCGGTACCGGGAACCGAACTCACGACCTT
>NW_004955438.1:16212247-16225355 GCF_000276665.1 Chinchilla lanigera
GACCTTGCGCTTGCCAGGCAGGCGCTTTGCCGCTGAGCTAAATCCCCAGCCCCCCTGAGTTCGATTCTAAGAGCAATGAACACATTACGTCCTCACAAAGACTTGTGTACAGTGCTCAAGCTACTTCATTCATTGTAACCCCAGCTAACAATGACCCAAAATGTATGTTGCCAAGGGAGCTGCACAAGGAAGGCTTGTTCCTCAGAACATTTAGAAAAGACAGATATGCAAAGGGAAACAAGTCAGAATCCTGTAGTTTCCTCCCACTATGTTAATGTTCAGCCCTCCTTCCCCCTCCCGCCTCACTCCTGTTTTTTTCTGCCTTTCCTGTTGCTTTTGACTTGCCTCAGGCTGAGGTCTCCTCACTCTGCTCTGAAATTTCTACCCAGAGTGTGACCCAACCGTCCAATTTAGAACGCAGTGCATGGATTTGCCTCGGATGCGCCACCCTTCCAGAGATGTGCCAGCTCCGGGCAGCAGCCCAAGAACCCTGAGATTCTAGGTGCCTCTGTTGGTTTTGTAGACCACACCTAACTAGCTGGATCCGCTGCCTTTGAATCGTAAACTCAGAACGGGATGAGGAGAAATCACTGCTTGCCTTGGAGTGCCATCTAGCGGCAACATCTCAAACTACAAGCAATAAAATCGCATCAGGATCGGAGATGATGGAGGCTACTTTTCAGGACTGGAGCCAGCTTGCGTCCGAACTTCAAAGTGAAGGGGCCACAAGGGCAGGCTTTTGTGTATTGGGAGAACAGAGATCTCTAATTGGAAGGGTTTGCAGTCCTTTAAGATGCCTCCTTAACCCTCACCCATGCCCCAGCTACTGCTCCTTCCCATTCGTAGTGGGCTCCCCGAAACATTTGTGAGTGTGAGTTCGCTTTCTGACCACACTGACAGGACCAGAGATGAGCACTTGGCAAATCTTAAGCCAAGCAGCTTCTTTCCCTGGGAATTCAGGAAGAGAGACGCAGAGGTAATACCCAGACAATCTAGAATACGAACAGGGGCTGATTCACAGGGCAACGGTCTCCTACTGCGTGCAGGACCGAGAAAGAGAATCAGAGAGAAGCCAGGGAAGCGACAGCGAAAATCCTTCCTGTGTCCTCATTGCTTGCATACAGCTTTTGGGTCTGAGCGCCTCCTCAGCCCCAGTGCTTACACCACGTCTGTCTTGAGCTACCTTGGGCCCTCCTCTCAAATCCCTGCATGGTGGCTTCTGCTAGTATTATTCATTTGCTTCTTCTTTTCTTGAGTTGCAAATTCTCCTTGAGGTTTCCTGCTGTCAAATCTGCTGTAGAACCAGGGGGAAAGAACAGGGGCTACAGGGAAATCTCAGTTCCTGTGTGGGGCGGATGACCCGAACCCGATGGACAGAGACACGACGGGTCAGCTGGTGCTGGGGCTTGAAGTCAAGTGGAGGGAGAGGGACAGTGAATGTTGGAGTGGGGGCTTCTCCTTCAGAGAGTGTCTGAGGCCCATGTGCTGCTGTAACAGAATAGCCAAGCCTGGGCCATATATAAAGCACAGAAATGTATCTCTCACGCTTCTGCAGGCTGAGAAGTCAAGACCTCAGCATGGGTGTGTGATGGAGGCTGTATCTCCAGATGGGAGAATTGCTACATCCTCCCAAGGCACAGGGCAGAGGCAAGAGAGACCAGCTCCCTCCATCAAGCCCTTGTTTGTGGGCTCCTAACCCACTCACCAGGAAGGACCCCCAGTGGCCTAATTACCTCTCAAAGTTCCTACCTTTTATGCCTTCAACACCTGAATTTTGGAGTCTGCCACTGTCACAATGTGCTGCATAACAATAAATTATCCCCAAACGCAGCGGCTTACAGGGGCAGTCCGTGGTCCAGGCTGAGCGTGATTGGATGACAGTTCTAACGGCTGGGCTGAGCTGCGGCAGCTGCAGCAGCTTTGATGTTCACAGACGGTCCATGGGTCAGAGAGGCGGCTCTGCTCCCTGCCCCCATGCCTGTGCATTCTGGAGACCCGCATGATGGCAGCAGCTTCCCGGGCAAATGCTTTCCATGCTGATGGCGGAAGCATTTGTGGTCTGTTACAGCTCACACTTCACAGAGCCACTTTCCATTGGCCAAAGCAAGTTACACGGCTAAGCCCCAAATCAAGAGGTATAGAACTGAGGGAGGGTAGAAGAAGTAAAGACAGGTAGGAGAAGTAAAGACAGGAAGAAGTAAAGACAGGAAGGAGATAAGCTTTCAGAAAACTGAAGCTTGAAAACACAGTGTTACCCAAGGTTACATGCCCTGTTCACCTCAGGCGTTTTTATTTTCATTCCAACCTCCTCGGCCTTAAATCCCTAAGGTTCTTTAAGATACTATCTGTCCATAAATCTGTCCTGTGTTTTTCATCCAGTACTATAAACCCGTCAATTCTGAAGATTTCTACTCTCAAAGAAACAGCCCCAACATGAACTCACTAATAGGCCATCTGACCTTAAGGAAGCAGACACTCAGTGAATGATAAATACCTCAAAAAATAAGCATCCTAGTTCATCCATCCTGATGACACCCCAAGACCACTGTCATGGTTTGTGTCTGGATGTCCCCTCAAAGCTTCATGCAGTCATGGGTGGGCTTCTAGAGTTTATGATTGATCAGTGGTCCAATGCTGGGATTATGGGTGTGAGTGCTACACCCACCTGGGATAGGTAGTTTGCATACAGTGTAAGGGAGGGAAAGAGGCTGCTTGTGGCTGTTCCTCCCTTTTGCTTTTGTTGCTTTGCTGTTTGCCACCACCATGCATTGTTGCCCTCTGCTGTGTGCCACTCTGCCTTGGAGCCAGCCAAGGATGGAGTGAAACCTCCACAAACTGTGAGCTAAAGAAACCTTTCCTTCCTTAATTTTGGGTGTCAGGTATTTTATATCAGCAATGAGAGAAAAGGAACCAAGACAACCACATAAAGCCCCTACCCCCAGATCACGGTGTGTGTCGCCCTTGGGTAGCCATGTTCTCTCTGCCTGCATGTGCACTTCTTGGATTCCGCCTACTAAACCTGCCGGGCCTTTTACAGCTGTACCCTGAAATTTTTTTCTGAGATGAGCATGAAGAACCTCCCTGGAGCAGGTTGAGGTCTTTATCCCCTCTTTAGGGGACCCTCCTCATACCACTCCTGGTGACAGAGCTGCTTGGCTTGGAGACAAAATGCAGCCACTGCAGGCTGTGGATACAGGGAGGGTGAAGAACTGGGACTGGTGATTCCATCTGCGACGTGACAGGTGTTCTGCAAGTCCCCATCCAGATCATCCCATGCGTTGACGTTATCTTCTGTAGGTTTGAAAGTGCACCAAGGGACATTTAAAACTATGCGGGGGGCCTTCTTTAACTGAATTTCCTCAGGGGATCAGGTCTAGCTATGGAGGGCAGAGAGCCAACCTGTTTAGAGCATTTAAAGGGAACGGAGGGTTTTTCTGAGAAGCCACCAGCCAGGAGTCAGCTGTCAGGGCTCTGGCTCTGTTACTGTGGATGTGAGACACCCATGAGCAGAGCCAGTAGGCTGCAGCAGCAGGGTGAGGCCGAGGAAGGGGCCTCTGGACGCCAGCAGAGCTTTGAACCGGTTGGAAGGGAAGATAGTGGGACAAAGACAGAACAAGCTCCTGCCAAGAGGCGGCTGGCCACGTTTTTGTCCAATGCTCACCGCAGCCCCACAGAGCTGGTATTTTCGGCCCGCAGCACAGAGCACCTCTGCAGCAAGATTATAGCACCTCTCCCTGGGCGGTTACTCAAATGGAACCTCACAGCGTCATTTCCCAGCATTGCTGGAGAATTTGGAAACACAGAGCAAAGCACTTACCTTCGGGTGAGTGCAGGAAGCTTAATAGAAAAGCCAGTGGGATGAACACATCGCTCATGAAGTGTGCAGACGGAAGCTCCAGACAGCCCGAGAGCCGGCCCTGCACCTGGGGCTGTGCTTCCCCCGCCCCCCTGTTCTCTCACTGACCCCAGCTTGGGGTCCAGCAACCATGCACGGGAGCTGTGTGGCCCGGGGCAGGCTGAAAATGCTCCAGCCCCCTTGGTACTGCTTTAGATATTGGACAGCCACTCTTTGGTTGGCTTTGGCCAGCAGCTAGCTCAAAAGTCCACACTTCCTCCCCTCTTTTCTGCTGTTTTTTTCCTCCTCCTTCATCTCCTTCCTGCCCACCATCAGCGGCCCCAGCCCCTTACTTCCCCTGCCATTCAGGCCTCCACCCCTCCCCTCTCTGGTTCACATTCAAGGGCCCCACCTCTGTTCCTCTATTTCCCAGTCGAGGATATGGGGACCGTAACAGTCCCCCAAGGCCAAGAAGGCCATCTGAGGCAAAGCTGAATGTGAACTCAGCTCTCTGAGCGTCAAATTGCACTTTCTTGTCCCCACACCGCACCTCTGTTTGTACACAGGCGCTGCTTCTCCTCGCACAGATCACTTGGGGGTCTCGTTAAAACGCAGCTTCTGACTCAGTCAGTCTGGGAGGGTCATGGCTTCCGCATTTCTAACAAGCTGCTGGGTGATGCCAATGCTTTTTTGCATGGAGCAAACTCTGTAGCAAGGATATAGTGTTTTACAGAAGAAATTACATATCTATAAAATTCATCTGGATCCTTGCTGCAATCTAGTGAGGCCAGCAGGTGGGAGAGAGTGCGCTTGTACTTCACGGGCCAGTTGCTGAAGTCCGGAGAGATGCTGTGCCTTGTCTGGTGCCCCCTGGGCAGCAGGCGGCAACCAGGGAATGGGACGCAAGCTTCTGATTAGGGTCCCTGGGTCTGGCCCAGCACACTGCTCACCACCAAGATATGTGATGGCCCTGAATTCTCTACAACAGCTGCACACTCTCTTGTGTATTTAGTGTCTCTCACACCCCCGCCTCTGAGAGCAGCCTTGAGATCATTGTGATTGTCCCATTATTCTGAGGTCCCATTGTTCCCGGCCTAGTAAGTCACCCCAGGAAAATGGAGGACTTTGGAAAAGTCAAAGTCGTGTGTGGCCAGAGGTAGAAGCACACACTCCCCCGAGGGCAAAGCTTGCTGTTGTCTTGGGCAGGATCAAGTGTGCTTTGTGGGCTGTCCTTGGCAGTGAAAATGGGCCGTGTGAATTATACATTGAAATAATAGAGGCTGCTGAAATCTGCCAGAAGGTCTGCAATGGCAGAGATGACAACGTTGCAGGAGAACTGTGTACCGTGCCAAGAGCACGGAGAGAACTCAAGAAAGGAGGGGACACTGGGGCCAGGTATTTCATTTCTAGATTTCGAACCAGCCAGGATACACTCTTTTATCTGTGGGCAAAGCTTTCTGGCCTTTGACAAAGGACCAACATGTTCAGGATTTCAGATCTTGGGTAGGAAAATAAAAGAATAAAAAGCAGTCCTACCAGTGAGGGAGAATTTCCTGAGAGTTTCTAGGTGGCAGGGATGGGGGTGATCCTGAACAGTGGGGAAACAGAGGCCTGGGTATGGGACACTTGTCCCAGGCTTACTATGGGCAGGTGGGAGCTGGAGCTTGGGTCCCTGAAGTGTAGTCTCAAGTTCTCCATCTTGTTTCACCTCTGTGCCTTCTCAAGGGCCAGATCTTGTCTGAGCTTTCTCAAGCAAGATAAATGGGATCTGGATGTAAGACAGGTGGCAGAAGGGCAGCAAAGTGTGGAGCCTTGGAGAGAAGGACTCCCTCAGGGGTGTCCCAGTTTGGAGCTTGAATGTTCCCCCAAAGGCCCATGTGTTGAAGGCTGTTCCTCAGCCTGGTGCTTCAGAAAGCAGTGCACCTGTTGTAGGTGGGGCTTTGTGTTGCCAGCTCTCTGTTGCTGTGACAAAATACCTGAGATCAACAATTGAAAGGAGGAAAAAAAAAAAAAAAAAAAGAAAGGAGGAAAAGTTTATCTTGGCTTGCTATTTCCATCCATGGTCATGTGGCCATGTTGCTTTAAGCCTGTGTCGAGGAGGAACATCATGGCAGGGAGCAGGAGGTTGGGCAAAGCTGCTTACTTCATGGTGACCAGGAAGCAAAGAAAAAGATAGGAGGGGTCAGGGTCCCAGTAGTCCCTTTAAGGGCATGCCTCCAGTGACCTCACTTCCTCTCACTGGTTCACCAGTGACCTCACTTCCTCTCATTTGGGTTCCAGTGACCTCATTTTCTCTCAGTGGGCTCCAGTGGCCTCACGTCCTCTCACTGCCTTGATAGGAGCAGGTCTTCTCCACCAAGTACCATGATTTACTGTGACACCACAGGCCCAAAGCCACAGGCCCAGCAACCATGGATTGAGGCCTCTGAAACCATGAACCCAAATAAACCTTTCTTCCTTTTAAATTGATTGTCTTAAGTACTTTCTTATAGCAATGGAAAGCTGATTAACAAATGGGGATATATGTGGAAAAAGGCCAAATTCCTGATGTAAGAGAAAGACACATTCTAACCAAGCAGTCGCTCCTTTTGGTCTCTGTGCAGAGCAGTCTGTCAGCTGGCATTTCTATCTGTCTTGCTAGTGCTTATTGTTTATAAGCAAATGTTTGTTGGCTGAATGAGAGGATAAACTGTGTGTACAAGTCATTTTCTCTACAGGCTTTCATTTTCTACTCCCACAAACTTGATTTGATGTTTCCTCTCTTTAAGGAAGGTCCTGAGCCTGGCACCTGCCATTTTTAGGAACTGGGATATTTATTCTCTTACTTGCTAAACTTATCCGTGTGGGGAGTGTTTTCGTTCTTAATTTTGAGATGTTCTGTGTAGATGATTGTACCTCATATTTCTCACAAGTATGATTTGCCTCATGGTGGTCTTTATCAGGGAACTCGAATGACAGTAGCATGGCTGGGGATGTAGCTCAGTGGCATAAGCACCTGCCTGGCAAGCACAAGGTCCTGAGTTTGATTCCTGGTACCAAAAAAACAAAACCAAAAACAACAAATGACAGCAGCTTAAAAGACACCCTTAGTAGTTTATTCCCAATCAGCTCTTTTCTATGTGGTACCAGTGCCTTCTCTCCTTATGATCTTGCCTCCCTCTGTGGGTCTGAGCTCTCCTGCTTCATCTGCATCCCAGTAGGGACAGTGGGGAGAGGGCAGGTGTTGGGAGCGGCTGGAGCTGGAAATTGGTCTTATGTGTGAGGACAGGACAGAGCCAGAGTGCTTAAAGCAGACCAGCTACCTCAGTCTTGAGAAAAACATCCTGCCTGGACAATTACAGTCATTAGTCGCTAGGCAACATTACCTCTGGAGATACTAACTTTGCAAGGCTATAAAATAAATGCCCCTACTGTTGAAGTTAGGTCCTCTTCCCCAGGTAAGAGGTCACTCCACTGACCCCAGCTATTGTTTCTTATCTTTATTTTCTAAATCCCCTCCATGTTTTCTCCTGGGGACCAACCAATGACAGACCACCGAGTCCTGCAGGCAGGACCTGGGAATTCTGCTCAAATGTAACTGTAAAGGTTGCTGGAAGACAAGGTCTTCCTCCTGCACAGCTGTTGTCTCCAGCCTTTCCTGTAAGATGGGGGCTGTAGTCTTGGCTAGAAAAGGACGTTCCACAGTGTTTCATGTACTTTTTTTTTTTTTTTTAAATCAATTCTGTCTTTGTTAAGGTCTGGGTCAGGCTGACTGTCACTCATGTTGTGGTTGTCCCTCCCACACACATGCCACCGCTGTCTAGAGCAACGTGGGCTCTGGTGTTCATTTCTCTGCTGCTCAGGGACAAGGGCCATTTCTTTATTTCCCGAGGGTCATTGTGGCTGGAGGAGGGGACAGAACATACCTCCCTACCCAGGGCTTGGCCATGAGGGAAAGTCTCTGCAGCTTGGTAGCCCCTGCCCAACCTCCCTTGTCCAGGGCCCTCTGCTCCAGGGCACTGCATAGCTCTATGGCCTGATTCTCCCCCTAGGTCCCAAGGCTCCCTGACATAATCTCAGAGAGTCTTGGGAATAAATGTTTGGGCAATGGCAGCTAGAGTCAGAGTTGATATGTATTTTATAATTCATACTAATAATAACCTTAAAAATACATCAACGTTTCAAACGGTCTTTGAGAACATGTAGCCAGAAGAATCTCAGGTAATCTGACTGACTGATGAACTTTGTCCCTCTTTCCTGTTAGCTGAAGCCACCAGGAAGCTTGTGGCATGAAAGCCTTGGGACACAGTCCTTGGGGACATTCAGGCGCTCCTGGAGGGCCGGTGAGGGTCACAGGGCTGGCACTTCCATAGTTTTCACTTGGCGCCAGGGACCACTCACGGGCTTTTCCTGGGTAGCTTTATTTCATTTTCACCAAGGCAAAGGTATATGAATGGAAGTGAGGAGTCAGAGGCCTTCCAGGTGACTTCTGACTGACAGGACAGGAAAGGACAGGACAGGACAGGACGAGGGAGGGCTTCCAGGTTTCACGGGGGGCATGGGCTTCAAGGCTGGCTCTGCAGGATAGAGTGGCTTGAAGAGGACAGAGTCACGTAAAATGTCTAGGTCCATGCACTGGGAGGAGGAAATAACACTTCTGAATCCAAGGGAACAATTTATCTCAGGAACCAACAATGGCAGGTGGCCTATGAGCCGGGAGGGAGGGAAAGGGAAGCTAGGAGGGGTGAGCATGTTCAGACAGGACTGGGACAAGAGCAGTCCCTCCCTTTCCATGCCTTCTGCCGCCAGCTAGCTGCCTTTACTCACTACCTTGAAAAGGCCCAGAGAGAGTCCTCAGAGGTCATGAACACCATGGCGACCATCAGTATCATGCTCTCTGCGTATGTGGCAGGTGCATTTGCGTCCATCGCCTTTAACCTCCACCACAGTCCTGCAAAGTAGATTCTTGTCTCTTTTTTTGTTTGTTTGTTTTGTTTTGTTTTTTTGTTTTTCTCTGGTACCGGGAACCGAACTCACGACCTTGCGCTTGCCAGGCAGGCGCTTTGCCACTGAGCTAAATCCCCAGCCCCTCTTTTTTTTATAGATGAGGAAATTGAGGCCCACTGTAATTTTCTCAAGGTCACTCAGGTGACAGGTAAGCACAAGAAAGTATAGAAGACTGGAACAGATCATGTGCATAATAAATAATTGTGGAGCGGACTGAGAAGAGCCAAGGTAAGAATACCCAAGGTAGTTCTAGAGGAAAGCAGGTCTCCTTGGCACTTTGATGGGCGGGCTGAATTACTACCAGCAGAGGGAAGGGCAAGAGCATTCGTGGCAAGGGAAAGCACATAAACAAATGGTGGAAGCGGGGATAAGCATGGCTTGGAGCCCCCAGCAGGGAAAACAGTCCTGAAAGGGCAGAGAGGCTAAGGTGGGGAGGGACTTTGCCATAAAATGTGTAGGGGTGAGACTTCCGACTGGCTTCTGTAGGACTTACACATGGGCACAAGTTCTTGAACCAAAAGTGACAGGATGAAAGCAGTGAGTCAAGGGATTAAAATCCAAAGCACAGGGTTTCCCGCTGTGGGCAGGAGCATGAGGATGCACAGGACACAGCCAAACACAATCGCTGCGCAAGGGCTTCCTTTAGCATAGCGTACGCAGTGATACCTCAGTGGTTCAGTGGCTCCAGGCTTGAACCTTCTGCTACTCGAACAGCAAAGTTTGAAAACAATCTGCTCCGTGTTTGTAAATTTGATTGATAGTCAACTGAAAATCCGACTTGAAAAAACCTGTATGGGCCCAGAGTGAGTCACGTGCGGCATCTCACTGTGGACACAAAGGGGTGGCGTCTCAGTCCAAGTGAACATATAATGCTTGTGTTAGTGCATTAACACAATCATCACTGTGCTTTTTATTGCTCTTTATTTGCATAAAGTATTGTAACTGTGGCTGCAAAGAAAGGTAGCAATGCCAGCAGCAAAGCTAAGAGGAAAACTATGAGAACCTCAGGACCCATTATTTGATTTCCCATTATTCTTTATGGGAAAAGTATGTTCACTCCTGGAACTCTTCAGTGCTTGAACACAAATTTAGAATGAATTTTGAATTTGACACTGAGGTATCACTGTATATTAATAAAATGAGTGGCCCTTGAAATGTAGCTGACACATAAACTAGGTGAGTTTCCCTTCTTCTCTGGGTTGAACTGATATTTGTATTACTTATCTGGAAAAACTAAGGCCCACAAAAAAAATCTGTGAGAGTGTGAGTGTGTGAATGAGGAGTGTGTGTGTGTGTGTGTGTGTGTGTGTCCACACAGCGTGGGAGAGGAGTTCCTACCTGGCTTGAGCCCTGCATGGGTGCCCAGAGGAGGGCTGGGTCTGAGGACCTGCAGGCCGGGGTCCCTAGAATGCACCCAGATGCCAGGCTCTGTGTAGACCCATATTGAACATTGTCTTCTACCAAGATGTGGTGAAGGTCTGAAGATTGGTTTTGATTTTTTTCTTTTTTTTACAAAATTGTCAAACTGAGCTTAAACACACCCAAATGAACTTCCCCAATGGCTCAGGATGAGAAGCAGGAGAAAGGTGGGAATGGTCACTGAGATAAGAAGGGTGGGTCACCTGTATGGATCATGGCATCATGTCCTAGACTCCCATGCTTGACCAGTGGGACAACATGATAGTCAGATAGGAGAAAGGACGAAACATGACCAGCTGCTGCTGGGCTCAAGTGTGGTCACTGGTAGCCCCCTGCCGTTGTCACATAAGAATCCTATTTGCCTTCTCCCCGCCCCATTTGATCCTCACTCTTCCTTGACTCCTCTGTTCTTTCACCTCATCCTGGAAAATATTCCTTAGGCTTCTGGACAATAATAACAAATGCTATAGATGATGAAAAATGAAGTCATCCCACATTCCATCCTCCAGTTAAGTTCACTCCATTCCACTGGTATAATGAGTTGACACAAGCAACAGTGGCCACACGCTCATACCAGGCCGAAGCGGTTACTTAGCAACATACTAGAAGCTGTGTTAAGTAGGTCGTGTTTGTGTCCAGGTGTGTGCACAAAGCCGGAGCTGCTGTTGCATGTGAATGGACATTTTGGGCAGGCCACCAGTTCTTCTCCAGAACTGACTGCAAAGTCGTTATCTAACAAAGAGTCTGAAAGGTTGTAGTATTTTTGAAATGGTTCTGTGAGTCTGGAGCTATGCACTGATCTTACCTGCGCATGTTGCCATTATGATGTGCTGTGCTTACAAGGGAGTAGCTTAGAATAGCTATTCTGAAGGTCGGCCTTAGTTTCTAACTCCATCAGTCCCTCCTATTGTTAGCTGTTTGAGTGATCCCAGGGAACATACGCTATTTCTATTTTACTTCCTGCAGGAGAGGTTCAGAGAGGAGAAGCCTCGTGTCCAGGGTCTCAGTAGGACAGCACAGCATTTAAAAGGGAGGAAGGACAAAGGACCATGGACTGCTGCCTGCCTCAGTTGTGGTCATTTTTAGGCCTCTGTGGGTTGTCAAGTGAAGAATCCTAGTTTCCTCCTCTCTCCTATAGAATTTCCATTCTTCTTTGATTTGAACCTTCACTGGCTCCAGATCAGCCCAAACTGTCATGTGCATGGGGCTCATAGGAGGTGTCTGGTTTGTGACTTGATTGCTGATATAGTGACATCTCAAACATAGAAACCAAGGTGTCCGAGGTGTTGATGATGTGTGTCTCCACTCTTCAGAGGCCCAGCATCCAATGGCTATTGTCCCACTGGGCCGGGGTGTGGCAGGAAGGAGGGTCAGATTATACACTGTCTACACTGCCTGCCGCATCTCTGGTGCCCTATGAGTATGTTCAGAATAAATGAATGAACAATGCTAATGCCATGCATAGCTGAGTCTTGGACTTCGCCAGCTGAGCAAGAATGTAATGGTTTCCGTTACCCGATACTCAGGGGTTTATTTTTCT
This sequence comes from Chinchilla lanigera, assembly GCF_000276665.1. Taxonomy (NCBI): domain Eukaryota; kingdom Metazoa; phylum Chordata; class Mammalia; order Rodentia; family Chinchillidae; genus Chinchilla; species Chinchilla lanigera. The sequence continues at coordinate 16,224,028 of NW_004955438.1, forward strand.
GTAAATGACACTACTTTTGCCCGTTGCTAGAGAATTACAAGGCCACCAGTTCTTCTCTGTCATTGCTCAGATTATTGTTTCAGTAATTACTGTTGTGACACAGAGAGAGGAACGGAGCTGCCCCCTCTTCTGAACCAGGGAGCCAGGGTGAGTCAGGGACGGGCGGTAGTGGGCACTGAGTCTGCGTTTGCTGAGGCACACGTCATGATGGCACCTAGCTTTCAGGGTCTTGGTGTGGCCTTGCTGGGAAATTGTGTAGAAGCATTCAGATCCCAGCTCAGTCTGCTTCATCCTGAATGCAAGAAGTGGTAATGCAGCTCGACTACTGCACTGCTTACTGTTGCTGGGGACTCAGCACCTACCTGTGAGCTGGGTTCCTAACTGCAGGTGAGTAGAGCGAGGCCTCGCTACCTGGCCACGTTACCAAGTGCAACCTGTCTCTCTGAGCCGTACCTGGTGTGAGAATGAAACCGTCTTCCTGTGGGGACCATCACTCGCCCTCTTATCTGTGTCTGTTCCTTAAATATCTTTTCTATTTCTCTCTTTCTCTCTCTCCCTTGCTCTCTCTTTCCCTCTGTCTCTCTCCCTCCCTTCCTTCCTCTTTCTTTTTGTTTTCGTTTTTGTTTTTTTCCAGTACCAGGAATCGAACTCACGACCTTGGGCTTGCCAGGCAGGTGCTGTGCCGCTGAGCTAAATCCTCAGCCCTCCTCTTTCTTTTTCTCTCTCTCTTAATAAATACCGATCAACTTTTTGCCAAGTCCCGGACACATTGGGAGATGTAAAAATGATTGACTTATTCTTCATGGTGACGAAGCCCACCCTCAGAGACACAGTGCCTTTTTTTTCCAGCGGCAACTTTTATTAAAGATGTACTAGCAAAAGAGGGGCCTTCACAACCCAGCTCCGCCAAAAACTTCAAGTTGAATGTCAGACACAAGTGTCTTCAAAACTCTTTATACTACTCTGCCTTATGTCTTGGATGTCTGCTCTCTCCTTTCCCTTGAAAGGGGAGACCTCTATCCCTGCCTCCCATTGAGAATGTGGTGGCCAAAAACTCAGAAAGCCAACTCCCAGGATGGGGGCACCCATGTCACTCTTCCTTCCTTCCCCCATCTGTCTGTCTACAGGAAGTCACAGTGTACTCTTACTCTTCTGCAGCCTTGGTCCTGCCTCTTGCAAATACTTCCTGAGTAACCTCAGTCAATTGGGCTTTAATGCACATGGTGATACGTGCCCTTGCTAACAATTGTATGTCTTGTTTCTCCTCTTAGTTCATAAACTGAGCTGGGCAGGGACTGCCTCTTACTTGCCCTCGTTTGTTCTTTCCT
>NW_004955438.1:16225731-16237165 GCF_000276665.1 Chinchilla lanigera
GGATATTTGCCAAAGGAATGAGATAAAGTAGAAATAAGCTCCTTCAAGAGAGTCACTGCTTCCTCCCTCTCATGACCCCAGGGTCTAGCGCAGTTCTGGGCACCAGGATTGGATACTGGGCACCAGGATTGGTAATTTGCAGGTGCATGCCTATAATCTCAGCACTCTGGGAGACTGAGGCAGGAAGATCGCAAATTTGAGGCCAGCCTGGGCAACTTAGTAAGACCATGTCTCAAAATAAATTGTTTAAAGAGAGCTTAGGGATGCAGCTCAGTGGCAGAGCACAGGGTCAGGCATGAGGGTTCAATCCTCAGTACCGCAAAAAAGAAAAAAAAAATTCTGACAGTTTTTCCTTTTTTCTGTGATCATTCAATGTATATATTTTTAATTTATTATTTAATGTTGCTCAAAGCAAAGGCAAGTTAAAAATTTAAATTATTAAAATTTTAGCATTTATGTTGCGTGATGCTAGTTGTAGATGCAAACAACAGTGCATTTAACTTGGGTGTGGACTCACTGAGGTCACACAATTCCTATTTCGCAGGTGGTTCGTGCGTGCGTGCGCGTCTGCGTGTGCGTGCGTTTCCTTTTCATCAGGCAGGGAAATATTGCAGAAACCAAGCACCCTGGGTTTCTTTCCCTTCCAGAGCCCAAACTCTACCAGCTCTCTGTGCTCTTGCAGAGGAAAAGGAGAAGGAGGGGTAGGAAAGAGTAGGGAGTGAAGAGTCCAGAGTGGAGAGGGAGAAGGAGGGGAGGGGGAGACGAGGGGAAGGGCAGGGGGAAGGTCCTGGAGGCAAAGGCGCCGCGTCTTCCCTTTCCCTTCCCTGCATCTACTTATGAGTGCACAGCCCGAGCAGTAGGATGGGGTCTTTGGCCTCCAGTATTTGACACCCTGCTGTGAACAGGGAGCATGCGTGTGTGGCCTCTGTGAACAGCTCACCTTGGCCTCGCTTTGAGCCTCTCTGAAGAACCCATGTGTCCTTCATTGACTAGAACTCCGTGTTCATGGGGCATGATGAAAGCGTTATGCAAACAAGGTGACAAGGCTAGCAGGGCACACAGCACTAGGCCCTGTGTTCACAGCCACGACCCACTGTCCCACCAGATTGCACTTGCAAACCCAAGACCAAAGTTACCGCTGTGGAAAGTCTCAAGAGGGCCGAGCAGAAAGCCCAGCTGTGGATTTTTGGGGCTGGGGATCCATGCTTCCGGGGGCCTGTCCTGGAGCAGAGTCATTACTCAACCAATATCTGATTAATTAATGAACAAATGTTAATTCTTAAACACAGGGCTCATTCACCACAATTCAGTTTTCTATTGACAGTAGGCAGAATCAAGATATTAATCCCTTGGATAAGTTTTCACAGTTTCTGAGCCAAGAATTTTAATTTGCTTTTCTTACATGAGATTGATTAATCAGCTGCAAGGCTGAACAGGCTTGAGTTCCACCAGTCCCATTTTTGGTTAGGCAGTCCTCAAGAGAGAAGGGGATAGAAATTGATGTGGCATGAAAAATTCATGGCTGGGGGAGGCAGGTCGCTGTAAGGGAAAGATGAATCTTTATGGCAGATAGAGTTTGATGTGTTAATAACCACTCTTGCTCTGAAGAGCTCACACGAACAAAGTGATTGAGGCAAAACTGCTTTAAAAGTTTGAGGGACTTGTTCTGTACAAGCCCTGAGCTTTCCTATGGGAGCCCTGTATTAATGACACGGTGACTAAATGCCATTTAAAGGAGCTGAAATGCAGTTTTCCCAAGGAGGAAGAAATCCAGTGATAGGTGCCTGCAGACCTAATTCCATTTTATCTTTCTCCTAAATGAAGCTCATTGTTATTGAAGAGATTCAAGAGAACCAGAGTTACACTAGATTTATTCGCTTGACCAACACTAATCAAGTGCCTAATGTATACCAGGCACTGTTGAATGCTGGGAGCAAGAGCCAGTAAGTGACCCGATGAGTTTCCAGTTTATCCTGAAATGAAAACTGAAGGGATGGATGGAGTCAGCTGGGAGGCCCTTCCGTCTCCTGGCACCCTGCGAAATGACCAATTATATTGAGAGCCCTCAATGTTGGAGGAAGTCATTTTACCCCACAGAGGTTGTTGTATCTATGGTCGCCATGGCAACAGATAAACCAGAGCTGGAACACGGGTGTGTGCCCCAGCTGTGAGCTGCCTCCTCCTCCTCTGAGTGCCAGCCTGATCTGCTCAGTGTGAAGCGGAAACCATTTCCCTGCATGTGGAATTTGGCTGGGGAAGAGCAGGCAGATGGGAAAGGGAGACAGATAGTAGAGCTACTACCGAATCACAAATGTAAGCTAAGAAGTGTGGATTTATTGGACCCTCCTGGCATGCCATGCTTGTGGTCTCGTCTTGTTTGATCCTCACGATAACTCTATGATTGGCTGTGCCCGTTCCCGCTAGGTGAGGAAACTGGGGCTCACAAGGGCTTCAGATATGTCCTGTCTGATCGCAAAGCCGGCGCTCTCATTGCCAGATGGCTGTGGTTCGAAATGCGGGTGCAGCGTATCTGCGAGTTCAGTGGTGGGATGCCGATTCCCAGGTTCAGCTCCAGACCTACTGGATTACAGTGTCTGGGGGTGGGACCCAGGAATCAGAACTTGAAAGGATTTTGGAGAGCAGCTGGTCCAAGTGAGGCTCAGAAAGGGGAAACAACTTGTCCAAAACAAAACAAATCAAAACAAAACAAGCCTGCTGAGACCTTAACTACAAGGTCATTAACTCAAGAGACGATTAGGACCAGTGGAGGGAGTGTTGTATGCCTCCTTCCCTTGGACAGTCCCCAGGCCAGTGGCTTCTGTCCCAGGTCTTCTGTGGCAGCTCTGTGGACTTACAGGGAGTACAGTGGAGTTTTTGCAGGGAATCAGAGCATCGATATGCCAGGTCCAGTTATTGAAAAGTTGTTTTTTCATGTATGACAACAAGGCTCCCTAGAACTGGGGCTCCAATCGAAAAGAAAAGAAGAGAGCTTATTACATTTTCTTTCCAGCGTTTCTGTCTGTGAGGCCAACCCACTTCCCAGTCCGGTCACCAGGGCAACGGTGATCACCCCCACCTTGACAGCCAAGTGCATATGCAGCTTCTTGCACCCACATCTAGGGGCTCGGGACACAGCCCTGTAATCAGCCTCCCTCTGCCAGCAGGCAGCCAGCAGCAACAGCCAGAGGCCCATCACCCCATCCCAGCTCTGCAGACACCCCCTCCCCAAGCTCACACACTGATCTGCTTCCCTCGCCCACTGCCTCCCAGGAGACAAATGTGCAATCTGTGTATCATGCAAATGTGTATTATCACCTCTGGAGGGAGGGATCTGCCCTGAGAGGAGCAGAGCCCAACACACACAGCCCACACATGAGAAAACACCCCCTCCTGGGCAGGGGAGTGGTGGCAGCCAACGCCCTCTTCCCCTGCAGAGACAGTTGTGGGGGCGGTTGGAGGGGAGGAAGAATTTGCAAAGTGACTATCAGAGGGGAGGCTGGGCTGCCACTAGGGGGAGGGGGCTGTGGGAGCTGGGTGCCCACTGCCTGTCGCAAATGAAGCAGCTCCCAGCTGCTTGCAGAGCCCCTTGGGCTCCCTGCAGAGATTAGAGCCCCTTCTATGGCCACAGCCACCCAGCATCAGATTAGCAGGTAATGTGTGTGCCCTCTTTACAGCAGGCTGCTGGGGACCTGATTCTCCATCAGGACTTGCAAAGACCAGCTCTGTGCAGCTCCTCCGGCTGAGGGGGCCCACCCCAGAGCTCACTTGCTCTGCTACACTCATCTGAGCTCCTTCTTCGACCAACGAATCTCAACAACGCTTCCTCCAGCCCATCTCCATCTTCATCTGCTATTCCAGATGATGCAGCTGTTTCCCTCACCCCGCTCCCCACAACATTCACCTGTTTTGAATACATCCTAGGCCTGCTGGTGTTCTCTGGCTCTCACTAACTCCCAGGGATGAAGGATTGGTTTTTTTCTTTTTTTTCCTCCAGGCCTGCAAATTGAACCCAGGTCCTCATACTCTTATTTTGAGACAAGATCTCACTAAATCATGCAGGATGGCCTCAAACTTGAGGATTCTCCTACCTTCACCTCCAGAGTGGCTGGGATGACAGGCATACAGCCTCACCCCAGTGATTAGGTCTGGATTACTCTTCCTTCTTAGTTCCCTGAAGCTTGAGGCCAACCACAGGCCAGCCGAAAGGCCTTCTGACTGGGATGAAGCTTGGCCCTGAGCACTGGGAATCTGTAATCCTAGCATATGGCAGGCCGAGGCAGGACGATTCCGAGTTCAAGGATAACCATGACCCTGTTTCAAAATACAAAACCAAAATCAAAACCAAAATCAAATCAGAACCAGTTGGGACTTGAAGTTCAAGGCCCTTAATTCCCCAAGAGTCAGTTGTGACTAGCTGGGGAGCCTTACACACCTCCTTCCCTTGGACAGTCCCCCGGCCTGAAGTTCTCTATGGCGTCTGGACACAGCTTGTGTGGCTGAGCGCCTGGCTGGGAATGCAGCAGCTGCCTGCATAGGACCCTGATCACTTCTCATCTGGCACTGCCTGACCTCCTCTCCCTCACTCTGGCTGCCGTGTGACTGCACCTCCTCCCAAGAAAGACTGTTTTCTAGGAAACCCAGCAGCACTCACAGATGAACAGAACAGAACAGAACGCTTGTTCTCTGTTACCTAGCCTAACTCTCGCTTGACAGAGTTGACACCCAGAGAAGGAAAGTGATTTTCCCGTGTGTACAGCTAGTTAGTGCGGAAACTCTGCTTATTCATTAGTGTAACAGACAATTAACAAGCATTTAATATGTGCCAGTCTTTATTCTAGACATTGCAAGTACAGTTGTGAATAAAATGGACAAAAATCCCTGCCTTCATGAAAAACAACATTCTAGTGGAGGATTGGAAGAGAAAAAGACCATAATCAACATGAATAAGTAAAATATTCAGAATATGAGACTGATAATTGCTAGTCCTGGTGATGGCGGGTGTCAAAGGTTAAATTGTGTCACCTCCCCACTCCCCAAATTTATAGGTCAAAGGCTTCATGCCCAGTTCTGAAGAATGTGATTGTATTTGGAGAGTCCTTAAGGAAGTGGTTAGGTTAAAGTGAGCCCTCATTCAAACCAACTAGTGACCTTGTAAGAAGGGGACATGTGGACACATCACCAGGAATGCCCGCACGAAGAGCAGAGCGTATGGGAGGCCCTGGAGGGAAAGCGGGCATCCATAAACAAGCAGACAGGGCTGCAGAGAAACAAACCTGGCATGCCTTGACCTTAGGCTTCTGTGGTTTAAGCTACCCAGCACATGTATTTCACTATGTCAGCCTCTCGCTAACTAATATGGAGGGATTTTAATTTCTTAAAAGGCATCTGAGCTGGCCTAAGAAGGTGGCATCTGGGTAAAACCCTGGAGGAGGGTTAGGGTTAGGATTAGGGTTAGGGTTAGGCTTAGGTTTAGGTTTAGGGTTAGGGTTAGGGTTCCTTTTGGGTATTTGGTCTCAGCAATGAGAAAAATAAGACATCTCCCTACCCCTAATTCTGCAGGCTGCCAGCTCATGGCCTTTTAAGAAATGCTTGTTCCACCCCAACAGCGAATGTGGCCATGTTCTTCTTGCATCCAGTCACTCTGACACTGACACATCAGTTGCCTTTTTCATGTAGAAGGTTTTTTGAGATTATGGCCTACCAGGACAATCCAGGATTTCTACTTACCTCAAGATCACCTTACATCTTAGGTTAGTCACATCGAAGTCCCTGTAGCCATGTAAGGCAACATTCCCTGGGTCAGAAGATTAGGACAGGGACATCTTTGGGGAAGTATTATTTTGTCTCTCTCCATAATCAATTAATTCAGCAGTTATTAAATTTTCTGAACCTGAGTTGAGAAGGATACTGGTTTGGTGGCAAGAGTAATAGTAATGGCAAATACTTGTGCCAGGAATTTTTCTAAGCATTATATGCAGACTATCGCATTTAATTCCCTCAACAACTCTTGGTGCTAAATACTATTATTACTGCTGTCTTACAAATTAGTAAAGTGAGAGACAGAGTGGTTAGGCAGAAAGGTAGAAAGCAGCAGAATTTGGATTTGAACCTAGGTAGTTGAGTTTCAAAGTCCATACGCTTAGCACCATGCAATTGTTAGGTGAATAAGTGAGGTGGATACACCTAGCTTTCTTTAGTTCTGTGTTCATGCCTAAGTCTTGTGACTTCTCTGAGCTTTAATTTCATTACCGGTCAAACTGCAATAGCGAAGCATCTTCTGAACTTCACAGGGCTGCTGTGAGGGCACAGTGAGATGACAGAAAAACAGGGTTCTAAGAGTTCTTCTCTACATCCTCATTCTATCATGTAACTGGCAGAAAGAGGGCTGGGGCTCAGGTTTCCTGGCAGCCAGGCTGAGACAGGCTCCTTCTATCCCACAGTTGTAATTGGAGTAGTTACCAATTCTAGTCATCAAATCGAGTGTTTTCGCTTCACCAACCGCCTGCCCTGTAACAGTCAACATCAAAGCTATGTCTTCTCAATTCAACTGACATTAAGAATGTCACCAAGTCTGAGATGATCCTGTGACAAAATCCAAACAGGAGATAACACTTCTTAGCTGGAACAAGGTAAAATTTACAAATGATATTGAGTATCAGTTATAGATCAAAGGGGAAAGGGGAAGCACTTCAGAAATTGACAGAAAATGAAGTCTCATGATATCTGCTTAGGAAAATCATCTTCCCTAGGACTTTGTCTCGTCTCCATCGTAATTCTATCATGTCACTGTCCCCTTCCATTGGCCCTGCACATCTCTTTAGTTGACTCAGGATCAAAAAAGCAGAATTTTAGCTATGGGGTACATCAGTCACCATTTTTGCTTTGAACTTCAAAGATAATATTGAAAAAAAAAACAGTAAAGACAAAGGAGATTAGCTCTATCACATATTAAGACATACATGGATCTCTCTTATTCACATGGGATATATTTCAAGAACCCCAGTGGATGCCTGATACCTTGGGTAGTATCCAGCTCTCTATATGTTATATTTTGTACCTATACATATGTATAAAGTTTAACTTATAAACTAGGCACAGTAAGAGATTAATGATAACCAATAATAAAACAGAACAATCACTGTATTAATCACACAAGCATTGTGATATCATGCCAGTCAATCAGATAAGCAAGGCAGCTACTAAGTGACTAATGGGTGGGTAAAGTATACAGCATGGATACACTGTGCAAAGGGATGATTCACATCCAATCCTGGGTGGGATGGAATAGAATGGCATAAAATGTCATTATTACCCAGAATGGAGCACAATTCAAGACTTAGGAATTATTCATTTCTGGAATTTTATACTTAACATTTTTTCAGACTACAGTTGACTATGAGTCACTGAAAGCATAAGAGGCAAAATTGCAGATAAGTGGGCACCACCATAGAACTAAGACATAGTAATACAGTCAGCACAGTGCTGGCAAAAGACAGACATAGAACAACAGAACAGCAACGAGAGTCCAGAAATAGACATGTGAGGCTAATGGGTAAAGATATCTTCACACACTGGCTGGGGAGAGATGGACTGTTAGGTGGGTGCTCCCCGAAAACTGCCTCACCATATAGAAAAAATAGCATCATATCGCTATTAGCTACTGGAGGTGAACTCCAGATGGATTTAGACTTAACTGTGATCAGTAAAAATATGAAGGCCAGAAAGAAGAAAATGTAGGAGACTGTTTCATGACTGTTTCAGTTACTTTTCTGGTTGCTGAGACAAAATCCTCAACACTCAGTTAAAGGAGGAAAGGTTTATTTAGCTCACAGTTTGTAGAAGTTTCAGTCCATAATCAGCTGGCTCCAAGGCAGGGTGGCATGGGAAAGGGGCATGGCAGAGGAGAAATAATCCATGGCAAGCAGGCAGGTGAAAGCACATTAGCCTTCCTTCTGTCTGTTATATTTTGTGCAGGCTACCCACCTTAGGGCAGGTGTAGCACTCGCATACAGATGAGAAAGAAGACATGGAACTGATGTGTTATGGAGTGTGCAAGGCTTTGTTTCAGTCTGCTTGGCTTCACACTGCTTTCTGGGATGGCCATAACTATGCCAGCACCATGCCAAGCCAATCAGTGGACTGATTTAGTAATCACACACTCTTGGTCCCAGCACCACACATTCCAGATCCAGCCACCTCTGAAAAAGCCCTATCTACGACCGCATGAAGCTTTTAGGGGACATCTAAACACAAGCCTTAACAATGATGGAAATGAACTTCATGGATGAAACTCATGGATGAAAAAGGATTCTTAAATAAGACCCAAAAATACACTCCACAGGACTAAAATTTGATGTATTTGACTATATCAAAATTATGTATGAATTATCATTCACTGAAGGAGAGCACAGATAGCTCAATTGAGATGTTAGTAAGAATTGCCTCCTCAGTACTCTATAGACATGATGAGGAGGAGGCCAAGGAGAGAAAACAAAGAGACTGAGAAAAAGCAGCTGCTTTGGCTGCACCACTAAGAGAAACAGATCCCAGGTCTGACTCCCCGGGCTCCAAGAAGAACTCGACAACTGCATTCATCTGCTACCACTGTTAAAAGCCAGGCCACCTCAAGAGGAACTGCCCTAAGAGGCCCCATGGGCCATGCCCTGGATACAAAGGAGACCACTGGAGATTGGTCTGCCCTTTGAGGTGGAGGCCCCAGAGCTCAGACCCATGCTACCAGTTAGTCCAACAGGAATGAGAGGGCTTGGGGCATGGTCTGCCTTCTCCCTCTGGCCAGACCGTCATCTCCATCGAGGAGTCCTGGGTAATCATGACTATGAAGGAACAAGAAAACAGCCTGTTGCTAGACACAGGTGCAAGTCTCTCGGTCCTTCTTTTCAATCCTGGCCTTCCTTCCAGCCATCATACCTCAGTGAAAGGAGTCACTGGTGAGGAGGTAATACGCTATTTTTGACAACCCTTAGGCTGTAACTACTTAATAGGTCCTTCTTGCATATATCTATCTTCCTGAGAAACCACTTTGAAGATACCACCACGTATTACAGCAGCCATTGATATTTTCCTACTAATCTATCCATAACTGTGTAAAGTTTATAATGTTCCTATCCTATTTCATAAATGGATGTCTGTTTATTATTATGTGTTTCCTACAACAACCACTGAGAATAGTTAATGATTTTTCAATAGGTCACTCATGTATAGCTCTATTTATTTTCTTTAGAAGCCACTTTGAAGATACCAAAGTATAGTACAACAACTCTTGATAATCTCCTACCTCTTTTGTCTGTAACTCACTATTATTTGTCTATTTGTTTTCCTGAGAAACTATTTTGTAGATAATAATATGTAAAACGATAACCATTGATAATTTCCTACCATTTTGTCTGTAGTTTGCTAAGTCCCCCCTATTATTATGTTATCCTTCTTTTATTCTTTAAAATAAAAAATAAAAAATAATTATGTATGAATTATCATTCACTGAAGGAGAGCAAAGAGCAAGCTAACAGGATGCATAAAATATTGGGAAGATATTTGTAATGAGAAGGGATTAATATTTAGAATATGTAAGAAACTTTTTCAATTCATTCAAAATAAAAAAACTATGGGAAATCCAGCAGAAAATTAGGCCAAGGATGTAAATGGCTAATTTATAGAAGGAAAAACATCTCAATGATTCAGTATGTGGAGAAAGTCAATATGCCAATCATCCGAAATATAGAAATGAAAATTACAATGTGATACTATCTTACTATTAGATTAATATAAATTAGGACATTAGCTAACACCAGATATTAGCATAGGCAGTGAGGAAATGGGAATCTTCCTACCTTCATGTGCCACTGTTTGGAATGTAACCTGGCAAAGCCATCCTGGAAGGCCACGTGAAACCAAGCAGAGTGAAACTAAGCCCTGCAGACTCCATGACCCATTCATTCCATCTCCTCCTTCTCATCTGTATGGGACACAGCCAGTGCCCATTCCAGTGTTGGCTGTGATAGCAATGAACGGCTGACAACCTAACTATCCATTTTTGAGGAGTTAGTTAAGTACAATATGTTAGACACACAAATTGAATTCCATCAGTGGCAGAATTAATGAACACATGACCAGCTAAATTTCTGGTATGGTTTGCAACTTAAATGTACTCCAAAGACCACGTGTGGAAGGCTTGCCCCCCACCCCCACCCCAGCCTGTGGAGTTATTGAGAAATGGTGGAACCTTAGGAAGGTGCGGCCTAGGGGGAGGAAGCGGGGTCACTAGAAGGCGCCCTTGAAGTAGGCATTGGGACCCTGGCCTCTTCTTCCAAAGCCATGAGACTGACAGTCTTCCTCTACCAAAATGTACTGCGCCCCCACGGGGCCCTCTGAAACCATGAGACCTAATAAATCTTTCCTTCTTTAAATTCTCTCAGGTATTTTGTCACAGCAACAGAAAGCGAATAGAACCTCTCGTATATTATGTTGAAGAAAAAACGAGGACTAGGACGGGTTCTCACCACAAAGCCAGTCATTTATATTTATATTTAAAATAGATACGTAAGCTAAAAGCATTAATGTATGTCTTGGGACACATTATAAATACACTGGAGGATGCCTACACAGGGAGGGGTAGAGAAAGGGGTGTGCGGGGCAGGAATATGTGCAAAATAAAAGATGGTCCTTGCTGACTCTAACGAGCTGAAGGATATGAACAATATTGAACGCTCATTCCCAGAGTACAAAAGAAATTGCTCCGGCTCCCTTGATTGCCTCGTTGTCTTAACCAAGTGCGAGTGACTCAGCCTGCCTGCAGCAGCAAGGCCCCTGTCCACGCAGCGCCCGACTGGCTCTCTCCTCCACGCCCTCGTTCCCGGCTCCCTACGCTCCACTCTGCCCACTTCTCACAACCCACGCACGCCCACCTGCACCCATAGCACTGGCCCTTATTTCTCCAGTGAATCTTTAGGGACTGTTTAGGCGTCTGTCTTCCAGGTGGCATTTTCTGGACGCTGCCCTGCTACCAAATGTCACTATCTCCAGGACTGTATTCCCACACACCTCTCCCTCATCACCCGGGTCTTAATTTGGTAGACATCCTTCTCCCAGAGCTGGAGTTGAGCAAGGGAGGTCCTTGCATCCGTAGCCTGTCAGCTGAGCTTGCGGATTTAGGAACAGCTGGAAAGTTATGGCAAGTAAAGCTGGACCCGAGCCCACCGCCTTCTTTTCTGCTCCTCGTTGATTGGCTTAGCCTCCTCCGCCCAGCATCCGCCCCCAGCCCGCCTCCGCCAGGGGAGGGAGGTAGGAGGCTCTGCGCACGCGCCATTGGGAGGGGCAAGCTCGGCGGGGGCGGGGCGAGGGCAGTGGAGGGCAAAGAGGAGCTCGCGCGGGAGCGTCGTCTTGCGCGGCAGTTGCGTCCCAATTCGGACGCACGCGC
>NW_004955438.1:16237471-16263873 GCF_000276665.1 Chinchilla lanigera
GCGCCCGGCGGTCCATGCCTCCGCCGCCGCCGCCCGCCGCCGGCGTCGCGATGGATTTCGGTCAGAACAGCCTTTTCGGCTACATGGAGGACCTACAGGAACTCACCATCATCGAGAGGCCGGTCCGCCGGAGCCTCAAGGTGCGCCCCGCGGAGAGGAACTGCCCTCGGGGCGCGGCCCGCCGACCCCGCCACCGTCCCGACCTCCTCTAGCGCCCGCGCCGTGTCACTCTCCGCCGGGTGCCCGGGCTCCCCTCGACGCGGCCCGGCTCCGAGTCCTGACCCCGTTCCCGAGGGACGGCCCCGTCCGTGCCCCTGCTCCGGCCCGGCCCCGCGACCGCGACCCTCCACAGGCTCCTTGTCCCCGAGAACCAGCGCGGCCCGGCAGCCGGCGACCTCCCCCTCGGGCCGCCCCTCCCCCGCCCGCCGGGGTCCCCTGGGCCCGGCCGCTTCCACCCCGGCCCACCCTTCGGTTGACACCTTCACCCCCGAACACCGGGGCCCATCCCCTTCCCGCCGCGCTGCCGACCACATTCAGCTCGGATCCCCGTTCCCTGGGCAGCCCGGCGTCCCTCTACTCACGACTGGCGCCCAGAGTCGTCTCTGTCCCCGTCTTCAAAGCCCTCTCAACCCTTTGCTCCCAACCTGAGTCGCCGCCCTTCTTTCCCCCCAGCCCCTCCAGGACTGTGGCTCCCAGCCCCCTTGAGGAGCCCACGTTCCGCCAGTTCCCCCTGCCCCAATTCGCTCCCCCACCCCGCAGAGTCATCTTCCCAGCCTCCCAGCGGTTCCAGCCCCCACCGCCGGCAAATTTAGTTTAGGGACACCCCCCTCCCCTCCGCCTCCCTCCTGTCCAGTCTCCTTTAGAGCTTCTCACTCCCACCTGCCGCAATGTCTCCAACCTTTGATTTCCTTCCAACCTCAGAGTTTAATCCCATCCCTCCCCCACTCCAGCTCTGGTCCTTTTCATTCCCACTCGGTTGCAGTCTCGTTCGCCCCTCTTTTAGCATTTCCTAGGGTGGGTGAGTCTTGGGGTATTGGAGGTAAAAGTGTGTGTGTATACATACACATATATAACGTATGCATTGGTATTATATATGAAATTGATTACAGCGAGGTTCTGAAGCCACAATGTGATTTTCAAGCTGCGGTCTAGAAGCTGGAAGAGTGAAAAAAGAACAAAACACCCTCCACGCCTTACAAGATCACCCAGAGAGAAACCTCTGTGTCCCTAGAATCATCAGATCCTTAGTTTTCATTGTTACTACTTAATTGGAGAACTTTTCATTAGTCTGCACTTAGAGTGTGTGTGGGCTGGGGGCATGCCTGACCGGTGTTTGTGCGCCTAATTTGTATTTTATACTTGGCAGACCCCAGAAGAGATAGAGAGATTGACGGTTGATGAAGACCTCAGTGATGTCGAGAGGGCTGTTTATCTGCTCAGGTATTTCCTAGTCTTTCTTTGAAATTGTTTTTCTCTCCCTGTGGTGGCCTAGCTGAATGCTTTCTGAAATGTCTTGCTTCCCTTGAGTTAGGATTTACTTACCCGTTTGAACAGAAAGCTTGTGCATGTAAAACAGTTAATTATGTTATGGATTTGATTAGGTGTGGGTTTAGGAATTTGAGAGCCGAAATCAAAGGAGATGCCTAACTTATAGTATATTGTTTGGAGGAGGAGAAGCAGGACAATTAACTTTATCCCTTGTTTCTTTGCCAGTTTGGTTTTGCTCACTTTAGATTCAGTAAGTTTAGATGAGACTTAAAGGTATCCAGTGAATAATTTTTCAGTTCATTGTGTAGTGTGAACCTACTATTTACTATATAGGAAAAAGATCAACAAATTTGAATAAGCTGTGTAGGACACTCTGTTTATAGTACTTTTGCGATATGAGTTTTATAATTTTGCCTGAGAATTGCTTTTAAATTTAATTGAGCCTACTTTCATTTAAGTTTCAAACTCACAGTCTCCACAGGATTGCTTTAGGCAAATGGTGTTGCAAACACTGATATAAGATTTTTCTGAATTGTTTAAAATTGCGTTATAGATTTAGCTTCTTTAAAACTTATATAATGAGCATTAATGAGCATATCAATGAAACTTTCAGAAATGGAAAATTTTTCTGAGGCATGTGTGTTTAAAATTCTGCTAATTTAGAAATTTGTTAAATTAAAATTGTGTCGACTTGCACATGTTCTCTCCCTTTTGGTAAATTAGCCTCCACTTTTGTTTTTATCAGAATCAGATGTGGAAAGTGGGTTAGTTACCCCCTAGGATATTCATCATCGTTGTTTCCTTAGCTTAGGTCTACTTTGCTGATTTCAAGGCTCCAGCCAGTTTCTCCTGTGCTATTCTTGTTCATCAATGATGTTTCCAGTTCCATGTTATCCATTGAATGAGTCTATATGAAAAGGAAATTTCCTCTCAGGACGTTTATTTTCTTAATTATTCTTTAGCCAACTAGTGGCATCTTGAGTTTCAGCTCTTGACTTTAATCAGAGTATCTGCATGCCTACCATTGAGACCATGCCTTCCCACAATTCTGTCATTTAACATGGCTTCTGGATCTCAGGCTTTATCTTGATACCACCCCTCTCCCCCTTTCTAGTTATCTATGGTAGCATGCTCTGATCATTTCTACCTGTTTATTTAAAACTTTTATTTATCTATCAATTAATGGTAGGTGTCTTTGGTTTTTACATACAGCATATTCCAACCTTTAGCCGATTCTGATGTTTTATTGGGTTGTATTTGAAGTATTTTGTTCCTTAATAATTAACATATTTAAAGCGATAAACAGTAGTTGTCAACACTTGCCTTTTTTCCAGTTCTTCTATTAGAAGGAGGTAGGCAATTAATTCATGAAAGGTGGGTAAATTTAACATACAGCAGTTAAAGATTTGAAATAAGCCCCGGCTCATTCCTACTCAGTTCTTTAGTATGAACACTGGCTTAGGAAATAGAGAGTCCTGCTCTACTTACTTGTGATAGCAGACACCTTATTCTAGATATCAGTGATAAGGCTTCCTTTTTCAGGAAAGCTGATTTGTTTTCCGCTTTGCTTTTATTGTTGGTTACAGAACCAGGCCGTCTAAGTTTTCTTTATTTTTTCAGACGTAGGACATAAGTTTGACTTAGTTCTGGAACTTACAAAGCCCTTATAGAGTCAGATGGGCCCTGCCATTGTTAGAGAAGAGAGTTTCAAAAGAGATCCAATGTCTCCTTTAGTTTCCTGTGGCTCATCTCCGGTTAAGGAGGTTTGCAAGGTGCCCAGGAAGGGGAACACTAGTTTGGTTGTATTTGGGTTCTCCAGCTGAGTTCTTCTTTTGTATTCCTACCATCTCACCACCTCCTAGGGGAAAGCGTGTTTTCACCTTTGGGCCAGTGTCTGCAGGGATCATGCCAAGACTACCTGAAAGGGTCTTTCTTTCCTGGGATTTGCGGGGGGGCGGGGGAGAGCTGGGTTGTCCCACAGCTTTCTTCCACACTCCCTCTGTTAGGGGCTCCACATCTGCTCTCTTGTATTGAGCTTTTCTTTAGAATGCAATTTATTCCTCCTTAAGAATTTCTTCTTTCTAATGCTATAGAACCTAACACTGACTCCTGTTTTTTTTCTCTGTTCGAGCTTTTTGGTTTACTTTTGAGTGCTATACCTTTTCCTTTTAGGATATTTAATATTCATATATATGTATATAGATAGTCTCTGCTTTTGTGTGTCAGATTTGTTTCTTTAGTTGTCTTACTTTGCATATTAAAATGTTTGGAATATAATGTTAAATTAGAATTCAGAATCAAATGTGTAAGTATCAATAAGAAACCATTTTATGTTAGTGTAGATTCTAATAGCACTTAAATTGAATTCAGTATCTTTAAAAAGCATTATATTCAGAGTACTGTCATCCAATGAAAAACAAATCACACCGTTCATTATCTTACCCTAAAATGTGACAGGTCAGTTATTAATGCCATTTTCACAATTTTTTAGAGCAGTACAGTATTTGAATGCTTGACACAGATGAATTTGTGGTTTTGCATAAATATGATGCTGATATACCCATCTGTGGCATTTAGCACTGAAGCAAAACAGTTTTCCTAATAGTCACAGCTTGTGTCTTAGTCAAAATCATATCATACCATATTTTTCCTGTGTGATTTTAGCATATATTATAGGAATGCACTGAAAATATATGAATAATCTTGAGAAGAGTCTTAAGTATTTTACTGTGCTTTCATTAAGTTAGTCTTTGCATATATCTCTAAATGCCTAGCAGACCCTTAGATCAGACTTTCAGAATACTCAATAAGCAACTCCATCCTGGAGTCCTTCACTTTTAAAAACAGCTTTATTGAATTATAAATTGTGTGTGTGTGTGTGTGTGTGTGTGTGTGTGTGTGTGTGTTTTACTCTGGATTCAACCCCGAGCCTTTGCACTGAGGTATATCCTCACCTTTTTTATTTTTGATTTTGGGACACAGTCTCCCTAAGTTGCTTGGGTTGGGCTCAGAGTTGTGATCTTCCTGCCTCAGCCTCCCAGAGTACTGGGATTATAGGTGTGTGCCCCCCTGCTCAGCTGAGCCCTATGATTTAATGCTTTTTCTATCTTAATTATTTCCTGTGTGTTGTGGCCAAGATGTTTTTATCCTGAGGTGTGACAGCAAAATTAGCACAGTTTTTTTCTTTGTTTACAATTTCTTAGAGGATTCCTTCTTACTGTAGACCTTAAAACTTCAGTGCATGATTTTTTTTCTTTATAGAACACTCACATTTTTATGTAAAAGAAGCATTGCATGGTAAATCTGAATTGTCTTGTGATTTGGGGCCATTTTTAAATAAAATAAAGGTTATCCGAACACAAGAACTGCAGTTGTGCCAGATGGCACAGATGATGAAAGATTTCATAATATTAATTGAGATGGTGCACTATTTAGAACTCATGTATTGTTTATTTCTGGAATTTTCCATGTAGTATTTTCAGATCGTGGTTGACTGTAGATAATTGAAAACTCGGAAAGCAAAACCTGGAGTAAAGCAGGACTACTGTGGCATAGTCTACTCACCCATTTGGCAGTGGGTGGACCTGGGTTTGTTTCCACTCAGGCCTACACTTTTGAAGCAGCTATGCTGGCCTCCTCACTGTCACTCACAGACAGTGTGGTCATCCCTAACTCTGCCTTTCCGTGTCCCACAACACCCTTTTGTTGTACCTACCTGCCATTTATGATCCTCTGGGGCAGCCACACTCTTGCCTCTGAGATGGGCCTTTCGTAACTGCTGAAACCACTTGGTTACACCTCCGTCACCTGACAGTTAATCTTCGCTACACAGGCCTTGACTTGTGTGCATATGTACATTTTCTTTAACAGATTGTAACCTCTTGGAGGACAAGCCTTATTTTATGTTGTTTTGGAATTCATTTTGCCCTTTGCTGTGATATAAATACATTATCTCTTAATGGAAAGAAGATGACCAAAATGCTAGATGAAATAAGCCACTTAGGGTTTTCTCTTTTGTGTTGTGGGCAGTAGACTTGGGCAGACTTTGGTTATATCCTCGTCTCCTTATTCATTATCCTTGTGACCATGGGAAAGGAACTTACAGTTTTTGAGCCCTGGTTTTTTCATCTGTAAAGTGGAAACGGTAATCTTGCTTTCCCAGAGTGCTTGTAGTACACGTGGAACAGCTGGCACAGAGTGGGTACCCAGTTAACGTTCATCCTTTTCTGTCGCCTTTCTAGCTTCCTAGCTACTTAAGTGCTTGAGAGGAGAATGGTATTATTTTTTCCTTCTAATCATTTAATAAAGTAACAAACAAGTAAATATGTCAACTGAAGTTTGTGATAGATTTCCACTGACTTCCTTTACTAATAATACTTATCAGAAATCAGACTCTTCACACGGTATAATGAAGCATTTTTAACTGAGTGATAGTATGGCAGCGTGTTTTGCAGGATTATATCTTCGCGAATGATTCTCTTAAGCAGTATTTACTTTTTATATTATTCATTAAATGTGTTGTTTAATGTACCTAATCCAGTTTGTATCTTGCTTGCTATTAAATTAACTTTTGAGTTTTTTTTTTTTTTTTTGGTTTTTCTTTGGTACCGGGAACCGAACTCACGACCTTGCGCTTGCCAGGCAGGCGCTTTGCCGCTGAGCTAAATTCCCAGCCCCTAACTTTTGAGTTTTAAATTGTTTCTCACTTTATGCTGTGATTTTCAAAACATTTTGCATTTTATCTCCCAGGGATGTCACATAATAAAGTACATCTATAGTTGGGGCTGGTTTCCCATTTAATCAGCCTATTTATTTATTTATTTTAAAGGAGCAAGTGCTCCCCCTAGTGATAGAACAGAATGAGATTTCTGTTGCCAAATCAGTAGATGTAAACGCAGGGCTGTAATTTGTGGTCATGGCTAATCAGTCTGCAAGCTTTGCTGTCCTCTCTTGTAGTCAGGACCTGAATTGGGTGGCAGGGAGGGAGAACTCCAGTGGGCAGCTTTGTACTTGTCTAGCTTTTTTTTTTTTTTTTGGTATTGGGAATTGAACTCAGGACCTTGCACGTGCCAGGCAGGTGCTAGTTTTTGATTATCTTTCAAAATGCCTATCCCTTTTGTTATCTAACAGTAATACTTTGTATGAAAAACTCCTTTATGTGCCCATATTTTAAGAATTTCTATTTTCTCACGTTTCTTCTACTATTGTTTTGATTTCTATTTTTTATGCCTTCTGTGTTTCAGTGAAGTGTGGGGGAGGGGCAGGAAGCGGGGAGGAAGGAGGGAGGGAGAAAGAGAGAGCCCGCTCAAGTATGCAAAGTCCGAAGCTGTGTGTGTGTGGGGTGTTAGTGTGGGTTTTGTTCAATATTGCCTGCCCAATTTTCTTTAGTGATGTACAAGAGAAACTTTTTAATCCTTTACAGTTGGGATGGGTAGTTGGTTAGTTAATAGAAAATGGTTAAAGTGGGGAATCATAAAAATGATACATACCTTCAACATTTCATTTTAATGTAAACCTTAAGTCTTATTCTTTTGCCAGTCTTTTGGTGCAGAGCCATGACTTTTCCTTTCTTTCTGCTGATTATAGTTCTGAATCTGCTTTTGTGCCTAAATCACCCCTTGAATGCATTTGCAGTATCAAGTTGAGATTTCTCTAAAGTTGAGTGAGAATTTAAAGATGCTTTGAAGCAGCCTGAAAGCACAGTGCTAGGTTTTCATGATTTCTTTTTGTCTTTTACGAGTTGCTTTGTTCTTCCTTCAGTCACAGTTCTCTTTGATAGTTTTGTGGAGTTTTTCAAAAACTTTCAACTTAGTTTTCATAGCTGTAACATTTGGATTCATATATTTATGTAATATTTAATTCTGTAATTGCAATAACAGGGTTAGCATGTTTTTACAGAGGTGTCTTTTAACACTTCCATTCCCTAGTTGAGAGAGACATTAACACACGCTGTGTGATGACCTTGCTTCATCCCTGGTATTCCTTTCTTGTCTCTCCATTGAACTTAGTCTCATAGTCTGGTGTGTTCTTTCTTCCTCCTTATATACTTAAAAGAGAAATTAATGAATTTGGAATCTCAACTAAGTTACCCCTATAAGCATATATTTCCTTTGTTTTTAAAAGCAAACTTTGACTATATGCAGAAATACATACAAATCGTAAGTATACAGCTTGTTGAATTTTTGCAAGTAAGCACATCAGTTTTCTAGCATCCAGACCAAGATACAGGACATTATCCATTGGATCCACTTAGTAGCCTTCTTAGTAATCCTATTGTAGTTTCTCCAACCCTTTGCAAGGGGTGGTTACTCTCCTGAGACCTAACACCATAGATTCATTCACCTGTTTTCAAACTTTATGTACTTAGAACTACAGTCTGCATTCTCATGTGTCTAGATTCTTTTGTTCAACATTTTAAAAGAGATTTACCTGGATTGCTGTATGATCCATGCAGTGTTCATTTTCCTTGCTGTATGGTATTCCATTGCATGCCTATATCACCTTTTCTTTTTACTATTCTTAGCATTTGGCTTGTTTTTAGTTTTTTCCTTATGAAGAATGTTGTTATAAACATTTATATGCAAGTCTCTTAGTGAATATATACATTTCTTCCTAGAGGTAGAATTATTGGGTGTAGCATATTCATATGTGCAGCTCCAAAGATAGTATAAAATTTCAAGGATATAAGCAGTGAACTTCCTATTTAATAGCTTTTAGGAATTTCTCTTCTTTGTAGACGATTTGTTTACAGCATCTAACTGCTTTTGTTTCCCTATAAGAAAAGGAGTTTCGGTAAGTTTTTACAATTAGTGTTTATACTGCTAGAATGTTTGTAAGAAAACTTATAACCATAAGGTAGCCTTTTAGGACAAGATGTTTCATGAAGTACTATTGCTTTGAGAAAGAGAAAATGGATGTTGGAAGTCCTTGACATGTTTCCGGGGGTACCACTCCCAGTCCCAGAATCCGTAGAAAGCAGAGTGATCTCATGGGAGCTATAGAGAAAGCTTAAAAATAAAAAGTACATTATTTTCATCCTCTTTTAGTGATCTAAGAGTAAGAGGTCCCAATAACCATTGATAGTTTCCTACCACTTTGTCTGTAATTTGGTAAGCCCCCCCTATTATTATGTTATCCTTCTTTTACTCTTTAAAATAAATAAAAAAAAAAGAGTAAGAGGTCCTATTTTTAAAAAAATCACCCAGGCTGTCATCCTCTGTTAAGAGGATGTGCAAATAACTTGCCTTTCTACATAGAAATTGCAGGTATTTTCATTTTCTGTTTTCTTTTTGGACAGAAGGACCATTGTTCCACATATTAAGGGGAATATATTATGGATTTCAGCTGTATGTCTTCCAGTATTGCTAAGACCAAATTTCTTAGGTTCTTAGGTTCTTAGGTTCTGTTTTGGAAAAGTACTAGATCTCTGACTATTAGGGGTTTGGAGGTTTATCTCCCATCTCCTTTTCCTTGTCTTTTGTTCTGAGGACAACCACAGGAGGCATCTGTTTCTTTTTTCCTCCTTACTGAACCTTCAGAAGGCTCTCTTTGTGAATCAGTAGAAAGCAGAGTGATCTCATGGGAGCTATAGAGAAAGCTTAAAAATAAAAAGTAGATTATTTTCATCCACGTAAAAGTGACCCATATAATGGCATTGAAAAGGCCTAGAGCTTAATGTCATGATGTAATTATGAGAGAGCTGACCAAAGGTCTTGTCTTATAAATATAGCTGTTTGGTTACTTATTTAAAGTATTTATAAAATTCTATAATAAATTTGTAATGAGTTTTTATACAGACTTGAATAAAATGTAGATTCAGTATGCAATTCAATGTAGCTATATTATGACACATTTGTGTATGTTATTAATGTATATGTATATGTATATATTTCATGAATGGTTAATTTATATCAACACCCCTTGGAAAGTGGTTAAGTGAGACGCAGAAAGACTGAATTTTATCTTAAATGATAGCTAATTAATTCCCAGTAAAATTTTGGAATTGCAATGCTTTGCTCCCCACCTTAAGTTGAATTGTGCAGTGGTTTCATAATATTCCCATTAAGAAATAAAATGTTAACTGTACCAAGTTGTAAAAATCATAGCTCTTTAGAATTAGAGTTACATGAAAGAAACCACCAAATAAGTCCAGTGCTCTTTCAAATCTGTACGTCTTTCACCTTGGATAGTTTGGTTAGTTTAGTGTCTTTTTTGGACCATGTTGGCCCTCAGATCCGTGGAGAAAGTGTCCAGGCTTAGTTATTCATAGTCACCACTTTTAGCATAGTCTTAATAATACTGGTATATAATAACCATGTCAAAAATAATTGCAAAATCTAGTATATCCTTGTGTATGATGTACCTTATCATATAATTTTAGCTCTAGTCAGAGATGTTAACAATGCAAAAGATTTATAATGTATCTTGTAATTATTCTACAGTAAATTTCATGAATTTGTGTTGAAACATGCCAATAATTTGTTGAGTAGTTATGTCTAGGCGTCTATCAGAGGATAAACAGTATTGTACCAGCAGATAACTTGTATTCAAGGCCATACTTGTTTAAAGAATCAAATATATTTTTTAAAATTTCAGTGTGTAGAAGTTATCTCCAGTTAACATAGTTTGGGTGAGAGTAGTATAGAAAAGTTAGAAATACTTTATATTGAGATGTACCCAGATTTATTCTTCTATATTCAGGCTTGCTTGCTTACTTTGACAGACCTTGGGTAAGTTGCTTATCTTCTCTGAGCCTTCCAGTCTAAACTGGAGGTAAAAACAGTACATTGATTGTTGAAAATAGAGGAAGTGATTGGAGAGGGCACAAGGCTTGCTGCAGGGTTGTGTGTTCAGTAAAGGATAATCATTTCTGTTCTTTTAAATCATCTGTTTGCAGTTCAGAACAGATTTTACTTTGGAAAATTCCCATGCAATTCCCATGCAAAAACTCCGTGTAGTGACAAAGTTTTCTCTCTAGTTATTCTTTTAGGTTGGGGCATCCAACCCTCCCTTCTCAATATTTTGAAAATAACTTTACTGAGGCATAGTTTCAATAAAACATGTACACCGCTTGATGAGATTTGAGAAGTGGATGCTTCTGTGTGACCACATTCTAGCTGAAATGTAGAACATTCCCCTCCTTCCCCAGCCACTGGTGTTCTTTTGCAGTTAACACTGTACCCCAGCTGTAGGCAACCACTGATCTGCTTTTGTCATTACTGATCAGCTTTGCCTGTTTTAGAGTGCAGATGTGTTTTCGTGTCTCTTAGATAAGTATCTTAGAATGCATCCAAAAAACTGTGTATATCTATATCATGCAGTTTGATGAATATTTTCATATCTATCAATGTGTGAAGCCATTATAATCAGATGATGAACATATTCATCATCCCAGAAAGTTACTTGGTTTCCCTTTATCTTTCTTCTTACACTTCTCTGAGCCCCTCCCTTACTCTAGACAATCGCTGATCTGTTCTCTGTTACTGGAGATGAGTTTGTGATTTTTTTAGAATTTTATAGATATGAATAATGCAGTATCTATTCTTTATCTGGCTTCTTTCACTCAACATAATTATTTTGAAATTCATCCATAATGTTGCCATGTATCAATAGTTTGGTTTTTTTATTGCTGATAATTACTCCATTTAATGGAGATATACATATATATATATATGTATATCTCACATTTGTTTATCTGTACATCATTTGATGGACATTTGAGCAATTTCCAGCTTTTGGTTATTAAAAACCAAGTACCTATAAACATTCATTTACAAACTTTGTGTGACAGGTACTTTTCTTCCTCTCTTTAACGTCTAGGAGTGGAATGGCTGATGCTTGTAGTACAATATTTTTCTGTAAAGAATTTTGTACATTGTAGATTTGGTTTGAAAATGTTTGGTGTAAAATGAGTTCTATGGCTACATAAAAGTATTTATACATTTAAGTATAAAATAAGACTGAGATATCTGATGGAATTAAAAGTGTTGTAGAACTTAGTGGTATTTGTCAGCTGAATTTACTTGATAATAAAGTTATAAGTTTTTTGGTGATGCTTATGAACTGTGTTTGTTTGGAAGTACAGCTGTGAGCTATATCTACTTGAAACATGAACAGATTCACTAAAAGGGCAGCCTAGGCATGTAATGGGAGAGGGAACTTTTCCATATGGCACTGGCGATGGGAGGGAAATGATTTTCCTATATGGATGGATGATCTTACTTGGTCATGATGTATTGGTCTTGTTTTTTTTTGTTTGTTTGTTTGTTTGAGACATGGTCTCGCTGTGTAGCTCATGCTAGCTTTGAATTCACTATGTAGCCAAGGCTGGCCTTGAACTCACCATGTAACCCAGGCTGGCCTAGAACTTGTGCTATCCTCCTGCCTCAGGCCCCCAAGTGCTGGGATTACAAGTGCGTGGCACCATGGCTGGCTAGTCTTTGTATGTGTCCCTAGACTCTATTTGCTAATATTTTTGGATTATTTTTAATCTGTGTTAATGAGAGTGTTGGTGTGCAGTTTTTTTTATAATGTCTTAGCCTAGTTTTGGTTTCAGCATTAACATTCATGGTATGGTTTCTTATTTTCTGGAAGAGATTGTGTATAACTGGCATTCTTGTTGCCTTAATTGTTAAGGTAAATTTACCAATTAAGCCATCAGGGCCTGGAATTTTCTTTGTTCAAAGGTTTTAAGCAAAACATTCAATTATACATTTATAGGGCTATTTGGGATATCAGTTTCTTCATGAATGGGTTTCAGTAGTTTATGTCTGTCAAGTACTTTACCTCATCTAAGTAATCTGAGATAAAATAAGTTATGGACATTGAGTTATACTATGTTGATAATTTGGTTCTATGATTCTTTGATTCTTGATACTGATAATTTGTGTATTCTTGTTTTTATTCCTGGTTAGCATAGCTAGAGGTCTTTCAGTTTTATTGGTCTTTTGAAAGAACCAGCTTTTGAGTTTATTAATTTTCTCTAATGCTTTCCTGTTTTCATTTTCACTGATTTTTGTCCTAATCCTTATTATTTTTTTCTTTTGCCCTGCTTCGCATTTTTGTTTTTCTTTCTTGTAGTTTCTTAACGCAGAAGCTTCGGTTGTTCATTTTAGATCTTCAGAACTATGCATTGACTGCTACAAATTCTCTCTAGGATTGTTTTAGCTACATCTCACATATTTTAATGTTATCTTCATTTTCTACAAATTTTCTCTAGACCCTGCATTAGCTACGTTCCACTTATTTTAATATGTATCTTCATTTTCATTTATTTAAAAAATACACATATTTCTCTTGAGAGTTCATCTTTGACTCATGGGTTATTTAGAAATGTATTTAATTTCTAAATATGTATCTTTTTGTTATAGATTTCTAGTTTAGTTTAGTAATGGTCTGAGAATGTGCTTTGTGTGATTTTTTTTTTTTTTAATCTTATTCACTGGAGCTCTGACTTTGTTTCCTACTGTTCCTTCTTCCCTTGGTGAGTTTTCCAGCTATCCTTGCTGTTCCTTAAACACATCACATATACGCATACTTCAGGTCTTTTGCACTCACTAGTCTCTCTGCTTTTAATTTTACCTCAGATACTTGCATTGCTAGTTCCATCATTTCCTTTAGTTCTTTACTCAAAAGAGGGTTGCATGTTTATCTCAGATTATGGTACCATCATCTACTTGAAGTCAAGGTTAAAAACCTGGAGATATCTGGTAGTTTTCCTTGATATTTCAGCAGATTAAATCTTCCTTTTAAAACATATGAACATTCATAATATTTCTCTAGTTTTCTGATATACAAACTAAAAATAAACATTTTTTTGTTAAATAGTTTCCAAATACTTGATTAACAAAAACCTACTTGAGGGGAAAGTGTTCAAAATTCTGCTTTTTGTTTATTTGTTTTTGATGGTACTGTTACTCAATCCCAGGGCCCTTATGCATGGTAGGCAGGAGTTCTACTGCTGATGTTTTTACTCCCAGCCCAACGTTTTTACTTTGGAAAACATTCATTTCTTCTTTTGGTGTACTAGTAGGCAAATAAATTTGTCTTCTTAGTTTTTTTTTTCAGGAAAAATATTTCCTCATGTTCCAAAATAGCATATATTTGTTTACTTCTTGTTTCTTATTTATTGTACCTATACAGTATATGTGTGTGCATATATATTTATATATAAATTGGTCTCTGAACTCTTTTTTTAAATTAGGTAGTGAGAGATAAATAACTTGGGTTTTTCTTTCATTTTATATTGCTAACCACCTTGGGGACATTATTTAGCTTCTCTGTATTCTATCAATAAAATGAGGAATATTTCCTACCCAAGCTATTAAGATTCTTTCGTGTGCTTTGACTCTAAACTAAACCCACTACTCACCCAAGTTACAGACTTATGTCAAGTTATTTGTACATCCGTTTCTCCACTCCTTTAGAAAGATTTACTATCTCTAGTTTTAAGAAGGCTCTATGTGCCAGTCAGCTATGATTCTTTGGACTAGCCTTTAAAAAATAGTAAGTTCAATTTTTTTTGCCCATTTTAATATGAGCTGCTCTAAATCTTTGCTTTGTTCAGGTAAATGGTATAAGAATGGAATGATTTATCAAGCATATTTACAGTAAAAATAATTCCCTGTTGAGATTTTTAAAAAGTCCTGTTATACTCTATAGTTTCTTCTTGACTGCTGTATATGTGGCATGTGGACTTAGTTTTGTGGACTACATATTAAAATATTCACATTTTGGGCTATATATATCTTAATTTAAATATATATATATAGGTAAAGATCTATATCTATAGATATCTTACCTGATCTAGTCACTCACTGAACTATGTAGGATATAATTGACAATTATATTTCTGTAGATGTTTGTGTATTTGAAACTTGCTCTGAGAATAGATCTGAAGTACAGTTGTACAGTACATCACTTAATAACAGGGACACATTCAGAGAAATGCAGCGTTAGGGCATTCTATCATGATATGGTCATCACAGAATGAACCTACACAAATGAAGACACGTACTCTGATAGCTGGTATAATCTTAGGGGGCCACCATCATTGTTTACTGAAATGTCTTTATGCAGCATGCTCCTGTATTCTCACTACAAAAAGATAGGTATGTGAGGTGAGTATGTTAATTGGCTTGGTGTTTAGCAATCATGCCACAACATATTTTTATCAAAGTCTCATAACTTTGTACTCCATAAATACATATATAAGTGTAATTTTATAGTTTTTCAATTTATAATAAAAAGTACAAAAACTTATTTTGTGCACCTTGTATATATACAATTTTGATCAATAATACTTAAAAATTTTTCTCCCAGGTAACTGGAGAATGGGTAATTCATGTATGTCTAAAATAAATGATGGCTTGTGTAAAATAATTCTTTTATTATAAAGGGAATCAGGGAGACAATAGATTTGTCTTAAAGAAAACAAATGTGTATGAAATTAATTTAAGTGAAGTTATTTAGGGACCTATAAAAGACCTTTAAGGCCAATAGGTTTTTAAAAATCACATTCTTGCTTTGCAGGATGATGTTTTTACATGACAGTAACTAGCTTGTTGATGGTGGACAAGTTCCACAATCTGTAGACTTCACTGTCACGTATAAAGGAGGGGCACTGTATTTCTAAAGCCCTCTTTCACACCAGCATTCCAGTATTTTTTGTCCTTAGCATTAGAGAAAAGAGATCATTATTTCACATAGCATTTACAGATTCATTTTTGCATGACTGGTGAGCTTTTAAATGTAACTGATTTTTTTTTGCATTATATTTCTTCTGATTCAGTTTCTCATTTACAGTAATATGAGTCAAAGGAGCAGACAGGAACTATTAAGTGTTATTTGGGACTCTCTTTCTGGGTCAAATTATCTACGCCAGAGATTTTAGTCATCTCCATGGTCTGATTTCCCACTCTGTGACTGTAGCCTTGGCCCTTTCTTCTGAGCTTTGGATCAGGATGACTTGCTGGTACCCTAGCGGGAGCCTCCACCAAGGGTCTCTATCAAAATGTCCTGCTGCCTTTTCAAACTCGGTGTGCCCCAAACTGAATTCATCACTTTTTATCTGAATATGCCTCCACTTGTACTGAAAGTTGGCCATTCTTTTCTGTTGTTCTGGAGGGAAACTTAGGAGGAATTTTATCCTCTTCCTTTTATTACTCAGTACTCTGAGTACCTTGTCAGTATTTACTGTCTGACAAACTCTGTGCTAGGCATGAAGCATTATCATTGTGCTGGAGAATTCAGAACCACGGCCTGGCCTCATGTACGCTAGGCAAGTGCTGTACAACCGAGCAGCATTCCCAGTCCTACATAAATCTATTCTAACTTGCAGCTTATTCTTTGTGGGGAAAGGCACAAGTTTCCTAAACTCGCACAGATAGCTTCATTTTGGGAGACTCAAGATAATCTTTCTAAAAGTGCAATAGGCAATATCGTATATAGAGAACTTAAGAATTTCTGGACCCTTTCTTGGTTATAAACTTATGCTCCTGATGAGTGTCCAACTGAAGTAATATTGAGATTAAAGTTGACAAAGAAGAAAGTGAAACTAGGAGAAATGTTAGAAACTGAAGAATGACAAGGAATTGAGGGATGAGAAATGTAATGAGAGTGAAAAGTGGGCTTAGCAATAGAAAAATAGAAAGATAAAGAGTTCAGGTGCTGCAGATGGAAAATTTCCAGTTAATAAGAGCTGGCTTTTGACAAGAGTGGGTTGCTGATGGGAAGTGGATACAAGTCAGCCTAAATCAATGTTTATGAAACTCACTGTGTGCTACTGTACAAGGAATGGAGGAATGCAAAATTTGAGTGAAATACCTTTGGTTTAAAGGAGGTCAGAAACTGACTACTGGTCATTCACCTGATTGATGTTTCTACCCTGACAGTGGAAGATACTGCAACAACAAAGACTGCTAAACTTTTTATAACAGCAAAGAATGTTTGAGTACGTTAAGTTGTTTTTCTTTGGTTTAATATATTACTATAAATGGCTCTTTAAAATAGGTGCATCTCCCAATGGGAGTTAAATAATTAGTAACACTAATTTAGAATTTAAAAGATAGCTGTCCTAAATTCATTTATTTACCTAGTCTTACTTTTTTCTCCTCTTCCCTTTTTAGCTGCTAGTGTACAGCTTAGATGATTAACCCAGTTCTTTTTAGTTTTAGAGGCATGGTTTGCTGTTTCTGAGTGAGTATCCTAAAAAGGAACCATGTCCCAAAGAGCAGCTCAACTGGGGCAAAAAGGAGCTTGTGGGGGTCTTGCCACAATGGCTGTTCCTTGTGCCTGGATTTTCAATTGAAAGTTGTAGGTTTTGAAGTCTTAGGTTGTAGGTTTTAAAGTCATGAACTGTGTATTTCTGTTAAGCCCAATGCATAGGCTGAAAATATGAAATCATCATTGTTTTAGGTCAATAATTGTCTAAGGTTGCAATTTCATGTTGTTCAACTAGTAGCTGCTGTATCTAAACCAGGGTTTCATACACATTTTTTGTTGAGACACTGATATTTTCTTGTGGGAGCTCTCCTATACATTGTAGGTTGCTTAGCAGCATCCCTGGCTTCTGGCTACTAGATTACAGTAACATCTCTCAAATTGGGGTGATTGAAGATGTCTTCTAGACACTGTCATGTGTGCCCTAAAGGGGGTTGCTAAGAGGAGGGGGTCTATTCCTGTTTGAGAACCACTAGCTAATCTAGTTGCTTTCTCTTCTAACTAATAATGCTCGTATACGTATCCAATCTCTCTCTCTCTCTCTCTCTATATATATATATATTTTTTTTTTTCTGAGTGGGAGAAGGACCAGACATAAATAGATCATAGAAGTTATATATTTAATTTTTATGTTTGATAGTGATTAGGGTGATTGCAGTTTTTTAAGTTCTTTTGAGGGAGACAGGGTCTTGCTGTATAGTTCAGGCTGGCCTCAAACTCACAGCAATACTCCTGCCTTAGCCTCTCAAGTGCTGGGATTACAGGTGTGCACCACTACACCCAGACAGTGATTATAATTTAGATTCACTTTTTTTGGTAACCACCATTATGAACTTTATATTTCTCTTTTACATGATGTTACAACCTAACTAAAGCAGTAATCAGAAATGTATTTATTTGATAAATTTATTTATTTTTTATTTTTCCCTTCCTTCCTTTCCCACTCTCCCCTCTGCAGTTCACCCTATCCTTGAACAATTTCTTCCCATTTCACAATACCTATTATACACTTTGGTCTCTATTTACACTTTCAGTTTCTCACACCAGAGAAACAATGCAATATTTACATGTATGTGTTCAATTTATTTCACTTAAGAGTATGGTCTCAAGGGGCATTTACCTAGAAATATCTCGTTTATCCTTTTTTATGGCTGAATAATACTCCATTGTATTAAAAAACGCCACATCTTTTTTATCCATTCCTTGTTTGATGGGCATTTGGGTTGTTTTCAAGATATAGCTATTACAAACTGTACTACTGTATAAACATTGGTGCACATATATCACTGTGGGATGATGTTTTTATTTCTTCCAGGAAGATAACCAGAAGCAGAATAGCTGGGTCAAATGGGACCTGTAATCCTAATTTTTTGAAGAATCTCCTCACTGATTTCCACAGTGGTTATACCAGTCTAGACTCCCACCATTAGTGGAGAAGGGTTCCTTTTCCCCCACAGGATAGGGAGTGGCTAAAGCTGGAGATTGATCACACCTGTGAGGCAAGCCACAAAAACAAGCTGTTCCAGCTCCAAGACTGGGAGGTGCTCAGGCCAGCCATACAAAGTTGCTAGGCAGAGGGGTTGAAATTGACATCAACCTCCTGAGAGTATAAATAAATGGGCTATGGTGGTTGAGCAGTTCTATTCCTCCCAACTGGAGAGAGGGCTCCACCTGACCTCAGCTTTCTATCTTTCTTATTTCTTCATCCTGTCACCATCCTTCCCCCTGGGAACTCTGAGAGCCATACAGGACACGGCAATCGCCACAGCCCCTTCAGCATTTGTTATTGGTTGATTTCTTGATAATAGCAATTTTTTTTCTGGGGTAAGATGGGATTTCAGCATGGTTCTAATTTGCATCTCTCAAATGACCATTGATGTTGAACATTTTTTCATATATTTATTTGCCATTTGTATTTCTTCCTCTGAAAAGTGTATTCATCTCAGATGCCCATTTTTGGATTGGGTCTTTAAATTGGGGGCTTTAATTTTTTTTCAGTTCTTTATATGTTCTAGATATTAGTCCTTTGAGGGACAATGGTAAACCTCAAACTTTTTAAAAAAAGAACAAATCAAACCCGGAGTTTGTATGAGGGAAGAAATTACAAAGGTAAGAGGAGGAATTAATGCACTTGAGACTAAGAGAACAATATAAAGAATCAGTGAATCAGAGTTGGTTCTTTGAAAGATTAAATAAAATTGATAAACCCTTAGCCAACCTTATCAAACAGAGAAAAGAAAAGACTCAAATTCATGGGCCGGGGATATAGCTCAGTGGCACAAGCATCTGCCTGGCAAGTGCAAGATCCTGAGTTCGATTCCAGTACTGAAAAGAAAAAGACTCAAACTCATGTAATTAGGAATGAAAAGATTGAAATCCCAGTGGCTCCTGTGGAAATCCAGGTCATCAATACCTGCTTCGAGAACCTGTACTCTAATAGGTTGGAAAAAAAGAATAAATGGACAGATTCCTAGATACATGTGAATTGCAAAACTGAATCAAGAATATATAAAATTCTAAATAACCCAATATCAGTCAATAAAATTGTAAAATGTAATTAAAAACTTAACCAACAAAGGTACACCTAGGTCCTGATAGATTCACTGCTGAACTCTACAAGAAATTTAGGGTCTAATGCTACAACTGATGAAACTTTTGAATGACATTGAAAGGGAAGCAATACTCACAAAGTCATTCCTGGAAGCAAGTACTACCCTGACACCAAAACCAGAGAAGGACCCAGCCAAAAAGGAGAACTGTAGGCCAACTCCCTAATGATTACAAATGCAAAAATCCTCAATAAGATACTGGCAAACAGAATGCAGCAAGTCATCAAGATTATTCAACATGAGCAAGTAGGATTCATCCCAAGGCTGCAGGGATGGTTCAACATATGTAAATCAATAAATGTAATATACCATATGAACAAAGCCACAGACAAAAATCACACAATAATCTTAATGGACACAGAAAAAGCACTGGACAATTGCAATAGATGGTCTTTATCTCAATCTGATAAAAGCCATCTGTGACAAACCAACAGCCAACATCATACATGTGGTCAAAAATGGAAAGTTTTTATTCTAAAATCAGGAACAAGACAAGGATGTCCACTATCACCACTCTTATGTAATGTAGTTCTGGAACCATTAACCAGAGTAATTGGAAAAGAAAAAGAAATAAAAGGAATAAAGATAGGAAAGGAAGAAATTAAATTATCATTATTTGTAGACAACATTTTTACATAGAAGACTCCAAAAACTCCACCAAAAGACTTGCAGATTTAATAACTGAATTCAGTAGCATAGCTGGATAGTGGAATGTCAGCACTCAAAAATCAATAGCATTCCTGTACATAAACAACTCTGACACTGAGAAATTAGAGGAACAGTGTCTTTTACAATAGCATAGAAATGTGAAATACTTAGGAATCAATCTAACAAAGGAAGTAAAAGATATATTCATTGACAATTATAATACTCTCACAAAGGAGATGGAAAATGGTATCAGAAAATGGAAAGATATCCCTTGCTCATGGGTAAAAAGACCTAACAGAGTGAAAATGACCATACTCGCAAAATTGTTATACAGGTTTAATGCAGTCCTAATCAAAATACCATTAGCACACCTCACAGAACTAGAGAAGCCATTCCTTAAATTCATTTGGAACCAGAAGAGACCTAGGATAGCAAAAACAATGCTAGGAAACAAAAGCAAGGCAGGGGCCATCACAGTCCATGACCTGAAATTATATTGCAAAGCTACCATGATAAAAACAGCACAGTATTGGCAAACAGACCAGACCTGAGAACAATGGGACAGATTAGAAGACACAGGAACAAGTCCAGACACTCAGCCAGCTTCTCTTTGACAAAGGGGCCAAACACATTCACTGGAAGAAAGCCTCTTTAATAAATGGTGCTGGAAAAACTGGCTTTCCACATGCCAAAGACTAAAACTAGACCCATGTCTCTCACCATGAACTGAATTAAAGATTGAAATGGATTAAAGATCTAATATTAAAACAGAAACACCAAATCTGCTGGAAGAGCAAATAGAACTCTTGAAGACATAGGTGTAGGTAAAGATTTTATGAACAAAAACTTGATTGCATAGCAAATCAAACAAAAACTTGATTGCATAGGAAATACTATAATGAATCAACAACTGGGATCTCACCCTATTAAAAAGCTTTTACATAGCAAAAGAAATTACCAATAGAGTGAAAAGACAACCTACAGAATTGGAAAAAATTTTAGCCAGTTTTCCCTTACTTTCTTTTTCTATCTCTCTCTGACTTGTTTATAATAAGCAGTGTCAGCCTATACAGTATTATTTGTTTTGCTCATATCTTACTGCTGCCAAAGTCTAGTAACAATTTAATTTTCTTTTTATTACTAAGTAACTTGCTTATTTTGCTTGGGGATTTTCTCTTTTACTTAAAGTTCAACAGCATATCTCAGTGTTGGCTATACTGGATTTTCTCAGTTATATGATAATGCTTTTGTTGAAATATATTTTTATTTCACCAAAGTTTTGTTGGTTTAACTTTAAAAAATATCCTTGCTTTGGTTTTCTTCTCCTGACTTATTTTATGTACGTTGAATCTTCTTTGCTGATTACCTGTATACCTTGCTCAAATCCTTTTTACTTTTAATTTTTAATTTTTTAAAATGTTAAAATGTTCTTTTTTACCTTTTGTTTCTCTTGAGACAGTATCTGTTATTCATTCACTCTGTACCCTTTTTATTTTAGTTACTTTGCAGCTTTCTATCACCTAATTTCTACACTTTCAAAATCATGACTCATGGTTTTTTTATATCTTGCACATTTTCATAATTTTTTTTCTTGGGCAAAAGTAGTAGGTTGTTATCTGTTCTGTGGGCATACCTGTCTTTCATTGTCATTAGGAGTATTAGCGTGCTGTTTTCTCTCTCTTTCTGAAAATAAGTAGATGTGGAATTGGATCATGATCCCTAAACTTGCAGGTATGGCTCAGGATAGATTTCTAATTTCAGGGTTCTAAAGCCCCACTTTTGCCCTTGTAGGGTTCAAATTAGGATGCCTTACTTTTGGAGGTTCCTGGCTTTTTTTCTTTCCTGTCCTTTTTTTCTATTTTCTTTGTGATCTGTTGTTCCTATCCTGCTCAGTTTGGATTCTGTTTCCCAGAGTTTTTTCTCCACGTAGGCCTTTGTGCTAGGAGTTTTGAGAGTTCACAAGGATGAGACTTCTGCATCTCTTTCAGTTACTCCCTTGGACTTGTTGAACTTAACAACTGCAGGAGGATGTAAAACCATTTGCAATTTTGGCTGTTGTCCATACATGTATTTTTAGTTGATGTGGGAAATACCATCACTTCAGTATGGTGTGCCTTTTGAGGGTTTTTTTTGTAGTTAAATTTTTATTTTACAGCAGGCATGGTGGTGCCCACTTGTAATCCCAGCACATGGGACACTGAGGCAGGAAGATTGCCATGTTCAAGGCCAGCCTGAGCTACATAGTGAATTCAAGGCCAGCCAGCATAGGGAAACTCTGTCTCAAAAAAACCAAATTTTTTTTTTTTTTAAATTTTACTCTCCTTTTTGCTCTGTTTTAATGGAGAATTCAGGAAATTCCAAAACCTGTGTTCACTATTACTGTCCATCTAGGTGCCTTTCCATCAGTTTTTCTTCTTATATTTATATACTTTATTTTGCACAAATTTATGGAGGTATTACAAGGTACAATGAATTACATGTATTTAAAAAGCAAAATTTGTTAAGTTTTGGCATACATATTTGCTCATCAAACCCTTACCATGATCAAGATAATAAACTTACCTTTCACCATTTATTCCAGCTTTCATTTATAACTCAGCGTTCATTCTCCTTTTCTTATTCCTGGACAACAACTTAGCTGCTTTCTGCCATTATAGTTCAGTTTGTAATTTCTGTACTTTTAGGTAAATAAAGTATACAGTAATATGCATTCTTTTTAGTATGGCTTCTTTCATTCATGAGGATTATTTTGAAATTTATCCATGTTTTTGTGTGTATCATTCCTTTTCATTGCTAGTAGTATTCCATTGTATGACTGTATTACAATTTGATTAACTGTACATTTGGTAATAAACATCCAAGTTGGTTCCAGTTTTTGTCTGTTACAAATACAGCTGCTTTGTGTATTTGTGTCCAGGTGTCTGTGTGGACATATACTTTCATTTCCTGTGGGTAAATATCTGATAGTATTTGAAATGTCTGGATTGTTTTATAGGTGTATGCATAACGTTTTAAGAAATTGTGAAACTTTTTTGAATTGATTACATTATTTTATTCCATCAGTAATGTGTGAGAGTTTCAGTCCCTCATTATCCCTGTCAACAGTTGGTATGCCCATCCTTTATAATTTTAGTCATTCAAGTTGCGATGCAATGGTATGTTATTTTGGCTGTAATTTGCATGTACCGAATGATGTATTTTGTTGAGCATTTTTTTTATCTGTTTATTTGCCATTTTTATGCATGTGTGTGTGCACAGTACTGAAAATTTAACTTAGGGAGCACCAAGACACATCCCTAACTCTTTTTGTATTTTTATTTTGAGGCAGGTTCTCAATAAGTTGCCCAGGCTAACCTTGAACTTGCAATCCTTTTAACTCAGCATCTTGAGTAGCTAAGATTATGGGTGTGCAAAACCATACCCAGGCCACTTTGTGTTGGATATTCTTATTATTGAATTCAAGAATTCCTTATAAATTCTAGATACAAATTGTTTGTTTGACAGATGTTTTGTGAACACTTTTTCCAGTCTCTGATTTGCTCTTTCATTTTTGTAACATTGTCTTTATGAAGCAATATTTTTAATCATTAAGAAGTTCAATTAGCTGATATTTTTCTTTTATACCTCATACTTTTTTATCCTATTTAAGAAGTCTTTGTAGACTTCTTAATGACTGAAAGTCACTAAGATTTCTTGCTGAAAAAAAAAAAAGATTTCTTGCTGAGTTTTCCTATAAAAGTTTTACAGTATTGGCTTTTATATTCATGCCTGTAATCTACTTTTACTTATTTTTTGTATATTTTTCAGGTTAGTCAGGATTCATTGTGTTTATATATGGCTGTCTAGTTGTTCTATCACCACTTGTGACAACATTATCATTTTCTTATTGAGTTGTCTTTTCATCATTGTCAAAATTCAAATGTTCATTTACTTCTGGTTCTGTATTTGTACTCTATTTTTTTCCATTCATCTGTGTGCCAGTGCCAAACTATCTTACCTACTGAAGCTCTATGATAGATCTTGAAGTCAAATGGTGTTAGTACTGCCACTTTATTCTTTTTCAAATTTGTTTTGTATATTTTATATCCTTGGCATTTTCACATACATTTTAGAATAAGTTTATTCATTTTTATAAAGAGTCTGGTGAGATTTAGATTGGTCTTGTATTGAAGCTATCCTTTAGTTTGGGAATTTAGATCATAACAGTATTGTGTCTTTAATTCTTAAGTGCCTAATATCTTGCATACATTTAAGAGTTTTTGGTTTCTCTCAGTATGCCCTGTAATTTTTAGTCTACATATCTTGCATATAGTTTTCCAATTTTTCCCAATATATTTCATATACTTATGTCAATATAAATTGGATTACTTTCTCAATTATAATTATAATTTTTCCATTATAAAGAAATAGAATTGACTTCTATGTGTTGATTTTGTATTCTGCCACACTGCTAGACTCGCAAGTCCTGCTAGCTATTTCATAGATTACTGAGGATTTTTGCAATAGACAACCATGTTGTTTGTGAATAAAAAAAAGTTCAACTTCTTCCCTGCTAGTATGTAGGTCTTTTATTTCTTTTCCTTGTCTTCCTGCACGAGCTCAGACCTTGAACATAACGTTGATTGGAAGTGGTAGTGGTGAATACCCTTTTTTTCTGGTGTGTGTGGGGATGCATGCCTTCTTTTACCTCCGAGTTGGATGTTAGCTGTAGATTTTGAATAGATACCCTTTGTCTTGATTACTCTCCTTATTTCTGAAACACGACTCCCAGCACCCACAATTTAAGGGAAGAGAGATTTGTTTTGACTCATGTTCTCAGTCCATGATCATTTAGCTCCATGACAGGAGGGCCTGGTGGGAGGCCTGACAGATGAAGTCTGCTCACGTCATGGCAGTCAAGATGCAGGGTGCAGAGAGCCAAGTGGGGAAGCCACGGAGGGAGATACACCTGCTAGATCATGTCATCAGTGGTTTGACTCCAACCAGGTTCTCCTTCCTAACAGCAGGTTAGCTATTGCACCGCTGTGACCCAGTCACCTTCCAAAATCTCTACCTCTGAACCTATGTGCCATCTGGGGGACATTCTAGATCTAAACAGCAAAACCCTTTATCTGTTATAGGGCGTTTGCAGTATTTCTATTTCTAGTTTTACTAACAGTTTTAAATCAAGAGTAAATGTTGAATCTGTCCGATTTACATATCTATTCATATAATCACATCTTTTTGAAAGTTGTTTTTTAAAATCAATGTTGGATGACTTTTAAAAAAATAATCTTTTCACTTTGAAATAATTATGTATTCACATATAGCTGTAAGAAATAATACAGAGATACTGATACACCCCTTAGCCAGTTTCGCCATATAGCGGCATCTCAAAAAATAGTAGAACAATCACAACGAGGATTCTGACATTGGTACAGCCAAGATTATAAGATTTCTATCACCATAGGATCCCTGATGTTACATTTTTAGAGTCACACCTATTTCCTTCCTGAGCCTGTAACCCTTCTTAACCCCTGGAAACTGCTAATGTGTTCTCTATTTGTTTAATTTTGTCAAGAACTTTGTAAAAGAAATCATCCACTATGTAACCAATATGTAATGTTTTGTAATAGACTTTTTTTACTCAGCATACTTCTTTGGTGATGTATACTTACGTATGTAAATATGTTTCAATGCATATATGTGTGTGTGTGTGTGTGTGTGTATATACATATATATATATTTCTTTTTTGTTGCTGAATAGTAGTCCATGATATGGATATACTACAATTTGTTTAATGATTCACCCACTTAGGGACATACGGTTGTTTTTTGTTGCTGTTGTTTTGTTCAAATAAAGGTGCTATAAATATTCATTACATACCTTTATATGAACATAGTTTTTACTTCTTTGGGTCAAACATCCAAGAGAACAACTGCTGGGCTATGTGATGTTGCATGTTTAGTTATTTAAGAAACTGCCCAGCTGTTTTCCATAGTGGCTGAACCACTTTGCATTCCTTCTAGCTGTGAACGAATGATCTGGCTTCTTTGTTTTTGGTGAGGTCATCATTTTTATTTCAGCCATTCTGAGAACTGTGTAGTGATAACTCACTGGGGTTTTACTTTTTTCCACAATGGTTAATTTTACCAAACATTTTTTTGCTGTGCTTATTTGCAGTCATATATCATCTTCAGTAAAATGGCACCTTGTGTCTTTTTTCCCATTTCTAATTGATCATGTGTTTTTTTTTTTTTTGCTTTAAAGAATAAAAGAAGGATAACATAATAATAGGGGGGACTTAGCAAATTACAGACAAAATGGTAGGAAATTATCAATGGTTGTCGTTTTACATATTATTATCTACAAAATAGTTTCTCAGGAAAACAAATAGACAAATAATAGTGAGTTACAGACAAAAGAGGTAGGAGATTATCAAGAGTTGTTGTGCTGTA
>NW_004955438.1:16265763-16316930 GCF_000276665.1 Chinchilla lanigera
GCTTTTGCCGCTGAGCTAAATCCCCAGCCCCCTGTGATTTTATGTTTAGGTCAAGTTTATTATAATTCACTGAGTTAATGTAAGGCTTGGGTCAAGGTTTATCCATTTCTTTTTCCCCCCCCCCTTTCCTTTCCTTTTCTTTTTTTGTCTATGGGTTTCTAGCTGCTCCCAGCACCATTTGAGGAAGCGATCTTACCACCACTGAATTGCCCATCCATTAATTTATGTCTCTGTCCCTCCACCAATACTGCACAGTCATGGTAGCTATAGCCTTATATAATGTATTAAGTGAGGTGAATAGATAGATTCCTCTTACTTCATTTTTCATTTTCAAAATCATTTTAACTATTCTTATTCTTTTGCTTTCCGTATAAATTTTAGAAAAAATATTGTCTGTGTTTCCCAAAAATCTTGTTGGGCTTTGGTAAGAATTGTGTTAAACCTATATATTGGAGAATATATAGGAGAATTGGTATATTTATTATTCTGAATTTCCCAGTCCACAAGCAGAACATGTCTCTCAATATTTAGGTAATCCCTGACTTCTTTCATTCTGTAATTTTCAGTATACAAGTACACATTTTGTTGGTGTATTTTCTTAGTGACTGTAAGTGATAATTGACTTTGTAATTCCTACTACCTGTATTGAATTCCATTAAGTTTTCTACATTGATATGATGATGCATTTTTCTAATTATTCCTTTTATATCTTACTGTATTTCATTTGATAATATTTTGTGAAGGATTTTTATATCTATACTCATGAGGCATATTGCTCTATTTTTGTTATGTTTGCTTGGTTTTGGGTTTTGGGTAGTATGGTATATTAGCCTCATCAAATGATTAGGAAGTATTCTGTCTACTTATATTTTCTGAAAGAAATTGTGTAGAATAGTGTTAATTGTTCATTATGTATTTTATTAAATTTTCCATTGAAGCCATCTGGGCCTAGTAAATTTCTTTAGGAATTAAAAATATGAATTCAATTTTCTTAATTGTTGTAAGATTATTCAGATTAGGTATTTCACACTGAGATGTGGCAGTTTGTGTTTTTTGAGGAATTGGCTTGTTCTGTCAAAATCATCAAATTATGTATGTAGAATTATTCTTAGCATTTGCTCATTATCCGCTTGATGTCTGCAATGTTGGTACTGTTGTCTTGTTTCAATTTAGATACTGGTACTGTAGCTTGTGCCCTTTGTCTTTTTTTTTCTCATTGTTATTTTTGCTAGAGGTTGGTTTTATTGATCTTTAAAAATAACCAAGTCTTTGTTTCATTCATTTTCTCTATTTTTTTATTGTATTGCATCCCTGTCTATTTCTGGTGATTTTATTTTCTCAGAGACTTACTTAATCTGCTATTAATGGAGCCACTTCTGCTTTCCTGTGGTTCACACTTTCAAGATAAATCATTTTCTGTTCTTTACTTTCAACTAGGTGATTTTGTTCTATATGAAAAGAGGTCTGGATAGGCTGTGTTTGGTTGTTATGATTTTTAATCCAATTTGCAAAACCCTGCCTTCTAATTGCTGTGTTTAGCCCATTGATATTGAATATAATTGTTGACATTTTGCAGCTGGTTTGCCATTTTATTTTGTGTTTTCTGTTTATCTTCTTGGCTTTGTTTCTATTTGTTTCTTCTTTGTTTCTATTGTGTTCTTGCCTTCCTGGGAAATAATTTTACCTTCAGATCTGTGAGGTACTAGAACTAATGATCTTTTTTTCCTTATTATTAGTTAGTGAATAGAATTCACTGAATATTCATTATTAAATATTCCTAACATCTATTTTTCTAGCTAGCCATCCATTCGTCCATCCTTTCAAGAGCTTTTTACTGAACCATTGTCATATTAAACATTAATTTTTCAGATATTCCCTCTTCAGTTTTTATTAGTTTGTTTTCTGAGGCCATTGTGACAAGTGGGCTGAAACAACAGAATGTCCTTCCTCACATCCTGCAGTCCTCCTTCCTTGAGGGTGTCAGCACCTTGTGAACTAGCCATACCCCACAGTCTGGTGGCTCTAATCAAACTGCCTCCTCTGTTCTGTATTTTCCTCTGAGTGATTCTTTAAAGGACATGCGTGTTATTGGACTCAGGGCAGACTCAGATAATTCAAGATGATCTCTTCATCTCATAACTCTTTTTAAAATTAAGAAAATCCTCACAGTTTCCAGCAGTAGAGTATAGACATACCTTTTAGGGGGCCCATTGGACCCAATGCACATAGTATTTGTAAATGCAACTTTGATTTCCCAGGTAATAGGCAAGTGCAGTTTTGATTCTCTCCCCATCTTGACATTTTCTATTTCACATTTGACATTTTTATCTTTTCCTCTTGAACTTTGTGTATTAAGGATTCACTTAGAAATATCCTTTTTCAAAGGATTCGCTTAGAAAATAGTGAGAAAAACAGTTAAAAATCATAATGTCATGTATTTTACAGCCTACCTTACTATGTCAGGGTAAAAGGATTTTTACAGCAGGAGAGCTGCATTTAAAATCACATTATGCTTTTTATGAACAGAACTGATAAAACTCTGAAGCAAAACACGTTACTTTAAAAAGTTAAAAATACATTAAAGTTTAAAGTATATATAACTAAAGTAGTTCCATTTGAAGAGAAGTAAAAAGAATTCAATTAAAAAAGCAAATGTTATGGCATTTGTAATTAATATTTAAGTTGCTATGCATTAAGAGTAGGTGAATTTCCCTTGAGGTCATTTCCTGCATAGTTTTTATATATTTCAAGTACTTGTAGAACTTATGTCATGTTAGAAATACTTTAAAAGCAAAGGATTAGGGTGGGAATATAGCTCTGTGATAGAGTGCTTAGCTGGTAGAGTGCTTCCTAGCAGGCTGGAAGCCCTGGGTTCCATCCCCAGTATTGAATTTTAAAAAAGCAAAGGTTTCTTTTGTAATTCGTAGAAATGGGTTTTCAGAAAAATCTAAATACTTTTCAGGGTACTGAGTGTATTAGAGTATCACAGAGAGTATTATGGTAAAACTTTAATGAATATTGTGTCAAAAAGGTATTGCATAAGTATACCTGGCTAAATTTTTGAGTATGGTGTGTATGTATCTTTTAAGAAGTTTCTGGCAATTCATGGAGCCAGTTTATTAAAACTAGTAATTCACTATGCTCAAAGAAAGTTGCATGATTTGCTGTAATTGATAGTAGTGCTGTCTCTGTTGTTGCTATGATTGTTATGTTAGTGTAATAATTTTTCCCATATATATATTTTATAAAGTACAACAAATTGACAGGTTCCAGGAAAATGATGCAGAATTTGAAGATAACTACCTAATATTAGTTTCAAGACTTAAAGACATGTTTATAGAGAATCTTATTTTAGCATTTTCATTTGTCTGTTGTGATTTACTTAATGAAATATTACTCCTGGTTTTATTTTTACGTCTCAATGATATGTTTAAAACTATTAATCAATCCATTCTTTTTGCGATCATACGCCAACTGAGTTTATAGTTACAAATTTAAAATTTGTGTTTTCTTTGTAAGTGCTGGTCAAGATATCCAAGGAACGAGTGTGATCGCAAATCTTCCATTTTTGATGCGACAGAATCCTACTGAGACAGTTCGAAGAGTTTTGCCAAAAGTCAGAGTAAGTTGGTATGAAATAAGATTTAAATTTCTCATTATTTCCCTGTAGCATGTTGTAATTCTTAAGAGAAAATTTTGGAGTTTTGATGCAAAGCTGGTATTTTGATATTTCTAATATTTCAGTGGGGAAAACATTAATATACACTGTAAGGATTTCTTTAGTAAGTTTTTCAGTAGAGGTTCTGATACAGCAAGTGAGTCCAGTGAGAAAAGCACTCATAAGAAAATCTGAAATGGCGTGAACAAACACAGCTTTATGGGAGCCGTCTGACAGACAGTCTCTAACCAGGAGCCAGAGAAGATGTCTGTGTCGATCTGGGTCTCACCTTTAGTTTAAGTACGTTGTAGGTTTTTATAGTAACCATTACCTCATTTTGGGGAATCTTATAAGAATGTCACACAATTATTACTAAGTTTACTTCTCCCAGAAGGTCAGACAAACTAATTCTAAATGACCATTGCAGTTTAACTTTTAGCCCACTTCCCAATTTGTCCTGTTTGTTTTGTTCCCATTTTATGACTGCTCTGCTGAGTTGATAACTAAACAAGGCGACTGGGGTGAACTACAGCTAAAGTGAACTTTAAGTGACTTCTCTTAATACGGAGTTAAAAACAGAAAATGGAGTCTCTCTTACCCTATCAATATTTTAAAATTAGCTTTTTAATAGCTCAAAATCTTAAATTATTATAAAATCATAGATATTTTGATGACTAATATATAAATTAAGGTGTTAATGTATTTTTCTACAACATTGATAATACAATTTAACCGATATTCCTAATAAAGGTCCTTTAGTGACTTGTGGAGAATTTTGGCATAAAGATTATATTATAGTCCTTACAAGTTTGGTTTTATATTTGTTTTATTTATTCTTAATTTCTTCAGAATAAGTTTTCCTGCTATAAACATGTGTTTTATTTATCATATTATTTCTTTTAACAGGTTAATATCGATTATTAATATTATCCTAAAATACTTAATCATTCATATTTATTACGTATATGCACCTGTATGCAAAGTCTCTTCTTCATAAGAATTTGAAGGAGC
Source organism: Chinchilla lanigera (assembly GCF_000276665.1). NCBI lineage: Eukaryota > Metazoa > Chordata > Mammalia > Rodentia > Chinchillidae > Chinchilla > Chinchilla lanigera. The sequence goes on from NW_004955438.1 coordinate 16,270,433, forward strand.
AAAACAAACGGTAGTCTTTGTGTCCTCCAGGAGCTTACCTGCTAATGGGATCAGATAGCACCCATGCTAATGGAGATAATGTTTGCTATAGTGAGTTCTGTATACTCCGTGTTTGCTTATCACCATTTTCTTAAATTTTTATTAATGTATACATACTTAAAACACTGTAGCTATTTGTATGTCCTTGAGTTTTATGTTTAGGCATATATAACATATTTCTATTTATTTTGATTTAGGTCAGAATTACATCATTTTTGCAGGATTGCCACATTTCTGTGCAGGCAATAAGATATTTTTTAATGGTTACAAGGGTGAATTGAGGTGATGTTTATTTTGGCATTGCATGTGATTTACAAGTGAAATAAGCTTTTTCATGTCTGTTATTCCCAGAATCATGCCATAATTTCAAAGAAGTCAAGCTACACAGACCAGATTTATTTTCACGTTCAGCTTCAGCACTATTAACTGACCTAAGCTTAGTGGTCTGATGCTTAGAAGTGCTAGTTAAATAATAGAAGAAAGGAACAGCTGTTTCAGGCCTCTTGGTTATAGAGTTAATCTCAGAAAATGAATAAGATTGAGAGCTGAAAATATTGAGCATTCTGCATGGTATTGAACTGGCAAATTTTGGTCCACAGAAAGCATATTGAATGCCCAGAGTTGTATAAAGCAGGAATAAACGATGAAAAGTCAAAAGCAGTGACCTTTAGAGGTCTCTAAGTTATTTGGCCAAAATTTTTTACTAATAGGTTCATAATAAAAGTGGTTAACTAATATCTCCCAAGAAATCTTAATTTTATGGGAATGTATAAAGGATATGTATATACTTGCATACATTTGAGAGAGCCAGGGTTCAATTCCCAGCACCAAAGAAAGCAAGGAAAGAATGCATACTTACATATACAGCATATTTATACACAGTATCCAATGTATGTTCTGAAACTATAGGAATACTTGTGTTGTAGAAGATACGGTTCTAATGAGCTTTTTAAGTAATTAAAATTGATCTATAAAACAGAGGACTAAGCAATTAGATGGAAACAAGCAAAGCGTATACTAATCAATTTGTACTCAGAAAACATTTATTCATTGCTAGATGATTTCCTTTGTTTCTTTAATCAATAAACAACCCTTTAATTAGAACCCTCATTTATGTTGTCCTGTACTAAGTTTGAAAGAGCTACCCAAAACGTAGAAGAGTCTCAGATTAAGTTCTATGTCAGGAAGGCATATGAAAAATGCTGAAGAATAAAGAATAAGAATGAGAAGGGCTTTCTGTGGGCAACTCCAACAGTAACACTTCCATAGAAAAATTTAATGTTTAATGTTTAATATTTGATATTCCACACTTATGACATGGAAATCATTTTAAAATCACTGTATACAGGATTAAGACTTGATACTCTTCACACCTGCCTTATGTGAGATGTTACTTCCTAGTGCTAAAGCTGTGGCAAAATCTCTGTCCACTTTGTTCATCTTTTCATGGCCAAATTTCTTAGTTAATTTAATGGGAAAGCAAGCTTGTATCCCAAAGTGAGAATTTAGTAATAATGGCATTCTTCTTCATTGGTAAATATTTACTCAGTACTTCTCAAGTAACAAACACTGTTTTAAGCACTGGAGAAATAGAAGTGAACAAAACAGACAAGAAACTTGGGCTCAGAAGGCTGCAGTTCCAAGCGAGAAACAGATTTCAAAGAAGTAAACCAAAAATAAAAAAATAAATAAGACAAAAAGGGTGTAACTGTTATTTATGATAAGGGCTTCAAGAGACCCAGTGATAAAAAAGGAAAATAACCTGGGAGGCCAAGAAAAACCTCTTTGGTTTTTTGTTTTGTTTTTTGAGAAAGAATCTCAGTATGTAGTGCAGGCTGGTCTTGGACTTAACAGAGATGCTCTGGCCTCAGCCTCCCAAGTGCTGGGATTACAGGTGTGCACCACCACACTCAACAGGTAAAAGCTCTTTGAAGCCCGGTGTGGTAGTGCATGCTTGTAATGCTAGCAATCTGCTGAGACAGGAGCAGCACAAGTTCAGGTAGCCTGGGCAACTTAGCAACTTAACCAGAACCTGTCTCAAAATAAAAGGTTGGGGATATAGTGAAGACCATAGGTTCAGTTCTTAGTCTCACACACACAAACACACACACACACACACACACACACACACATACACACACATGGATGCACACACACACTCCAAGAAATAAATCCAGTTTGAAGAGCTGAAGTGATGATGGGGGCAGCCGTGTGAGAGTCAGGGATGAGTGTAGCCCAGGCCCAGAGATCGGTGGAGTGGAGAGAGGCAAGAACAGATGGAATCCAGAGGGGAGGGAGACTGTAGAAGAATGGTCAGTGACAGAGCACACAAGAGTTGGCTTTTCAGTGGAAGCCGTTGAAGACTTTAGGCAGGGCAGTGACTTAATCCTACTTACAGTTATGGCCAGCATTTTGGTTACTGTGTGGAGTGGATTGGAATGGAACAAGGATGAAGCTTTGGCACTCTTCTTCATGGTATTTGATGGTGGCTTGGGTTAAGACAACTAATTAGGACTGTGTGTAGATATCGAGATATATCTGTTGGGGTAAAAGGGAGAGAACTTTGTAATGGATTGGACTCAGGAAGTGAGGGATGACTTCCACATTTCTTGTTTGAGCATCCAATGGTTTTGATGGTTTTTAGTGTCTTTGTTGATGATCTGTTAAGTTCATGGCAAAAATAATCTTAATACTAATATGGGTCTTACACGAGTGATGTACTTGGACAGAATTAAAAATATCAACCATAAATATTTCATGCATGAAGTAATTCCTGAGTTTCATTTGTAGCAGGAGTATAGGAAGTTTTTAGAGCTCATCTTTTCCCTTGTCTTTAAAGAACATCAGATATAGTGATATTGGAGATTTCACTGCCTTTATGCATTATAAAATTTCACCACTGATACTTTTGTTTTAATGTTTTTAGTATATTTCTAATTATTATTATTATTATTCCTAATAATAATGCAATAACTGAAAAATGGCATTTTAAAAAATAGGCTGCTATTTTTACTGTTTTTGAGATGCAGGAATTTTAAGGTTTAATACGATGGTAGAAACAGTTAAGATTAGAATTGAACTAATTTATTGTATTTCCACAGTTTACTTTCCAAGTTATATTCAAAGTGGACAATGCATGGTAGTACAAGTGGTTTGACTCACTTATCTCAAGGCTAAATTTAAGTAAGAATCTAGAAAGAAAATATTTTGACCTCCAATTTAAATTTTCTAACCGTGGAGACACTTTAAAACATAGTTGGTTTGATATATTCATGATACACAATTTAATGCTAAGGGTATCTTTTGAAAAAGTAATTTTCTTCTGTGGGTTTTATTTAATTAAGTTTTAATTGTTTTTATAATATATTAAATTTAAATCATAGATGTTAAATTTTAATATTTGATTTGAAATTATTATCTACAAATGAAAGAATTTATGAAGAGTTCTAAAATATTATAGTCCTTTATAAAATTTAAATGGTAATGATATAATTATATTGGATATTGTAGGTGATGTCTTTATAATGCAGTGGAAAAACATTTCTGTCTGTTGAGTTATTAAACTCATTTCAATATTTTTCACTTATATTTTGTTTGTCTGTTTTTTTGTTTTTTTTTTCCGGTACTGGGAACTGAACTCACGACCTTGCGCTTGCCAGGCAGGCGCTGTGCCGCTGAGCTAAATCCCCAGCCCCCTTTCACTTATATTTTGGTCCTTGTATATTACAAGGTTATATAGTAAAAATGTAGTGTCAGGCATATATAAAATAACTAGCAAATATTTACTGAGATCTTGTTATGTGTCAGGCATTTGTCAGATATTTTATACATTTTTGTTCTGGAATCCTGATAGCTGTTGCATAACAGATATTTGATAGAGGAAGAAATGGCTTAAATAAGTTGTCCAAAGTCACAAAGCAGGCATGTGGCATAATTAGGTTTGAACAGGAAGCCTGACTCTTGATTACTCCCTCTTAACTAGTATTCAACCCTCTCACTAGCTGATCTTGACTATAACGGATCCCTAAAGTATAATTTCACTTCTCAAATCTTACAATTTTACATCTTTCCTTTGGTTACTATAACAGCCTCTCACTGGACCAGCTGCTTCTGCTTTGCCTGTTAGAGCCCACTCATTTAGAGAGATCTTTTAAAAGCATCAATAATATCACCTCTTGCATGAAAGTTACTTTTGTGATGTGCCCTAATCTCTAGAAATTGTATTACTGTATTTGGAAAATAGAGCCTTTTTCAACTACACTTAAATTAAAGATCTTGAGATAGAGATCCTGGAATATTTGGGTGGGGCCTAAATGCTGTAACATGTGCCCTTAAGAAGGGAGAGGAAGATTTCACACATACACAGAGAAGAAGGCAGTGATAGACACTGGACTGATGTGAATACAAGCCAAGGAATTAACAGCAACTACCAGAAGCTGGAAGGCACAAGGAAGCTATTTTTCCCTGGAGCCTCTGGAGGGACCATGATCTTGCTAACACTTTGATTTTGGCTGAATCATACTGATTTAGGACTTACCTCCTTCCAGAACTGTGAGAGATTAAGTTTTTGCTGTTCTAAGTTCCACTCAGTTTGTGTTAATATGTTATAGCAGCAGTAGGTAAACTAATATAAGTAACTTCCTGTGGCAGTTAAATTTAATTGTCAACTCGATTGGCTTGAGAGCTGCCCAGGGATCAGTAAAGCACACTTGTGTGTGTGTTTGGGTGGATCAGGAGACATGATCTTGGGTTACCAATGTCCCTGGCCCTTTCCTCTCTGGCATTATTTCCCTTCTCTGCTTCCTGGCTGCTGTGCACTAAGCATCTTTTTGCTATCATGCCCTTCTGCCATGTTTCTGCCTTGAAGCCAGCTAACCATGGAATGCTCATGAAACCATGAGCAAAATTAAATCTCTCTTCCCTTTAGTTTGTATGTGTTGTGTATTATGATGCAGTGATGAGAGTGCTGACTAATATAGAAGTGGTACCAGGAAAGCAAGATCATTGCTATGACTGGACCTGACCGTGTAAGTCAGATGTCTTTAGAACTGGTATACAGGAGGAATTTAGATAAAGAAGCCCTAGAATGTCATAAGCAGATACTGATGGGTGATTTTAGTCAGAGCTCAAAAGACTAGAATGCTGATAAGAATGCAGAAAGTAAAGGCCAGGCCTATTAGGCTTCAGATAAGGACTCTACTGCAAAATGAACTAGATGACATGCATGTTACAGGCTGGCAAAAAACAAAAAACAAAAAACAAAAACCAACGCTCAAAAACAAAAAATGTTAGCCGGGCGTGGTGGAGCACCCCTGTAATCTCAGCACTCGGGAGTCTGAGGCAGGAGGATCCTTGTGAGTTCGAGACTAGCCTGGGCTACAAAGTGAGCTTAAGGCCAGCCTGAACTGCACAGCAAGACCCTGTCTCAAAAAGATAAAAAAAAAATGTTGTCTCACTTTGCCCATGTTCTGAGACTTTGCAGCAGGCTAAGTTTAGGGACTATAGACTAATTGATATGATGGAGGGAATTTCAGGGCAGCTCAATGTTCAGGTTGTGTCATGGATACTGTTGGCTGTTTTTATCCAGATTTACAGTGAGAATTAGGGGCAAAAAGCAAAGCAGAACATTTTGAAAAGCTTTAATTTGGCTTAAAAAGGAACTATTTGTAAATTTGTGGTGAAAGGAGTTGTGGTTGCTGAAGGGCTTAATGCCATTATAAAGAAACTAAGTACTTTGTACTGGGAGAGGAAGAAAGATGCCTAAGGGCATCTCTGAAATGAGTATGACCTCTCCTCTCACGGGCTCAAGGCTCAAAGTTTCAAAAATGTAAATTTTTCATTTGAGAAGAGAATCCTTGGGTCCCCCTACTCAAGAAGGGCTATCCAGAAAATTAGTTCCCTATGATTCATTTCACTATGTTCAGCCGTTCAGACATTCAGATGCCACTGCAGCTATATTCAGTGGGGACTGGTTACTGTTTAGGCTGGTGGAAGACCTTGTTGTCATCCTTAGAATGCTGGTTTTATAGGCTTGCCAGTGCAAGAATTGTGGGGTTATGGATGCTTGTGTTCTGATTTCCAAGGAAGGCCTGGAAGGCCAGAGAAGGAGCCTCTGAGAGATTAATGTACAAACCTGTGGGAACGAAACCAAAGGTACAGTGGAGATCACAGGAATTTGAAGACATTATGAATGGAGAACATCTGCTGAGGAAAGCTGCAGGTAGCAAATGGAGCTAGCCCACAAGACAGGCCATTTTAGCTGCAACTGACAAAGCATAGGGGTGGGGCAACCCATGCCCTTTAGAATTTACATCTCACCACTATTTACCCCACATGCCAAATGTGAAGCTACAGCCCTTAATGTTTACCCTGCTGGGTTTCAGTCTTGCTTTCCTCTGATTCTTTTCTGACCCCTTCTCCTCCCTTTTGGAATAGGATGTTTACCCTGTGCCACTGTACCTTGGGGTTATGTAACTTGTTTTTTACTATTACAGGAGTTCACAGCTAAGAATTTGCCTAAAGTCTTAAAGGAAACTTTGACTTGGACTTTTTGGCAATGCTGGGACTATGAGACTTTGGGAAAGACATTATTGTGTTTTGGTTGTACATGGGATCGTTTTATCATGTTAGGAGGAATTATTAATTTATAGTGGTGTTTATCATGTGATTTAATATCTGAGTGTCAAGTTGATAAGAAGTGGGATGTGAATGGTTAAATGTGATTGGCTTGAGAGTTTCCTGCAGGATTAATGAAGCTCATTTTTAAGTGTGTCTAGGTAGGTCATGAGGGAATGACCTTGGTTACCATATATGGTTTCTGGGCCCTTTCTCTCGGACACTTGTCCCTTTGCTCTGCCTTCTGGTCACCATCAACTAAGTGCCTTGGAACCACCTGACCACGGATTGAATGTTCTGAAATCATGAATGTGTTACACCTCTCTTCCTTTAAGTTGTGGGTGTCAGGTATTACATCCCAGCAATGGGAAAACTGACTGTTTGTACACTTCCCATTTCAGATAAAATAAATCTTATCATGTCCTTTCTGACCTTGGCACCTTTCAGTATTTTCTCTTGCTTCCACAAGAGCAGAATCACTGTCAGTCTGCCTTACCATTGTTTCCCCAGAACCTAGAACAGTGCCTGGCAAATAATAGGCACTCAAAAATAACTATAAAACAAATGTTCCCTGGACTTAATATTTTTGGGCAGTGACACATTGGCCAATTCACTGATGGCATTCTTGGGTGAGGAGTGAAAATAAAGTAAAAGCAGAGTAATGTGATGCTGATTTTGATTCCTAGAGAGACCTTTACTGGGGACAAGAAAGAAAATGGAGATATATAGTAGGAAAAGGATAAAAGAGATGTAAATGAACATAAAATTTGATTATTTGAAATTATTTGAAATCATTATTCTGATTCTGAAAAGATTCATTGATTCTACTTTTATTAATGTATGATTTTATTTTCATATGTAGAAATAATAAAAAATACTGTAAATTTCACCAGGGTGAGTATGTGTTTTAGTATTTTATATCTACTGAATATAGGTTGTCATAAAATTTTAATTGCTTCTTATTTTGAAATTTATATAGAAAGTATTTACTTTGTAAATAAAGATATTTGTGAATAAAAAAACTTCCCTTTTTAAAAGTCTTATTTCAAGTAGCACAGTTCAGTGGACAAACAGTGATAATGTGTGGAGCACTCACTATGGGCCAGGTACTGGCCTTGATGCTTGAGACACATCCTTTAAAAATCCTTATAACTCCACATGACTTATTTAATGCTCCTTTTATAGTTGAGAAGATAGATATACATAGAGCTAAAAATTCAGTGTGTGAGTATGAAAATTTTGTTGGTTTGTTTCTAGAAGCTTGAAATATTACAGTTTGTTTTGACAGTTCTACCCTCAAGAGAAATAGTTTTAACTAAAGGACTTAAATAATATAAACAAATGATACACACTGCTTTCTTACATGGCTTGCAGCTTTAAAAATGTTCATTTCCTCACATTAGATATTTTTTGAGATAAAATAAAAGTTACGTTCTGCGAAAGCAAAGGATTTTGCGAAGACAACACTGTTGTACGTCATACACAGAACATGTTGTCCTAGATCACCTACAGACCATAAAAAGCCCACAGTATAGTATTCTATTGACAGGCTAAACATTTAGGAACACTTTGATATAAAGGAAGGCAGAGAAGAAAGTGAAATACTTCCTATAATGTAGGATTGGTGAAAGATGGTCATCAGAATCAGAGCTGACCTCACTAGGAAGTGTTATGGTCTAGGAGGCATAATATTATATAACTTACTCTTCTAGTTTGCTGATAAGGAAGAGAGGGGTGGCATTCACCAGAGGAACTGGAGAGCATGAACAGATGATATCACTAATTACAATATTAATTAAAGTTATATAGAAATGTTTACTGAATATATAGTTTTTCTAGGCATAATCTAATATTTCTAATAAGCCTAGAATTTGCCTTTTGAAAAATTGTAGTGGAGAATAGTGTTCTCACATGTGTTTCTTCGTCATTTAGTCATTAGTTGCTTTTACCTTGCCAGCAATAAGAAGTAACTGGAATTTCTGTAATTGTTTTAACTATGTAGTTAAGCTTATAAATGAGATTAAAACACAGTTGCAGGGCTCAAAAACAAAGCAGTCAGTTATGCTTGCACTTCAGGATATAGAAAGCTGCAAGAAAAATTTAAAAAATGTAATAGTTATAAATCATCATATCTACAAACTAAAAAGGAAATACCACATCTAATCATCTCCATAGGTTTAGGAAAAGCATTTACAAAACTCCAACAGGCATTCCTGGGGTAGGGAACATTGGGCTAGAAATAGACAGAATAGACCTATTTTCTCTGAGAGAAAGAATCCTATAAATAACACCCTTCAAACTTAAAGATCGGGGCTGGGGATTTAGCTCAGCAGCAAAAGCGCCTGCCTGGCAAGCGCAAGGTTGTGAGTTTGGTTCCCGGTACCGGAGAAAAACCAAAACAAAACAAAACAAAACAAAACAAAACAAACTTAAAGATGAAAGACTGAATAATTTCCGCAAAGATCAGGAAAAAGTCAAAATTGCTTGCTCTTAACACTTATTCATTTGTGTATATATGTATCTATGTATTGGCAGTGCTGGGACTCAAACCCGGGGCTTTGTGCATGCCAGGCAAGCACTTTACCACTGAGCCACATCTCCACCGCTTACCACTTTTAATAGCATACTACATATTCAAGACAGTACAGCAAGGCAACAAAAATAAGTGAAAGACATATATTGCAGAGAAAGAAGTGAAACCATCTTCTTGGAAAATGTTATCTGTGTAGGAATCTGCAAAAGAAAAACATTAGAACTACTAAGTCAGAATAGAAAGGTTGCAAGATACAAGAGCAATATACAAAAAAATCGATTGTATTTGTGTACACTAGCAACAATTTGAAATTGTAGTTTTTCCTAAACTATTACAGTAGCTTTAAATTAAATCTGATTAATGATATGTAAGACATATACTGACAACTACCAAACGTTGCTGAGAGGAAGTAATAAGAGAATTAAGCAAATAATGATAGAACATGGTTGTAGATCAGAAGACTCAATATTTTTAATATGCCAGTTTACCCCACATAAGTCTGAATCTTTAATATAAAATAATCAAAATTCTAGCAGGTGAAGTTTTTTGCAGGGGAGTAAAGAGTGATAAGAAATGATATGCTAATTTAAAAAGCTATACAAATATGTGAAGGACCTAGAGTAGCAAAAACAACTTTGAAGAGAAGAAAAAGAGTTGGAGGGATCACACTACCTGGTTTAAAGACATAGTATGTAGCTACAGTGATGAAGACCCTATAATATGAGTGAAAATGCAAAAATTGTTCATAGAGTTAAATCAATCTCTCAAACTTGTTGGTTGGTTTCTCAGTACAGGTGCAAAGACAGTTCAGTGTTGAGAGGCTAGCCTTTCAAATAAATAGTTCTGGAACAGTCAGAGAACATGTTCTTAACATTGCACCATATAACAAATTTTCTGAAAATAGAACATAGATGTAAATGTTAACTAAAATTGTAACAACTTCCAGAAGACATAAAATATTTTTATGATCTTGATGGGTTTGATAAAGATTTTTTTTACATACAACACTAAAAGCTTGAATCATAGAAAAAAATTGAAAAATTTGATCTATGTACTCTTTAGAAGACACTGGTAGAAAATGAAGAGTCAAGTCAGAATATGAGTAGTATTTGTAAATCATTTTGATAAAGGACACGTGTTCAGAATATATAAAATGACTCACAACTCAAAACAATTTGATTTAAAAGGATGGGCAAAAATTTGAAAGATATTCACCAAAAAAATTGTGCATGACTAATAGCATGAGAAAAAGTTGAATATTATTAGTCATTAGAGAAATCCAAGTAAATCTACTATACACGTATTAATAAAAAACCTGACCATTCCAAGTATTGGCAAGAATGTGAAACATCTCAAAACTCATACACTGCTAGTGGGGATGCGAAATATGGAACCACTTTGGGAAACAATTTGACAGTTTCTCAGAAAATTTAAACATACATTTACTGCACCACTCAGCCATTTCACTCCTGAGGATTAAGAAAAATTGAAGCATATGTTTACATAAAGACATGTGTAGAGGTGGGTATGGTGTCATGCTCATGCAATCCCAGTACTCTGGGAGACTGAGGCAGAAGAACTGTAAGTGATTTAGCAATTTAGCAAAACCTGTCTCAAAAGAAAAAAGAAAAAAGGGCTGAGGCTAGGGATGTAGCTTAGTGTGAAGGCCCTGGGTTCAATCCTCAGTATTGGGTTGGCTGGGGTACTGACTTGTGCTTGAATGTTCATTGCAGTTTCTTTAAAGCTGAAAACACCCCAAATATCTCTCCACAGATGACAGACAAATCTATTGTGGGACAGCCACTAAAGGGGATAATATTTCTTATATATTTTGGATCCAAGCCCTTTGTGGGTTATGTATTGAAATATCACCTACTCTGATTTATCCATACATCTTAGATTTTATTTTGTAAGCAACATGACTGAGGTTTATTTTTAATCCAGTCTTACACTATTTTAATTAGAATAGTCCATCTACTTTAACTAATTGCATGTCATCTTACATTGCTTTTGCCTCTTTTTTGCCGACTGCTCTTGGTGTCTTTTTCTGTCATTTATTTCCTTTTTTTTGAATTAGGTAGTTTCATTCTTCTGTTTCTTCTACCTCTGTCAGCTTGGAAGTTATATATTCTTTTACTTTGCTTTTATTTAATAACCTCAGATATTAAAATAAAGACTTGTTATCAAAATTTAATGGTCATTGGTATTTTTACGTTCTTCCCAGATAATGCTCAAGCCTCATAACTTTAACTTCATTTAATCCTCTTCTAATTCATGTATTGTTGTCAGCTGTTTAAATTATATATTTCAGGCCTTCAGATACTGTTACTGTTTGATATAATCAATATTTATTTAGGTTTATCCAGATATTTATCAAATGTGGAATCAGTGCTCTTCTTCCTGACGAATACTCTTTTAATTTTTTTTAGTGCAAGTCTGCTAGTGACAAATTCTGTCAGTGTCTGTTGGCCTGAAAATGTATTTTGCTTCAGAGGCCCATTAGCACAAGGTTTTACAGTGCCTGTGTGTGCATTTTTTTGGCATATGGTCTATGGCTTATTTTCTTTTGTCATATTTGGAAAATATAGCTATCATTTTTTCATGTGTGATTCTGCCCAACCTTCTTTCCCTTCTTCTAGGACTCCAGTTTCATATATTAAACCTTTTCCTGGTAACTTCTTTGTCTTTGACCCTCTTTTCCAGACATGTTTTTCTCTTTGTGATACACTTTGAGGGTTTTATCCTGGCCGGTCTTCCAGGTCACTAATTCATCTGTGTATCACTTGACTTGGATTTTTGTTATTGCTTGTTTTTGTTCTAGAATTTGTACTTAACCTTTAATAAATCTCCCACAGACTTTTTAAATGCATCTTAGAATTCTCTGTTGAAATTCTTAATTATATCTTTTCCCCTCTTGAACCAGATGTGTATCAGGTATCAGACGTGTATCAGATACGTGGAGCTCCTTTTAGTATGTATCTATTTTCTGTTGTCTTGCTGGTTTTCGTTCATATTATCTTAGCTCCTCACGTGCCTGAATAGTATTGTGTGCTTGGTCTTAGAGGTCTCAGGGGATATCTTCCTTTAGAAAGGAATATGGTTTCCTCTGGTCAGCACTGAGCTGCACTAGTCACAAAGTCTCTGTTAATCTCATTTCAAGTGTGGGCTGCTTTGGGGCTGGGCTACTGTCTGTGAAGCCTGGCTTACTGCAGGAAAAGCCTTACTTCTGCAGCAGAGGGCTTCTCCGTGCGGCTATCAAAGATGTGTGTGAGCTCTCAGTCTCTCAGTACCCTCCTCCAGAATCAGCACATAACCCAAGGGGAAGAAGCAACCCTATAACCGTGTGCTCAGTTTTCTTGGTTTTCATTGTTTTTTATCATTTGGATGGGTTATTTTTTTAGCTGTTAGGCCTTTATGAAGATGATGTCTATATTCTGTCCAGCTTTTACACTTATCTTTACAGAGAGAATTGAGTAGAATTGAGCAGTTTATCACTACTGAAAGAGGAAGCTCCCTTTTATTTTTCTTCCTTGGTTTACTGTCAGAGCAGTATTATCCCTGTGTGTCTGTTTAAATTCTCCGTAGGCTTTATGCGCACATATATTCCTCTACTACACCCTGTAGCCACCCCACTTTTACACAGATCAGTTGATTATTTTCTAATGATTGGTTGGGAGTAATCTGGAACCTAACACTAAATATTCTGCCAAAACACTCATGATGAATTCCTCATACTAGATAAACATTGTGTTATTAAACACCCTTATTTTGTTGAGGTAAAATTATGTTTACAGTGGCAGTTCTTCATTTTTGTCTGTGTTTTCTCTGCAGGAAATCTCTTCCACATCTATGTCTTTAAATATCATCTATCTAAATTTCTTTATTTGTTACAGATATTTTCAAAGTAGCAGATCTCTACTTATAATAATCTCTATCTACATGTCCTAAAGGCATCTCAGAGTTAACAGGTGCAAAACTGAGCTCATGAGCTCACCGGAGCTTCCTCCAGGGCCCACTATGCTAATGTGTACTAATGTTCTCTTCCTGGTTTACAAGCTAGATTTGGTGAGTCACCTGTGATAACATTGGTTCTTTTACTACTCCCTTATGTAATCCTGTTTATTTTGTGTCTTAAGTATTTCTTGAATCTGTTCATCTCTCTCCAGTCACACTACTCCACCCTAGTCCAAGCTATTAAGAGAATTTTCTCAGATAAGTTTAATAGCTTTCCATAGGATCCTCATCTTTTGCCTCTTCCCATTTATTTCTCTCCTGATTCATTTTCAACTTCATAAGTCAGCATGATATTTCAAAGCATTTAAAACTAAATTTGCATATTCTCTTCTTAATGTATGCAAGTCTTTGCATAATTGGGGCTGTCTGTTTCACTGCCTCAGCAAAACCCTCTCACTGTATGCTCCAGGCGCACTGATTGATTTTCTTTCAGTTCTTTGGATCTACAAACTGTGAACATCTCAGTGCTGGGAACACTTATCATTTCCACTCATCTTGCTTTTCTCTCTCTCCTCTCCCACTCTTTGCCTAGGTATTGTTCTCTCTTTACACAAGTCAGTTGTCACTTCCCAGGAAAGCCACCACGGACACCTCAGAGGTCAGCTCTTAGGTGCTCTTATGGTGTCTTGCACATCTCATCCTTCGCTGTTTTCATGGTCTGAAGTATAGAATTAGCAGTGCTGTAAAAATATGAGGTACATTATTTGTCCTGCTCTTGCATTGGTAGGTCGTAAACACTCAGCACAGGACCTTGAATGTAAATGAGCATTTCTTGAGTATTTGAATGTATATAACCATCAGGAGTTACTGGAAGATAGAGAATCATATCTCTGACTTTTTGCCAGTTTCCCAGGATCCTTAGCATGATGCTAGTACTTAATGAACCACTGTGAATGATATTAAAATTCCATTGTTTTCAGAATTAGATTTTTAGTAGACTAGAAAGTGTTTAGGATAGAAGGTAATAAAAGTACATCTGTTTCCATTTGCTTATAGAAATTGCCAAACTTTCCATTGCTACTTTTTCCCAATTTTAAAAAAATGTTTAATTAAATATTTCTATAATGGGTCATTTAAAAATAAATAAGTTCTATGTATTTATAGAATAAATATGTTCTCCACAGCCATCACTTCCAATAAATAGATATTTCTTTAATAAGTACATACTTTACAAGGTTTTAATCTGCTGCTTCACACTTTAAGCCTAAATTATAAAGTTATCTATGGTTCTAATTTATTATATATAAAAATGACTTATCAGGATAATCCAACTGGAAGCTCAGTTTCAAAAGCATGGTCTTGGAATTTATTTATTTTGTTGATCTTCTGATTTTACTCAGCAAAATATTTCATCACACATACACTATAGTCATATAATAGTTTCTGTTCCTTGATTCCATGGGCTCTTCAGGGTATTGATATGCGTACCTCCTCATGAACCTTGTATTTAATCACGGAAATACAAATTTAAAGAATTGAAAAGCACATTCCTTTGTTATTGGTGTTTATTGTCTGCATTTTGGTTTCCTTCTCAGACTGATTTCCTGTGCTCTCTGCTATTTCCTTTACCCTTTATTTTGTGTGAAATGTGGCCGTCATGGATAGGGAAAAGAATGAGGTAGCACAGTTAATTGTTACAGGCATCGTGGAGTTCCAATTATTCATATTTAGCTAGGTTTTAAAGTCTTCTATAAACATTACAATTTTATAATAACAAGAGCTGTTAATTACTGAAGATTCCCCCGTTTATTACCAACAGTACTCCAGATATTTGACAAGTCTTAGTCTCTTAATGTTTTAATGCTTAAATCCCTATTATTTCACTAAAAATAACAGTGATGTTATCTCTAAAAATACAAAATGATACTTTGTAATTTTGGAGATCCTTTACCTTTTTATTAGCACCATTATTGTAAATGTATTTTTCAGTTTTACTCAATAAGATGAGTTTGAGAATATGTGAATCAAAGTATTCATATACATGTACTCTTTTGGAATAGCCAGTGACTTATGTAATGCTTCTCAGTGTCGTGTAGTATAAAGAGAAATGTCTTTTGATGGAAACAATGCAGGTGTTTTGGAGACAGACTGTTTCCCTCTCTGCAAGGAAGGTATTACTTTTTCTTTTTTTTACAATGTACTTCTGTGCAACTTTCATGTTAACTAAAAGAATGCATTTTAAACACAAAAGTGTCCATTATGTTTTCCTTCCTTGAATGGGAACAGTTTTTAAAATTGGAAATATCTGTTATCTCATTTATCAAATGTCACATTGCGTTTTTGAGGAGTTGGAGTTGGGACGCCAGCTGTGCAGTAGCATGTAAGAGGAATGTTTGCTGCCCGTAAGGCATGCACTTAAGCAATAGAGGAATTTACTTTTCAGTGTCTTCCAAGGCCCATGAGGATGCACACTTATTTATCCAGAGAGTATGGATCTCACATGCGTTTGTCCAGAGGGTGTGACTCTGTGGAAGAGAATACTTACGGGTAAGTATCAAGCTCTCATTGTGTTATGTTCCAGAAAAATATATTTAGAAGTCAATTGATTTTAGCAGTGATAAAATCTCTTAGTCTGTGCTGGTTTCTCAACAGTGGACAGTTCCAGATGTTGAAGTCAGCATAACAAGAGAAAAACCCAAATCCTGATAAGACTTGAGGATTTTTCGAAAATTAAATGCAAACTAGTTGGGGCAAATGTTGCTGCGGGAGTCAAGACTAAGTCATACAGTAAGAAGAATGAAGCCCGGGAGCTCCTCCTGTTCTTCTCTGCATGCAGTTTGCATGTGTGCAGACCCAGGACATAATGACTTTAGGAGGGCAGAATTCAGCTCTTGGAACTTAAAGACAGCAGACTCATGTGAACTGGAATGTAAACTGTGGCCCTCAAAATTTATCTTAATACTGCTGTTCTGTTTCTAAATAAAAGCTATGCCTTCTGAAACCTGTAAGTGATACATACTGGCCACATCAGATCTTTTTAAGTGTTTTCAAATTCAGAGTTGTTAGGGTGGAACAAATGTTTACTTCAGAAACAGTGAAACAAGGGAGGTGGGAGGGTTGGTTTCAGAAACCAGTTACTGCATCTGCTTTATGCCTTTACATTCCTTCTCTTTTCCTCTCAGCCAAAAACTTAGTTGGAAAACCTTGTACAATAACATTTGTGTGTGTGATATGAAAGCTCAGAACAAATCAAAACAAAACAGCCACCTAAATATGTGATAGGTTTTCTGGGAATGAACTAAAGGACCAGAAGCGTTTGCCACAGCAAATGCCACTGCCAAGTCTCCTGCACTATCGCGCGAAGGCTGATGGAAGCCATCCCTGAACCAATGATGAATGGCCAGGCCAGCTCAATGAGGAAGAATCCCTGCTTTGGAGTGCTTTTGCTTTTGGTGGGCAGGAGTTAAACAGTAGAGTTACCAGTTATTAGCCCACTGGTGCTCCACAAAATACTTCACTGCTGTTTCCTCTACTGTAGCATATGTGTGTTACCACCCATTTTATGACTGGCGGTGGTTGGTCCCTCTATCCAAATCAAGGAACCTGGGCTTAGGCTATGAATCATGGTAATGGAGATGTTGGGGCAGCAAATGGCGGAAACAGCTCTTATGGGCATAGTGAAGGATTGAGAATGCATAACTAATGTGAACCAGTTTTGCTTTACCTTCTCATTCTACCAATCCTCAATCTTTAGGGCTCACTTCAGAATCTTTGAAGGAACTTTTTAGGAGATGTGGAAAAATGTATGTGAAGGGAGAGAACATCTAGAGCAGAAAGTTTAGGTGAAAGGGTCTAAGATATTTAGTCATCCAGCAGTTATCTAACTGATGCCTGCTATGTCATAGGACTTGGGTGTCTAATAGTAGACAGACAAAATTTCCTGCAGTCATGGTGCTTATGTTCTAGTTGGAGCATGTAGACCATCAGTGAATGACTATGCTGTTATGTTGGACACTGGTTATGAATAAGCCTGTAAAGGGGGTGATGAGAGTGGGGGTCGGGGTAACTTTCAGCTTAAAATAGAGTAATCAGGGAAGAGCTCATACAAAGATGATAGTTGAGTGGAGGTTTGAAAGAGGTCCGTCACTCACCACATGGCAATCTGGGCAAAGGGGAGATTGAGGACAGGTCCTGTAAGTCACTGAGAGGGCTTTGACTTTGAGTGAGAAGGGAAGCATTGAAGAATTTTGATCAGAAAAGTGACATGATATGACCTACTTCTTAAAAAGAATCTCTCAGCTGTTTATAGAGAATATGTAGCGGGGGCAATAAAATCATGGGCTAGGTGAAGGTTATTAGAATAATTCAGGCTGGAGACGATAGGGGCTTGGGTAGGGTGATAGTGTTAGAAGTGACAAGTGTCAGATTCTTGGTCAGTTTTGAAGGTAGATCCTTCAGGATCTAACTAATCTTTTGGAATGAGGGAATGAGAAAAATTAAAGATGACCCTGAAATTTTGGGCTGAGCAGTTGAAAGGAGAGAGTTGTGATTTACTGTGTACTGAGGTGAGGAAGACTGCTGGAGGGGCAGGCTTTGAGAAGAGGTCAGTTAATGTGTGAGCAAGTGAAGTTCCTACTTGATATCCAGGAGGAGTGTAGACAATGATAATTGGGTATACAGTGGTCATTATTTAAATGTTCATTTTGCACAAAAGTTGGTAAGTCATTAAAAACTTGATTAACTTAAATCTCTATGAAGATGATGCTTTAATTCACATGTTATATACAAGGAGATAATACAAAAGATTAGTTTTCCTAAGATCACAGAAAGAAAAGTTCCATGATGTTCATATGTCCTAGTAACTTAGTTACAAACTAGACTTACAAAGGAATGTCCATAATTGATTGAATGAAAATATTTTTTTTAGCTGCCTTTACATTATGCACACATGTGCACAAACCACAGAGACTTAAAGAAGTATAAGGAATGTCATTGATGAGGTTCACTTAGCATTTTTTTATTTGATGTATTGAAAGCTTATATTCTAATGTAGGATTTAAGTTTGCATATGTACTTAAAAATTTAAATGTGATGGAATGATATTAATATAAGTGATTTTTTAAAAATCAATGTGTTTTAGAAATTCTTTTAAAATGTTTAATTCATGGTAATTTATGTTCTTACCAGTTTGGAAAATATTTGCACACTCATAAGTGTGTTCCTTTTTATAGTAGAGTACATAATTTTATTTTTAAGGCAGCAATATAGATAATGAAAACACATGTGATTGCTTGAGCCTTGGTGTTATTATCCTAGGTAGGATGGCATCTGTATAATACCAGTAGCAAAATGGAAATTCCAGCCCATCAAAAATTCTTACTCTTGTTTAAACGTTTATGTGCCGTTTATAATTGTCACTCAGTAGAGCAATGGAATATTACTTATTTTATAAATTCTTAAGACATTTAAGGTGCCTCTGATCTAATGAGTTAAATTATTAGGAAGAGATTAATATAGTTCTCTTAAAGCAGTAATATGAATTACACATTCTTAAAGGTCATACATAGTCATTTGTGGAATATGATTGTGTATGGTTTCTATGTCCTTGGAGTTTTAAAAATTGTGGCTTCTGACCTCTTATCTTTGTAAATAGCAAAGTCTTTTTGATCACGCAGGAAGCGCTGCACGTTGCGGGAGTGGAAATGCAGTTAACGGCCGCAGTGGCATTTCTGACCATCCTGCAGGAAGAGTCAGTGTCCATCCATGCTTATGCCCACTCCTTCCTCCAAGTTATTCTCCTGCACCTGGAGCACAGGGACGCAGGTCAGCACTCAGCATGTCAAATTAAATGTTTATTTATTGTTTCTTGTAAATGGTCATGCTCCTGTCTGGATTCTGTGAGCCTAAGGAGGATAATTGAGAGGGCCATGCTAAGACTAAAGCAGTGGTGTGACTTAAAGCAGCCATGGCTGTTCTTTTACAAACACCACAAAATTGAGTATCCTTGCAAGGTGAAGAGCTCATTAGTTCATCTTATGATTTGATTTCTACTTTCCTCTTAAGAGTTTTTTTTTTTCCTTTATAGGTGTGCTTATAGTAGTATCATACAGCAAAACAGCACAGTTTGGGTTAAAGATATCCCACATTACTTTTAAATTTATGAAAGTTTTCTAGATGTTGGCTAAGACAAAACATAGAACTTCTTAGAATAGTAATAAAATAATTGTATGTATTTTTATTTTATCATTAAATGCTATTGTACCTATTAAAGTCTGCGTTGAAACCACATTTGTGAGACATTTAGCCTGTTAATGTCTGCATCCATCAGGTGTCAGCAACGCATGGCTGGAAACTCTCCTGTCTGTGATAGAAGTATTGCCAAAAGAAACCCTAAGACATGAGGTAACACTGTGGTTTAAATTTTTTTGGTTTGGTAAATATTAATAAGTCTTAAGTTTTTTCTTTTGTCAAAATTGTTTTTAAAGGAATAAAATTGTTTTCCATTCTGAAAGCAACAAATGTTCATTGCAGAACATTTGACCAACACAGATAATAGAAGGAAGAAAGAGAATTCGTGGTTTTTTTTTTTTTTTTTCTGGTTTTTCTCCAGTACCAGGAACCGAACTCACGACCTTGTGCTTGCCAGGCAGGCGCTTTTGCCGCTGAGCTAAATCCCCAGCCCCCCCCTTTTTTTTTTTTGGTTTGAGAATTCGTGGTTTTATACTTGGACACTTAAGATTTGGTGTATTTCTTTTCCCTGTCCATGGTTGCTCCTTGCCGTGTTAGTAATCATGTTGAATCTGTATTATTATTTTCTACTTAGTATTATTTTTCTGTTATTTTAAACTCATTTGGTAGTAGCTGCAAAACAGTTTACTTATTAAAAATTCAAGGCTTTCAGCCTTAAAATTTATTATCAAAATAAAACATTAAGAACACCTCTGTAGAGATTATATTGTAATAAAATAATTTCTTTAACTGTAGAAAAGTAGAGTTACTGAGTCAGAGAGGGCATTGATACTAAGTTCTTCACTAATAATGTGCGAAATGCTGATACTCTGAATTTTTATCAGCGATGCTATTCTAATTTAATTTGTTGGTTTAAAAACAGAGTTACATCCTAATCAGAATTTTTAAATTATGCTCTTGGCCACTTTTTATATGTTAGTATCACTTCTATTTATTGTATTGGAATTATCTAATCTTACCTTTTGATCACAATTTATACATGCCACTTATCTGTTAAGGTTGCTAATTTTTGATACACTAGAAAATATATTGCTGTAGATATTCCCAATTTGTTTTTTGTCTCTTAATTGTTAACATTGTTCAGTAATTCTTCTAGAAAGGTTTTTAAGTAAATGAAGATGAGAGAATAGGAAAAATAGAAAGGAAATTTATCCTTTAATGAAATGGTTTTGCATTGTTTGAACATTATTTATATATTTCTTTTCAAATATGCCATGATTGAAAAAAAAAACCAGTTAGCCATTAAGGAAATGTCCTGTACTGATTTCATTAAGTGTCTTTGTCCTTCGTTTGCCCTCATGCACTTTTATTTCTACCACAGTGCCAAAATACTGGCTTGACAATAGGAAGATTTATCTAATTTTACGAATTTTTGTATACCTGAACTTCTTCCTATCTCAGCTTCCCAGAGTGTGAAAATGTGTGTTTCACAAATATACTTTATGTACATTTAGGTCATTGAAGAATTCATCATGAGCGTCAAGTTTTTGTTCCTAATTGATTTTAACTGTGTAATTTATTATCTTTAATTCAGAAGACAAACGAAGACATCCAGATTGTGACCAGTCGTGCACTTCAAATTGTAAATAAGGTTGTCTTAAAACATTTAGAACATTAAAATAGTCTTTGGAGCAAATAGCCTTTTTTGGAAGGATATGTGCAACTTTGTGAATCTGTTCTCTAAATCTCTTCCCTTTAGATTTTGAATCCTCTTGTTTCCAAGGCACAGCTGTCCCAAACAGTCCAGTCTCGTTTAATTAGTTGTAAAATTTTAGGAAAATTGACCAACAAATTTGATGCCCATACGTGAGTATTGTATGTATTAAATTAAGTTGATTAAATATGTAATGGCTGTATGGTTGATTCTGTTAAAGCTGTATTATGCCATACCACAAACAAGTTTAGCTTTTTTACCTTTATATGATTCCCAGAGAGAAATGTCCGTATTCAAAAGTACTTCTCATTATTCTGTAAAGCATCAGTAAAGTTAACTTAGCTTCTGCTTCCCATCTTAGTCTTCTTTGTCTTATTTCTAGTGTACTTTTGAGGAGAAAACAGCACTATAGCATTATTTTAGAACTTTCAAAATTGGTAAACATGATAAAGTTAGTATTTGTTCTCTCATACATTCTTATGAATTTTGTTATTTTGAAGTTTTATGAACCATGTTTATAACTTATATGCTACTCTGATCAGATGATAAATACCAAAGGCAAGAATGGGAACGTTATATGATTGTGACAGGAGAGTAAAATGTAAAGTTGAAGAATATTTTGGTTGATAGTTGCTGGAATCAGCTTCTTCCTCGCCACAGCCTACTATCTTAGCTAGGCCAATTCAAAATTGACCGTCATTTTTAATGAGTTGTTTATATACATTGCAAGTAATCAATAGCATCCTAATTTAGTAACATAGAAATATATTGTAGACTGTAAAGCCTTAAAGTATATTGTTATTATTAAGGTGATTTATGTGTCTAATGATAATTGTTTGAAAATACTCATTTTTGGAAACATTCAACCATTTACATGTTTCTTTTCTCCTCTCCCTCAGCATTAAAAGAGAAATACTTCCTCTGGTAAAATCACTCTGTCAAGATGTAGAATATGAAGTCCGATCTTGTATGTGTCGGCAATTAGAAAATATAGCTCAGGGAATTGGGTAAGTATACTTTCAATTCCTTATGCCATAGGCTTATTTCTGAGTTATCAAACAAACATGCCCTGTCCCTATATTTCAGGAAAGCATGCTATTGAAAGGTTGCACTGCTTGTGGTCTTTGAAAATGATAGCAAGTACTTCCTGATGTGTCTGGACTAAAAGAGATAAAAAGGAATATGTTTAGCTTGTTGTAGGCTTTCGATTAATATTAATTTCTTTCCCTCTCACCTTAATTACTTAGTTATTGATCCAAATACCCAGAACCAAGAAAAGTAAATGTCCCAGCATAAACCATGCTTCGGCTGTACATTGCATTTCTTCTGGTTCTCTTTCCTGGGCTCTGTTACTGGCTTGTTTCAGATGAGATTGTTTTCATGCATGTCTTTCTGTGTCCAGGTGCAAGGTCAGCCTCCACTCACTTCTTTCTTGCTGTCCTCACCCTTTGGGTGTGTGGAGCTCAGGAAGGAAAGGCCGAGGGCAGCCAGTCTGTCCTCTACAACCTGAGCCACACAAAGTTCTAAGTATGATATTAAAGGGAATCTTAGCCAAAAGCAATCTTTCTTGGGGAATTTTAAAAAATGATTTTAAAAATTGACACTTATTTTTAGTAGAAGCTGCACTGATTTCATCTAGTTCTTTGTTTCACAAATGAGGACATCAGGTGATGGTGCTTTGTACCACTGTTAATGTATTAAAAACCTAGGTAGATAGTTAAGGCTTTGGGAAAGCTTTAGGATGTCACACAGACTCAAGGCGAGGGACTGTCCTCTGTCCTGTGTCTGCTAAGTAGACAGAATTTAAGTGTTGAAGCTTACTGGTTCAAAAGAGTAATCAATTCCTTTGTTTTGTTCTCAGAAAAAACTTTGAATGAGTCTCTAAATCTAGGTGACACTATTTGGGTCATTGTGGAGCATAATTAATTCAGCTTTGACCAGATCTGTGCTTATCAGTCAGGAGAGCATACTGTCGCCTTAATCACTTTATCGAGATTTAGAATATGCATATATCTATTTTTTGTCAACTGACACTTTGTCACTGTCAAAAATAGAGGAGTGTCCAAATTAGTCTTTTGAAAATTAATGGAGGACTATTTAAGGATTAATTTATAAAAGTAAAATTAGAAAAAAAAAGCTACCTAGCTTGTTAAAGTTAGAATCCACTTAAGAAACTAATTTGCCTGATCTTATGCACATTTATTCAAGTTCTTTTTTCCTAAGAGCATAATAAAATTTTCATGTTATGAGAGCTCAAAACTACCAACCGTTGATACCTACTTGTGTTTGTGTTCCACTATTATAACAAGCTCTTCAAATAATCAATTTACAAAGAGAGAGGTTTATTTGGTATCGCAGTTTGGAGGTTTTAGTCCCTAGTCCATTTGCCCTGTTGCTTTGGACCAATTTTCTCCCCGGAGCCTGGAAGCAAAGGAGGAGGAGGGAGGGGCTAAGGCCCCACTGTCTCCTTTTAGGCTCCCTAATGACCTTAAACCTCCCACTAGGCCACACTGTCTTAAATTTGCTACCACTTCCAATAATAATCACGATGACAAAAGTGAATACTTAGCTCTAATGAAGAAAGAGAAAATTAATAAACTGCCATCAACTTATTGTCAAAAAGTTCTTTAAAATCTCCCTTCTCTAAAACAAGATTGAGAATTTGATGATGGGATGTATTGGGATGAAAAAGCTGCCAAGAAAAAGAAAATTTAAAATCTAGTTAAAATTAAGAAATAGTTTTGAAAAATTCAAAGTGGAATTGAAAATTCAAAGAAGCACTAAAAACAGCTAAGCACTGGTTAAACTCTATAGTCAGTCAGTGACTTAGAAGATGAATTAGCCTTCTCAGAATTCAGAAACAAAAGATACATGTGTGAAATTTAGAGAGAATCCATTAGGTATGCAGTAAAAGCAAGCGTGATCTTCCACGTGAACAGCTGATAATCATGATGAAGTGACTGCCTTGTACGATAGGTGCAATGTTCAGACAACATAGAAGAAAACTTCCTTCAAGGCCTGAGCATAAAGATGGAAGGAATAATCTTTTAGTCAGTGTCTTGGTCTCTGTCAACATCTTTTGTGAGTTATAAGTCATGCTATCTTCCAATCTTCAACCCAAGAAAGCTGGCCACATCGTAGGTCTCCTCTTCATCAAAGTGTGTATCAGTGGTAATGCTATCTTCTGAGGAATAAACAAAAACAAAATGCTAAATAAGAACTATTTGTGATCATATTATAAATGTTGTATGTTCCCCACAGGCATTTAATTAAGTTTCATTCTTTTAGGTAGATTATCAAGTGCCACATGTAATTTTTTAGCTAGATATTAGTTATTATAATGCCATGTTTAGGTAAATGGAAAAATAATTGGTTCCCTGAAGTCTTGATAAGATTTTATTTAGGAGACTGCAGTCACTGTTGACATTTTTAAAATGAGTCCAGAATGTTTCCTGAAGTTACATAAAATGGAAAACTGTATTTTAAAATTTAATATGAATTAGTCTTTAAAATCTCTGTGGGCAACACTATTATGCTGCGGAAGGTAGGACTGATTCAATAATTATGAAATTACTGTTAGTTTCTTCTTCCCTTCTTCTCTCTCAGTTGGACTGCAGGCTTCTGGAGAGAAGGAGCCGCATTTGTATACATCTTATTTTCTGCAGCACCTCACAGTCACTTGATATTTGTAATTCTTGCTACAAGTTTCTTGATTTGATTTCCCTTCTTCTCTCGCTTATTGTGTAGGACAGAACTTACAAAGAGTGTGGTGCTCCCTGAATTAATAGAACTCTCTAGGGATGAAAGCAGCAGTGTGCGACTTGCAGCTTTTGAAACTTTGGTAAATCTACTCGAGATATTTGACACAGGTAAATTTTCATGTGAATACATCTTTGCTTCAGAAGGGAGGAGGGAAATGGATTTAAGTTTTTAATGTTAAGTTTTATGATGTTAAGCCTCTTCTACTCTCTTCTGGTGATTACTTTTCTCTTGATATCTTTTCTGCTTCCACTTTACCCTCTTGGCATCCAGTCTTGCTGCATTTTCCATGCTTCTCTCATTTATCTCTTCAAAATTTAACTGATTTGTGTCAAGGCCTAAGAATTGGGACATAGCCTTTAATTTTCTGAGCAAAATGAGATTTGCCTATAACAATGTCTAATGAGAGTTTTCTCTCAATAACATTTTAATGCCAGAAATGTAGTCATGGGAGGAGAAATATGGAGAGGAGTGTCAGTGGGACTGGTAAAGTGGTACTTTTTAGCCAATTAAGTTAAAAAATAACTAGCTGCTCTGCTGAGTGTAGGGCTAGCCCCTTAACTAATGCTTGACAATAGGTTTATCAGTAAACATTAACTATTTTGGTAGGGTGAAATTTGGAGGGGTAACTGTCAAGACTTAGGTGCGAAACTCAGTTGTGGTTATTGTAAGATCATTTTCACTGGGATTACCACTGTTTCATCTGCACTAAGAGAGTCCCTTATAGGTTATTGCAACATGGACAATAATTACATATATTGCAGAATAATCATCGAAGTAGGATAAACCAATAAATGATCCAGGACTGAATGAATCTCTTCTAATCATGAAACATCCCCAGGCTCCAGACTAAAAACCTTGGCATTGTCTTTCATCTGTTCCCTTTTCCTGCCCCAGCCTGTCACCAGAGTCGTCCCATCCTCCACTCCTGTGGCATTGACACTCCTGTCCCTCTTGCGGTTAAGAGATTGCATTACACCTCCATGTGCCTCATGCTCTGCTCTCCCTGGTGCGCCACCCCCTCCTTTTTTCTCTTAGCCAACCTGTCCTTTTCCTATAGTTCCTATAGTCCCTTTCACATTCAGATTCTTCTATAGTTCACATTCAGATTCTTCTCTGACATTTTCCAAATCCTTTATACCATGGTTGGCACATTACAACTTGAAGGCAAAGTGTGACCTGTCATTGGTTTTTGTAGATAAAGGTTACTGGAACATAGCTGTAGTTATTTGTTGATATGAAAAGTGACAGAGTTGAGTAGTTTGGACCAGATAGCATGCAAAGCCTGGAACATTTACCAAAAACGCTTATAGACTCTTCCTTTATAGTATCTATTAAAACTGTGATCAAATTGTCTTACAGTGTGTGTGTGTGTGTGTGTGTGTGTGTGTGTGTGTATTTAGTGTCTTTGCTGGCTTGAATTTCTCAAGTTTAGGGACCATTTCTTAGTCATCTTTTTGTTTTCACTCAATATAATGCTTTTTCTGTAAGAAAACCAGTAAGTCATAGATAAGTGTCATTTAATAAAAACAGCCGCTATCGTCTGCAGTGTGATGATAGTAGTAACAGAAATAACAATAATATCTATAGCCTGTTGAAGGATTTATTTAATATTAGACAATTAAGGAATGCATCATTTCTGACAGTTTAAGCAAACTGTGAGAGGTCCGGGGAGTATTTGGAAATGAGACCTGAGTATTGGCAGTATACTGGAAGCTTATGACCTAGGCAGATATACTCAAAGAATTAACTTTTAAAGAGCCATCTAAAGAGTAAAAGTGGTAGAACAACATACAGATTATATTATAAGCTAACGGAACTTCAATAAAAAATGAAATGGTAAACTGGGCTTGGGCTGCAGCGTGGTAGGAGGTGAATGTGAACAAGAATTTTTATTTTTATTTTTATTTTTATTTATTTTTTTGTTTTTTTTTCCGGTACCAGGAACCGAACTCACGACCTTGCGCTTGCCAGGCAGGCGCTTTGCCGCTGAGCTAAATCCCCAGCCCCTGAACAAGAATTTTAAAAGTTCCTTGTGCCTGCTACTCATCCATTTATATCAAGGGTGTTAGAATTCATTTAGTTATTCAGATCAAAACCTCAGTCATCTTAGCTCTTTAATTGTAATAACTCTATATTAGCTCTTTAATTGTAATAACTCGATATTCTCCCCTTTTGATCTGCAGAAGTCCACTCAGTCTGACATTGAAAGTTTTGATAATTTCATCTATTCCTTTATCTCTTCTTCAATACACACCTTCATCTTCATTGTTTTTCCAGATATTTCCTATTATTGTGGGATAGCAGAAATTTTTCTTTCTGGAATTTGTGTATGTGTATTAGTTTCTGCAGGTGCATTGTGGGCAATGGATCTAAAATCTACATTGTTTTGTTTGTTTTCCAGATGACAGAAGTCAAACTATACTTCCCTTAGTGAAATCATTTTGTGAAAAATCTTTTAAAGCAGATGAATCAATTCTTATTTCTTTATCTTTCCATTTAGGAAAACTATGCCATGGACTATATGGTATGATATAGCCTAAGAGTTTCCAGACTGTGGATTATATTTCTATTCTTTTTTTTTCTACCTTAACCATGAATTTAACTTCTTAAGTTGCAAAACATATCCTTTAAATGTGTAAAATTTGATGATATCTAGAATTCTGATAATGTAGTTTAGAGCACATTTAGAAGTGAATTTTTTCTTGATAGAACCTATTTGAAAGAACAAGGCCAAACTATAAATAGCCTTTTAAATTTCAGAATATTTTATACGTATCAATTGGTATATGATAATAGAAGCTCAAGTTTATGAACTACTGATACAAAATAAGTATGCTCTTCTTAACTATTCATTGAAATAACATATGTATCATATAATTCAGTTTAAAATGTAGAGTAAATCTTGGCATTTTGGACATATTACTTAATTTCTAGCATACTATAATCACTTGAGAATAAAGTTATAATCTTCTAAGATAGGAACAGATTTTCTTTATGTGGATTGCAGACATTTAGTACATGGCTGAGAGACATGTTCCAATATATAATGAATTCTTAGCTGTGTGGGATAGTTAATGAATCTAGAGCTACCCACTGATCAAAAATGTTTGAATTCAGTTTTCTATCTTATAGAGCTGATTTTTAAGCTTCTTCTCTGCAGATATACATATCTTTTCTCCAGGCAATTTTAGCACTTACATTGTAGCTTTTCAGCATGTGAATAGAGAACATAAAAAAATTGCCATATTTGACACTTACAGCTTAGCATCATATCTGCTGTATATAGCACATACCAAGTAAATACAAGTGTGTGTGTAATTTATATCTGCCTTTAAATAAATAGCAATATGTATAAGTAGGCATGATACATAGTAACTTAATAGTTTTATACAAGCTATAGAAATAAATATAAGTGTAATTTCTGTATTACATAGTTTGTATTTTTAAAATTAAAATATTATAAAAATGAATATAGGATTAACCTATATGACCTGTTAGGTTTCTTCATAATACTCTTTCTTTATTGCTTTTATTTATGAACTTATTTATGGTTTTTATCTATAACCATTTATTTAAATACATGTTTCCAAAAATGTTTTTATTCTGCTTTGATTTTTTTCTTTTTAATTTTTATGTTCAATTGAAATGTTGAGCACAGATTTTATGTTTGTTTTAGGAATTTTTACTCCAGATCAACACTTGAGATTTTTGGAGTTTTATAAGAAGCTTTGTACATTGGGTTTGCAACAAGAAAATGGACACAATGATAACCAGATTCCTCCCCAAATCTTGGAGCAGGAGAAGAAGTACGCTTCAGTACGGAAGAACTGTGCCTATAACTTCCCGGTAATAAGTCCTGTGTTCATCTTCATTGAGCACTTTTCGTAACATAAAGAAGCTGCCATATTTGACACTTACTGCTTAGCATCGTATCTGCTGTATACAGCATATACCAGTTAAATACAAGTGTGTGTGTAATTTATATCTGTCTATGCTTAATTAGAATCATGTGCATGCTTTTGGGTTGTCCAACTGTGATTTCTAATTAAATTGTGATTCAGAGGATATGATTTTGGTTTAAGTAAAGTGATTATAATATTAGATATTGATGCATGCTTTTTTCTCCTTCCCATTCCTCTCCCTTCCACCTCCACCAGGCCATGATTGTTTTTGTTGATCCTAAAAACTTCCACATGGAACTCTATTCTACATTCTTCTGCCTTTGTCATGACCCTGAAGTACCAGTCAGATACACTATTGCTATTTGCTTTTATGAAGTAAGTCTGAAGACTCAATGCTGCTGTACATTTGCTGTTAATTCTATTTTTACTAGGTGCTTTTTTGATATTTTATGCACTTCTGTTTACAGATTTGTTATAAGACATAGACTCCATATCTCTTTCATGTTCTAGTCTTAAATCTTTTTTTAAAATTCCCATGATCTTCTCTTTTAGTATGTCTATAGACCCCATTTACATAAATACATTTTATTTATTTTGGTTCTGGGACTGGAACTTAGGACCTCATGCTTGCCAGGCAGATGCTGTGCCATCCCCAAGCCCATTTATTCATTTATTAAACTATTTGTTCAGTACACCTAAACGAAGTGCTAACTTTAAGCCAGGCATTGATTTTGGTGTATGGGAATAGAACCAGTTTTTGTATGTTTTATAATATTTACACTTAATGTTACACCTACACTCAAACATGTAGAACACATGGAAAATTGAGACAAATTATTTATATTTATTGCTTTTATTGCATAGGAATTGTTTTAAGAACATAGCTTTTAGATTCAGCGATCACAACTTTCCAAAAGTTTGAACAAAAGGGACTTTAGACTTATGAAGAATGTGCTTAACTTTTTAACCACTGAAGTTGAATTTGAGGGCTTGTTTTCTTGGTTGATAGCAGTGAGCACGCTCGTGCTATAGTTGCAGTAAACACAGATAAGCTATAACTTGTCAATTTCAGAACTGTCACATGACAACCTCTTAGTGAGTGGCATGGTAAAATAGTTCTTTTTTTAATAAGTTGTATAATGTATCTTATTTCAGTGAGAGTAGTTCATCCTCTTTGTGCTTGTGCAGCTAATTAAGATTCTTTTGGTTGAATAATATTCTTTACTTCTTTAACATATTTTCTGGTATGGGTGAAAATATGCTAATTGTACAAAACTGAGAAAATATTTCCCTTAAATGGTACAGTTATCTAAAATTATTCCAGTGTTGCACAGTTATCCTTGTAAATGAGAGGGGAAAGGGCAGAGGTTTGAGCTCAGCCTCCAAGGTAATGAGTGTATAGGCTGAATATCATGGACATATGCATTTTTAGACCAGTTGTCTCCAGAGAAGATTGCAGGAGGTTGGTGTTTGAGAGTACAGTAGTTATGCAGTACCTGACTTTCTGTTTAGTGTGACCTTCTAGCTCGTTCCTTTAATCTTTCATTTCACTTATATTTTATACTGGATATAATTTAGAACCAGATGAACAAACATATTGAAACATGTGTATATATGAAAGTGTTTCACAAGGAGGAATGAATTTGGAGATCTTGATCTACCTTTTTGCTGAATGGCAAGAGTCCATATGCTTCTCACAGCCGTACCATATAAATAGGCTAAGGATGCTGTTCAACTGCCTAAAATTAAGAGCCAGTTTTAGTTTGTCCTTTTAAATAATGAAAATCCACTGGTGAATTTAAATTTTTCTAATCTAGTCTTAACGCTAGATTCTGATAATCACTTTGCTATATTGTAACTTTATTCTGACTTTTCAGAAAAACATTACTTTGAAAATATTTTCAACAGGTCAAAAATAAATCATAGCAAAGGATTTAAAACACATTAGGTATCCAGGAGACAGTTTCTCCCCCCAAATAAAACTTAACAGAAGCCCTGTCCCTCCCTTTTTAAGGTTAAATAGAAATTGGTGAATTCACCATTGCAGGCTCTGGGCTTGTGTGGAGAAGGAAAGTGCCATTTACAAGGGGAGCTGGATTATTTTGTACTCTCTAAAGCCTCTCATTCTAATTAGAATCTGTAATAAGGAAAAGTAGAGTTGTTTTGTGTCCTTAAGGAGCTATTGCTATCCCAGTGTCACCTTAGGTCATCAGTAGAAGAGGCTCTGGGACACTCAGAACTAGAATAAATACTCACATGCCAGGGAGAGCCTCTAAGAGCCTTTTTAAGACTTAAAAATCAGAACCAGAAGCATCCACCGGCTTATTCACGCTTTTGATGTGAAAGTTATGATTCCAATAACATCCTCTGTCCTTCTGTCCTTCCCCACCCTAGATGTGCCTGTCCCAGCCTCCTCTGTCCACACACTCTAGGTTATGGAGCAGACCAAGACACTCATTAAGTTTTCTAGAAATCAAACTTTATATTCATATTATAACCTAGTTTTATTTTAGAAGTATCTAACAAAGAAGTATTTCAAAAAATATATTATTTTTAACTTTTAAATATCTAAATAGTCTCAAATCTGAAAGATTTCATTGCTGTATTTTAGGTGTCTAAACTTCTGAATTCTGGAGTATATTTAATACATAAAGAACTGATAACATTATTACAAGATGAATCACTAGAGGTAACATCTTCTTATTCTTTATCTTTTAATTTATTTGTGTGAAGTCCACATATATCAGTATCTTTATTTTTCCTGCTTCTTGAGAATTGCATGGACTCTTTCAGCTAACTGGCCCCAAAGCTTCAGATTAGCACACCACTGTATCATACACTGGGGATTAGCAGGATCCTTAAAAATATTAGGATTTAAAATAGATTCAGTTTTTAAATGAAAACATAGAGTTGTTTATTAAGCAAGATTTAGGAAGTTTCAAAAACTAGACAAAATAGCATCTTTAATTCCAATCACTTTTTTAGTATTTATATTTTTTCTATGTAAATATTACTATATTTTTCTCTATAAAGGTTTTTTACATAATTACAGTCATATATTACATTTGTATTTTTCCTCTTAGATTGTCTGGGGAATATTTTCCCTTCTATTATAGACTCGTGAAGATTGTGAAATATTTAGTTTTGATGCTATATTTAGTATTTCCCACTCACATAAATGATTACTAGTTTACTAAAGCTCAGCTTGTCCATATTTTGATATCATTGAGTATAGTACCCACTTTAAACACCCCCTTACCAAAGTTGGAAGGCAGTTTTTGAGCATACTAGCCAGGTGGAAGTAGCTGCCTCCAGTGTAGACTGTTTGAACAATATCAACAGTCACTAATTGTTTTTACAAAGTAAATTGATCAAGGCAAAAATCTAATATTTTCCAGTAAGATCACAGATTAAAAAGCAGAAACCCCAAAATGTTGTTTGGTAAATAATACTATCTCTGAGTAGAAATTGACAGGTAGAGTAGCTCAAGTAGGAAGACATAGTCATTGCTATAAGAATAATCACTATTTCTATTAAAAGGTACTAGATGCTCTTATAGATCATCTTCCAGAAATCTTGGAGCTTATGTCTACTGGTGGTGAAAGCAGTATTCAAGAAAATAAGGTAAACCCCATCTATCAAAACAGGCTTGGCATTTGTAAGTATTGTCCTACCTGCAGGGTAGCTGTGAGGAATCAGTGAAAGAATATGGAAAGCATATAAAACCATCCTTCCCCCTGGGGTGGTGAATCTCCAACCTGCTGTGCAGGAACCACGAGTGGGAGGTAGTGTATCTTCAGCTGGCCCGCAAATTTGCATGAGGCCTTAGCATGTAGAAAGGACAGATTGCTTCCCTACTTCTGAGCCTTGTTTGGGAGAATCACCATGGAATGTTGACAGTCACTTGAAACACCTAAAGCTTCTTCATTGAGTTCTTGTCCTACTTCTGAGGAATCAGATGGTGAGGCGACCATAGGCACCCATCCTGGTTTCTCCGGGAGGGAGGTGGTGTGGGAAATGCCCCCTTCTGAGTCATTGGTGCCTCTGGTCTTCAGAGGCCATCCAGTGGTTGTACTAGCGGTGTTGTGGTGCTAAATGTACAAAAAGCTGTGCACTGTTCTCTTTGTTCATTTCCAATATTTCTGCTTCTTGGGTGAATAAAATGGAGTGTATAAATTATTTGAAGATCCCAGAAGGAAAGTACTTCTCAAATACAGTATTTCTTATTGCTATGTATTGGCCATACGTGATATTTACATTTGTTTTGCAGTATTGATACATATATAAAATATACCCTATCTCGATCATTTTCAACCCCCTCCTTCCCACCACCACCCTATTCCCCCCGATCTTTTTCCCCATCTCCAAAGAATCAAATACAGTATATTTTAACCAATAAACTTACTATTTTTTATAGTAAATAAATAGAGCTTGTCACATCATGCTTGTAAAAGTCTGTAGGCTTTTGAAAAGCTTAAATTTCAATTATTACATTAACAGTTCTTATACTAGTATGATCCTTATTTATTATGTGTGGAGCTTGTATTCAGACTTCCAGCATTAATGATTATTTCAAGAATAATAGAGAGGACAAAAGGTAGGAGTTTAAGTCAAAGCTTGCCAGTGGTAATATATACCAAGTTTTACATTAGTCGGAAGAGTTGCCAAGAGTTCCTAATCAACCTGACAGGAAGAATGATTAGCCCAGTCTCTATTTTGAAATCTGATTCTGGGAACCATAAATTTTGCATAGGAATTTTTTTAAAAAAGTATTTTATCCACTGGACAACCATTTCCTATGACAACTGAGCTGCCTTCTAAACTCTGCAACCCCTCCCCAGTATATTCTGACATGAATGCTGCCGTTGATGGATTTAATCACTGCTGATTCACTCAGCCTTTTTTTTTTCAGCTGTCCTCTCTGCCTGACTTGATCCCGGCACTCACAGCTGCTGAGCAGCGAGCCGCAGCCTCTCTGAAGTGGAGAACCCACGAGAAGCTGCTGCAGAAATATGCCTGTCTGCCACATATCATATCAAGTGATCAGATCTACTACCGTTTCTTACAAAGAATGTTCACAATCATGATGACAAATGTGAGTTTTATACCTTTTGTCTGCTTCTGTTGAACTTATGGTTGATTTTGGCTTTACCAGATTCTTCACATTCTCAACATAGGGCGACAAATGCAATGTAGTCCATTCTTCCCAGGGGATGGCCCCTTCTCAAGGCTCTGAGGAGGGAACTTTTTCCCTTTGCTTCCTCACTGATTCTTCTTTTGATTGTCCCCCACCTGGCTAGAGGTGAGTGTGGACAGGTGGAGCCTGTACTTCTGCTTCGTTGTGTGCTGGGGAAATGTGCTCCCTGAAAGGCCCGCGTCACAAGGGACCTTCTCCTCTGAGGTGCCCCTCTGATGTACCCCAGCCTCGTTGTCACCACAGTGAGGCTGTTTTCCCAAGGTCCCATGATAACAGCGTGAATACATTTTCTTTAATGGATGGCTGTGAAACCAGTAAAATTTATAGTGAAAGTGTGAATGCCTAACTGTAGATTATCTTACTATCAGAGGCAAAGGAGTCAGGACTCATCCCTGGAAACAAGGTCGGACTAGAGCCTCAGTTAGTTGTCAGCTTTTTTCATAAAAAGTCCTCACAAGTCATTATACATTTAATATGATACCCTAATACCCATTTTTGAAGTTGAGAGAAGCTCCAGATGTTTCTGTTTTAGAAACTGAGAAAAGTATTTTAAGTTCTCATTAAGTAGATGATGAAGGCTAGCAGCTATCTCAAAAAGTCCAAAATCAATTTGAAATTCAAAGATTTAAAAAAGAAAAAAGTATGTATTATTGGTATTATTTCAACTTAAATAAAAAGTACTAGGCATCCACTGTATGAACTACCGGCCCTACAAGTTTGTCTCACATATTTA
Source organism: Chinchilla lanigera (assembly GCF_000276665.1). Taxonomy (NCBI): domain Eukaryota; kingdom Metazoa; phylum Chordata; class Mammalia; order Rodentia; family Chinchillidae; genus Chinchilla; species Chinchilla lanigera. The sequence goes on from NW_004955438.1 coordinate 16,305,071, forward strand.
AGCACATCCTAGGGGGTAAAGTTTATGTTGTAGATATAACACTCTTACAGAGTGATCTCGACAGTAATACACAGTATATCCTTTTCAGTTTTACATTTAATAGCATGGGTGTACTACGTAGGACAGAGAGCAGAATTGATTAATTTTATTCAGCACTTACTTGTTTGAGTGCCTACTAGGTACCAGGTACTTTTTGGTGTTTGCCTTCTGAAGTGGGGATAAGTGCTATGTTAACAGATGGTGGTAGGTACTATGAAACTTGGTCTCATAATTGCTGGTGTCTACCTACTTACTTAGTAGGCATGTTTGTGTTTAGGAAACTTAGACTGTCTAATTATTCTGTATTCTTAGCTTCTCTTATCGGGAAAGAGAAATGGTTTACAGTGTAGAATATAAGTGAATGTCTTTTAGCTTGAGAGATTTGTTTTACTATTTTCTTTTATAAGCCCTTAATTTCATACTTTAAAGCAAATACCTGGTTACTGTAGCACATTTTCTGTGCTCAAAGGGAACACTTATTTATATTTTAGTTCCATACCTAATTGTCATAATATTCACTCATTCATTCAACAAAATTTATCAGTTGCTTAAATAGAAGATAGATATTGGGAAGTAGGAAGAACTTGTTCACATGGGAAGGGGAACAAGGGAGGGGAGAAGAGGAAGGGAAGGAAGGGAAGAAGGATTTATAAAAACAGAATGGAAGAAAAATGTGGAAACGCTTTTGTAAATGAGGAAGGGAAGAAGGTTGGGGGAGGGGAATGGGAAAAAATAAATAAGGTATATTATGTACAAGTACAAATTCCCCATGACGAATGTGATTATTATATATGGCAAACAAATACTAATGTGTATTAATGTGCACTCATGTGTACTAATAAAACACATTTTTGTTTGTTTTTTGAGACAGGGTCTTGTTATGTAGTTCAGACTGGCCCTGAATTCATTATGTAGCGTAGGCTGGCCTTGAACTTGGGAAAATCCTCCTACCTTAGCCTCCTGATAAAAAATTTTTTTCCAATAAAATTTTTTTTTTAAAGTGAAAATTCAAAAAAAATTATTGGATACTTACTGTGCGCCAAGTGCTATTTCAGGTGCCAGGAATACAATAGTGAAGAAAAGAAGACAAAGGAGTTAGTCTCATAGAGTTTACATTCTACTGGGGACATGGCAAAAGAATTATTCTTTAATATCATTTAATAACCAGTCCATATTAAAAGTTTACCAGTCAGCCCCCAAAAGTACTTTACAACTGTTTTATCCCCCGCAGGTCCTGATTAAGACCTATACCTTGCCTTTGGGTGCTGAATCTCAGTTCTCTTTTAATCTGTAAGAGTGAGCCCTCCCTGTTTTCCCAGGACATGGAATTGGGGAAGAGATTGGACAGTTGTCATACATATAGAATATTCTAACTTGTTACTGTCAGGTTTGCTTCTTCATGGCATTGATTAATTCATCCATTCTCCAAGTTTCTTGGAAACTGTAAAGATCCAAGAGCTTGCTGTGATTTAAGTTAAGCATTTATGGCTAGAGTACCTCATAGGTGCTGCTGTATATTTTACATCCTATCTAGACTGTTGTTCCACTGTAGGTGCACTCATGTAGTTATTGCAGGTGGTGATGGTTCTGTAGACTTACCTTTCTCCCTGTGAAATGTACTGCAGCTTGCAGCTGTTTTTCCCACACTCTAAGCACCCAATTTCTCACTAACCTCTTACCCAGGAATTTCAGCACCCACTGATACTCTAACTCAAATCAGTGATTGTACTAGAACTTGTAAAAGAGTGATTTTTAAAATTCTGTTATTTCTTAAGCATTTTTATGGTGTTCTTCCACAAAAAAAAAAAGTGCTTTCCTCCATCCACATGAGTTATTTGCTTACCTTGAGATGCATTTCCCAATGGAAAGACACATTGGAACTTTGACTTTTTCCTTCTGTCAATTTTCAGAGGTAGGAGTTGGTGCAATGGCCACTTGTAATAGTGATAAATGAATTGGGGGGGGGGTTGTCGCTCTCTTTTAGATGCATTTAAAAAATATTAAATGATGTTTTTATTAGTTGCAGCCATTATATTTGTTTTTAACTTCTAGTCTGAAAGGATATTCATCTTGTACTGTAAGGTATAATCTATATGAGGCCTAAACAACGCATATCATCATATTACTTGTATATATGCTTTTGAAGTGCTGTCATTATACATGAAAGGGAAGAAAAGAGTAGTGTCCTTTTATTTTGTTCACTATTTGCCTAAAATTAATTTTTAAGCCTCATTGTGTTTTTGATTATGTGTTTCTTATATTTTTGGTTCTAAACCATAGCAGATAACTTCTTTTACATTTAACAGTTAAAATACTGTGTGAAATAGTATGACACAAGGGAAACAGTCCAGGTAAAATGGGTGAGGACACATCAAACACTACTGTCTCTTCAGTGTAGCATTTTATTCTACCCAAGTTTCAAGGATTCTAACTATAAAAGTCTGAATCTTCAGTCATTGAATATTACAATATTTATATGTAAGTCAGGATGGTGAGCATGAACTTATAATTGACCCAGTATGCCTGGCGGAGAGATTTTTCTTGAATACATGGTTTGAATTCAAATCCAGTAAGAACAAATACTTGAATGCATTTAGAATAAAGGTTCTGCCCAGCGGTATGACAGGAATTCAAAGCGCAGAGGGGTTGGAATACTGGTAAGAGTGATTGACATGGTGACCTTCGTATTCTAAGTTTTATCTGTATCATGGGCCAGAAATCTCAGGAAGTAATATTGAGGTTGAAGAGCCAGAAGTAAATCAGAAAGATGGAAGAGTATATCCCCTCATGGAATCTCTACATTTATATAGAAGTGGCACATTTGGGGGAACATAACTGATACACAGCATGTTCTGTTTGTTGAATGGATAAACGTCAGAATTCAGGGAATGACTAAAAGAATGAGTAGCTGCTGCATATTTGAGGAATGCTTCATTTTAGAAGATGTAGCAAGGAAATGAAAGCCAAGTCTGAATGATTTGGACATGAGTGCCAAATTAAATTAATTTTGCAATATGGTGTATTAGTTGATTTTCCTGAGTGGTAGGAACATTGTTACAAAGATACTTCCAGCAGGATGTGTTCATTGACCTGAGAGGTGGTGAATACTTTTCTTTTAGCTAGTAACATTAATTTGGTGATGGGGATAAGTATATATAAAAGTATATATTAGGATAGTGTATGGTATTTCCTGTTTATTTCTTTTAGAATGTCTTACCTGTCCAAAAGGCAGCTTCACGAACTCTATGCATTTTTCTACGATACAATCGTAAACAAGAACAGAGACATGAGGTCATTCAGAAATTAATTGAACGTAAGTAATCATTGTTTTTTATTTTGAAAAAGAGAAAGTACCCAAACCAGTTGGCATTAATTAGATCTGACTTGCATTATATATTGTTTTGCCAGGAGTAAGTAAGCTGATGTTGGTATGTATCTAGTGTGTTCTTTAATTTGAGTTTTGTAGCTTAATTTGTGTTTGTTTTGGAAATCTTTATGGCAAGGTCATGTCTGTGGTGAATGAGAGTAGTAATTACTCTGAGCCTTCTTTTGTGAATTTGAACACTTTGAGAAATTAAAATATGTAAACTTGTATTGAAAGCCTGATTTCTACCTTGATGCGATAGCATTTGGAAGTAAAGTATGAATAAAGTACTTATTTATGAATTTACTGTCTATTTAATTCTGTTTTCAATTTAATAGAATTCATAGAATATGTTCTTTTAATTTTTCCTTGAATAGAATCAATAGTATATATGAATGTGAATCTGCCTGGGTGGTTTTAATGTCTTAGGAAATTAAGTCGGGGTTGGGGGTGTAGCACTGCCTAACATATTCTAGGCCCTGGGTTGATCCCTAACACTGTTTCAAAGGGAACAAAAACACCTATGCAAATAAAGTTAACGAATGTAAATATCTTTGAATTTGTTAGGGTCTAAATACAAGGTAAAAATCTTTAGTGAACTGTTAATTCTAAAAATAGTGACTCATACCTAGACTTGCTTAGTGGGTTAAGCATTAAAGCCTTGCTTTGACTATTATGTTCTAATGTTTTTGTTAAAATGTTATCCAACATAGGCAGATAAGGGGTTTTCTGGTTATTGAAATTTACCATTTTAAGCATGAGTCATCACTTCAAAAAAAATATTGAAGTACCTTATAAAATTCCATTTAAGAAAAGTTACGCTCAGTATACTTCAATCTTTCTTTTTGTCGTCTACTGTAGTTCAGTTTTCATTTTCCATTGGTAGGACTTGACACTTAAAATAAGTTTTGTTTTGAAAGAAGATTCTGTTTAGTTTTGAATGTTAAAAATTTTTACTTTTGAATATTTATGTAAAAAAGGAGATTATCCTGTAAATGTTGACCTGAATTATAATACTGTTTAATATGATTTTATCTACATCAAAATATTTTTAAGGAAATAAGTGGAAGAAAACAGTTGATTTGATTATTGAAAGGCTTTGAAGCTGGAAAGACCTGCATTTGAATTGTAGCTGAACTGAGCCTCTCTGAGTCTCAGTGTCCTTACCTTTTAGAAGGAATGAGCATGTGTATCCTATTGGATTGCTCTTCAGGGTCAAATGAGATATCATATATAAAATATTTAGCATGCAGTAAGTGATCAAAAAATAGTGCATCTCATCTACAGTAATTAAGTAATGTTTATTAAATTCAGTACAGTGTTAGTATAACTTTTTGTTGGTTTTCACTATGTTAGTGATTTTGGAGTCGATAAATCTGGGAAATATAATATGATTTTTACCTTTTTTGTATTGTCTAAACAAGGTGTTTGTATAAACAAGCTTGTCGTAGATATTGTGAGTTTAATTTTTTCAGGGATAATTTCATGTGGGAAAAATCAACAGATGATTTATTTGTTGTTGTTATTTCTAGAACTGGGCCAAGGAAAAAGTTACTGGAATAGACTTCGATTTTTGGACACCTGTGAATTTATCATAGAGATTTTTTCAAAATCATTTTTCTGTAAATATTTCTTTTTACCTGCTATAGAGCTGACACATGATCCAGTAGCAAATGTGAGGTATGTTGCCACTCCAAGAAGATATTTGAAAACTGTTTCTTATATATCTGTTATAATGAATACTTGCAAATATTCCGTAGTCAATATACTTGCAATACTTTTCCTTAGTCAATTAAAAAATCAAGTAAAGAATTTATAATTGCTTTCAAATTTTTAATATTTTTTTTCTAAAAATTAATAGTTGTACATATTTATGGGATACACTGTGCTAATTTGATACATTTATACAATGTGCAGTGAAAAAAATCAGGGTTTTTTTTATCTCATTAAATATTATTTCTTTGTGTTGGGAGACTTCAAGCTCCTCTCTTGTAGTTCTGTGCATAATAAAGTTACTATAAGCTACAGTTACCCTAGTGCTGTAGAAGATTAGAACCTGTTCCTCCTAACTGGATTTTGGTGCGTTATCTCCTCTCCACATGCTCCCCACCTCTCCTCTCTCTAGCATCACTGTTCTACTCCCTAGACCTGACTGTTTCTAGCCTCCGCATATGGGGTGAGGTTGTGTGGTGTTTGTCTTTCTGTTGCTGCTTATTCCCTTTACATACTGTCTTGCAGTTCATCCATGCTGCTGCAAATTACAGGATTTCATTTTTTATAGCTGAAAAGTATTCCATTGTGTAAAACTATGACATTTTCTTTACCCTTCATCTGTTGATGACACCTCAGTCGATTCCATATCGTGGCTGCTGCAGTAAGATCTCAATGGTCTTAATTGATGAGTATCAGTAGGACTTGGAAATGTGCTTTTCAACACTGTCTCAGATCATTTGTCTTTTTGAGCCAAGAGAGCAGAAAGTCAAAGCCAGGTTGGCAGGGTCTGGCTACATGCATTAGCATCAGGAGAAGGTTAAGTAGCTATTGTTAATTTATCCGTCATTAGGATTAAAGACACAATCAGCAGCAGCCTTGTCACTTCACAGTTGATGTGAGCATCTGTCCATGCTGGGACCCATTTATTTAGGGAACGGGGGCTGCTCTGAAGTCTTGTCTCACACTTTTGAAGTCTAATAAATTTTAATTGGATTTTATTTGGAACACACCTGAAAATGACTTCCTTGAAAAAAAGAATAAATATATTTTGCATTTTTTTCTCTCTTCAAATAAGTAAAGGTATTATTTCCTTCTGTGGTGTGACATATATATGACAAAATCTACCATTTTAAAATACATAGTTTGGTGGCATTAAGTACTCACATGGAGTCCACTCATTAAGTCCACTCATATGGACTTAAGAGCCATTTGTACATTTGTTAATGAAACAAAAAGAATTTTAAATCCTCAGCTATCAGATTTCGGTGTTCAAAGTCTGCTTCTGTTCTGAACTTGAAACAAGGGCTGCTGGCCAAAGTTTTCCCTGAACAGAATTCTGCAGCTCCCCATTGAGTTTTCACAAGCGAGCCACATATAGTTTTATGGTGTGTGACATATGTGCATCCTTTTGAACACTGGCATGGATTGTAGCAATATGCAAAAGATTATAATTTTTTAATAAGAAAAGTTGTCAAGGCAATGTACTGGCCTAGATTGGTCATCTTACTGTTAAGGTCTGCAGCAAGAAGACATCAAAAGATATTGAAAACTGTATTGTAAGAATTTTTTGATCCCCTTCCTATTTGAGGAAGATGTAACTCCCTACTTCCTGTTATCTACCTTTTACTTTGTTCTCTAATTTGAGTTTCTTGTATGAAAAAACCAAATGATATTTAAGCTTTTGTGTCTGATTTATTTCACTTAACATTGAAGGGAGTGGGGAGAAAGGGGGAGGAAAAGGCATGAGAAAAGGACATAAGATGTGTTATGTCCATGTACCAATTCCCCACAAGGAGTATAAAGATTATGTAATGCAGACATGTACTGGTAAAGATAATAAGTTTTAAAAAGAGTTTTTGAATACTGCTGCCTAGGAACGAATGGAGAGAGTGGTTTTGTATGTTTAGTGTGAGAAATACAGAAAGCATAACCATCAGTTGTCATAGTTTGTGCATTTTTCTTGTGCTGTAAGTGAGTGGTGAGGTATTTCTGACATCTACTGTAAAGTGCAAAGAACCCATTGACAATTCTTAAAATGTAGCTGTTTCTAATCAATTGGGGAGTCTGACCATATTGTTACCATTTTGTAAACTGAAGTTGTAAATCTAGAAAAACAGCTTTCAAGATGATTAATTATCACTTATCAAGTAGTTGGCAAAAATAATTCGAAAGGAAATGAAATCATCTCTACTCTGGGCCCTGACAAATAACAGTTCAGACTCAGAGAAAGCAGTCTGCCAATTCAAGAACCAAATGAAGACTAATTGAATATCACTTCATGAATTTTGGAGACTTGGGAGTGCTGAGCTTGTTGTAGAGCAGTTTTTCTTGGTTCCCATTCTCCTGCCTGGGGAGTTGCCAGGCAGAGAGACAGATCCAGCAACACCATATAGCACCTGGCTTTTGGGTACCAAAGCCTTTTTTCAGTGCAGTAGGAATGCGCAGACAAAACGAAAGCCATCACAGGGAAGGATGGTAGGACCGTGCCGGTTAGGCTAGTTTCTGGACCCACATTGCCTGAGGTAAAATTCCATCCGTAGACTAGCTGTGTGTCTTTTGGGCAAGTTACAAAACCTCTCTGTGCACTGATTTTCTTTGTACCTAATTCATAGGGTATTCTGAGGAATACAGCTATGATGATACATATCAGAATTTAGTTTACCAGAAAGACTTGGTCCCTAATCTCAAGAATGTGATAATTTTATGGGCTCAGGAATCTCACAAATATAAATCACCACCATGGCTTTTGTAGCTTCTGCTAAATATAATTTTCTAGCTGGGCATGGTGGCACATGCCTGTAATCCCAGCACTTGGGAGAATCATTGTGAGTTCTAGACCAGCCTGGGCTACAAAGTGAGCTCAAGGCCAGTCTGAACTGTATAGCGAGTCCCTGTCTCAAAAAGACCAAAAAAAAAAAAAAAAAGTCTATATACAGCTGTGCAATAAAAAATGAAGTATGTATTGACTGTTAACTTCCATAAGTGAACATTTGAAATTTAAATTAACTGAGTTTAGACACTATCAAGGTTAGACAAATCCTATTGGTATTCAGAGAAGCCTTCCTTTGAGACTGTAAGAAATGAAGTAGTTTCCTTCTGGCAAGCTGGGCCCCCATGATTAAAGTGTCACCAGTATCCGGAGGCCACATTGCTCTGCACTGCGTTGAAGACTCTAGGGGCGGAGCACCTGCACCATTTTAGATGCATAAAAAGCAACTTCGGTTGTACGTGAAGAATCCGGAACTGAAGGTTCTGCTGAGAAAGCAACTAGCAGACTTGGAATGGGAGCAAAGCCGATGTGGAGAGCATGCAGATGAATGAGTGAATGCAGCAGCTGTAAGCGAGACAGCCGCTGAGCATCCCTGACTGAAACTAGCCCCAGTGGAGGGGAGGCGGAGGTGGACAACACAAATGTTTCCTTTGAGCCACTCCTGCAAGGCTCTCTTTACTCTCGTGGGTCTCCTCTTCCCTCCCCATTCTTCAGCCTCCTGGTTTCTTCTTTACTCACCTAGTCTGTATCTCGCCTTACTGCACGGGTTACCTGAGTGGGACTCTGTCCACTCTCATGGCTCAGTGTCATCTGGAGGCTGAGATCCTGACTTTTACCTCTGGCAAGGACCTCCGCCTGGACCATACTGACCGAGCCAGCTGCTGCCGAGCATTGGCCTTGACTAGATGACTGGCGCTCCAGGCTTAATCTGTGCACAGTTCCATCCTGATCTTCCCCTTCTGCAGTCTTCTGCAGCTCAGTAAATAACCATTTCATCTTCCTACTTGCTTAGGTCAAAATCCTAACTCTTTTCCTCTTAATCTCTCCACATGCCCCATTGCTTGCAGAATGTATCCCCAATCCATCACTTTCTACTATTACTCTGGCTTAATTCACCACCAGCTTTTTCTCGAGTTATCGCAAGGGCCTCTTCTATTGCTTCTGTTCTCTCCGTTACCAGTCTGTTCTCAAGATGGCAGCTCATGGAAACTTCTGAAAGTCAGATCACTTCACCCCCTTGCTCAGAACCTTCCAGTGCTTCTTGCTGTACTCAAAACAGAAGCCCGTCACCCTGCACTGGCCTCTTGTCACCACTCTGAGGTGTCCTGCTAACTGCACTTTCGCTCTGTTCTGCCACCAAGGCCCATTTACTAATGTGGACCTGTTTACTGGGGCAACAAGGAGGCAAGGCCCCCCAACCGTGAGTAACGTTCTCTAGATACTTGAGCTGCCCCTACTCTTCTTTCCCTGCTTCATTTTTCTCCGTAGCACTTGCCATTTTGTCTAGTTGTTTAATCTCTCTTCCCTACCCTTGTACTTGAATGAAACTCCAAAAGAGCAGAGAATTTTATTGGCTGTGTTCACTTTTGTATCTCAGTGTCCAGACTAGGGATTTCTTGTTACATAACAGGCACTCCACAAATATTTGCTGCCTGGGTAGAGGAGCCTCTGGGCTATCTAAAACTTGAATTTTCTTTCAGTTGTACATTACTATTACTCTTTGTTATTAGAGTCACTCTAATACTAACTTATTACAGAATGAAACTTTGCTGTCTGTTGCCCAAAGTGAAATCAACTCTGAAGATTCCTGCAGATAAGCATCTGCTTCAGCAGTTAGAAATGTGTGTGAGAAAACTCCTGTGTCAAGAAAAGGATAAAGACGTGCTGGCTATCGTAAAAAGAGTAAGTATCCCTTTTGCCTGCGTTGTGTATTGCAGTAGTAGCTTTGGCACTTTAGCTTCATAGGACAGTAGTGTGTTAAGATGTTTATATCTTTGCCAGAGTAGTCTTAGCGAATTATTTGAGTCATGTCAGCTACAAGTGGTTATGAAAGTATCTTCTAATGGGCCTCTAGATATCAAGCTTTTATTACCGGGAGTACAAGCTTCCCAAGGGAGAACTTAGCATGTGCTAAACGATCAGTGAACACGGCTAGATTAATAATGAATGCTTCATTCACTAGGTTTCATTTACAAGTAATTACAGTGTAGTAAAACTCTGTTGGTAGAGTTGGGAACATTAACTTTTATACAAACAGCCTTGGAACAGCCCTCAGGAGTTAGTTCAGTGGCCTGTTTGGCTTTATGAAAGTGTAAGTCCTAGAAATTCTAGGACTCAAGCCTGCTCAAGATTGTATGGTAAGTAGCAAAGCCAGAACTGAAACAGAAAACTTTCGCCTACCCTGAGCACATTTCTTTTTATATAATGTAACATTGTGTTTTATAATTTTTGATTTTGTTTTAGTGTTGTATCTTATATGGACTGTTTTGGAATGTTGGAAAACCAAAACTTTAAAAGTTTGAGTCAGTGAACTCAAACTACTTTGCAGTTTTCAAAAAGTTCCTGTACCAAATATGTCCCTAATATTATTGTAAGAACAAGTCATATTAAAGTGGTTACTTTTATGAATCTGAATGTGAACTTTAGAACATAGTTTTTGAGCATTTCTTTGTAGTTTGAGAGATTAATTTATTAACGTTAGAAATCAGTGGTGGAGAATCTTTTAGAGCTTTCGATGATGCAAACAGCATACTGTGGCACATAAGCGCTGGGCTTGCCACCACTGTTGTAAGTAATTAGCATCAGTGGTGAGGAAAAAAGTCTTGCAATTTACCCTACTCGTTGTTTGCTAGAGGTCATTGCTAATGTCATGAGGAACTTTTAATACAGGGACTTGATAACTCAGTATGATTATATTTTCTTGAAACGTGAATTCCTTCTTCATCAGTAGAAGTAACCAGAAATACGCATATAAATACAACTGAATTTAACACACACACACACACACACACACACACACACACATTTGTTTCTAAAAGACATGTCTATCCTTAGTGTTTGCAGAAGTTTTGGCATTTATTTCAAATTGTCAAAATACTAAACATGAGTTATTTACTTTTCCAAAAGAAGTTATTAATTCAAGAGATATTATAAACAACCTCCCTAGATATAACAGTAATTAAATTAATGAATTATTATCTACAGTGGGGTTCCTTTGAGTTACAGCTCTAGGATGGGAGACTGTGCAAGATACACAAAGCTTTGGGATAAAAATGGAGTAACTTCCTCCAACCAGCTTTTTAATATAGGAAACAATTTTACTTAAAAAGGGAGTACTTAATAAATCCATTTATTGCAGGAACCATAAATTTTTCATAAATTTCTGTATAAAAAATTTCACATAAATTTTATTTATAGTACTCAGCTTTGGGTATATGAATATATCGATGTACTTTATGTGGCCATTAAAATTAACCCTTACAGAACGAGCTTTAGAAGCACAGTTCTCTATCAGAAGTAGAGTCCTTGATCAAATTGGTCATTGTTTGACTGGGGTAATTTATTTCAGAATAGTGTATTCAGAAACATAAATATTAAATTGCCAGAATACTTTCAGAGCAAAGCCTTTTCTGCTGGTTATAGTGTCATCATGATAAACAATTTTGTAGAAGAAAGTAAAACTTTAAGGCAATTGATAGCTCACTTTATATATAGTTAAAAGACTTTTTTAAAAATACAAAACTGAGGCAGGCATGGTGGTGCACACCTGTAATCCCAGCACTCGGGAAGCTGAGGCAGAATGATAGCTGTGAGTTCGAGGCCAGCCTGGGCCACATAGTGAGTTTAAAGCTAGCCTCAACTATAATGAGACCTTGTCTCAAAAACAAAAACAAAATAAAACAAAAAAACCCAAAAATGGTATTTCTGAAAATTCAGAAAAGATTGGCTCTGAGTTTTACTAAAAATTAAACTGC
>NW_004955438.1:16317095-16343327 GCF_000276665.1 Chinchilla lanigera
GCCTTGAACTCACTTTGTAGCCCAAGCTGGCCTCAAACTCACAGTAATTCTCCTGTCTCAGCCTCTCGAGTGCTGGGATTACCGGTGTGCACTACCATACCCAGCCATGAATTTGGTATTTAAAATATGCCTATAGACTTGCTCTTCTGAAGGTTAAAAACTTCTAAAAGTTACAATGGATCCTGACATTAATATTTAGAAGTTTGCTATAAATGCAGTGTACAATGGGGTAAAACTTTAAAATTTCCTAACAATGTTCACACAATACAGAAATCTCTTTGAACATCTGTGGGAAAGGGAGTATCTAAGAAATGGTTGACTGGATTGACTTGCTGTCCAATAATTTTGTGAACTTTCTTTCTAGACTGTGTTGGAATTGGACAGAATGGAAATGTCTATGGACGCTGTAAGTACCTGCTGTACCTTCTACTGAAAGGAATATTTAAAAATCAGTGGACAATCATTTCTCATGTTTGACAGTGTCATTTTAAACTTCAGTTTCAGAAAAAGTTTTATGAAAAAGATTTGTTGGATCAAGAGAAAGAAAGAGAAGAACTGCTTTTTTTGGAAATGGTATGCTGTTTTTATATGCACACACACGTACACTTCTGGTCAATTTTAACTGTGCTTTGTTATTCAGTTTAAAAGATAATTTCTTTCAATTTCACATTACTTTTTTGTTCTTAAGTAACTAAAGAAGAGTTGTGGTTTTCGGAAATCTATTCTTCTGTGAACAAGAAGAAAAATTATATTTGAGAACATCTTTTTAAAAACTACTGAAATAAAATTGCAATACAATTAATTGCATGTATTTAAAGTGTATAGATGTAGCCAGGTGTGGTACAGTACTTGGGAGGCAGAGGCAGGAGGACTGCTGTGAGCTCGAGACCGCCCTGGGCTACCTAGTGAGACCCTGTCACCAAATAATAAAGTGTATAGGTGATACAGTCAACATACAAAATATGTCCATTGTCCTAAAAGTTTCCTATTCTCCGTGGTAATCCATATCTTCTTCTATTTCAGTCCCCATCATCTGCTGAGCTAGTTTATATCACTATAGATCAGTTGCATTTTCTAGAGTTTATGTAAATTGAATTGTAGGTAGTCTTTTGAAATTTTTATTTTTTATTAGTCCATCTTGACTGTACATAATGCTTACATTCCTTGTGTGGAGTCGGTACATGTATGAAATACATCTTAATCCCTTTGGCATCCCCTCTCCCCCCACTCCCCCTCTCTACTTCCTGATATCTTTCGTTTTACTCTTTGTGTTGGGTTTCTTATACACGAGGAACCATGTGATACTTAAATTTGTGTGTCTGATTTATTTCACGTGACGTTATGATCTCAAGGTCCACCCATTTTCCTCCAAATGAATCAAGTTTATGTTTCTTTATGGCGGAGCAATACTCCATTGTATGCAAGTAGCACATCTTCTTTAGCCATTCGTCTATTGATGGACATATAGGTTGCTTCCAAGATTTAGTGTTATGAATTGTGCTATTTTGATCATGCTTCTTTCCATCACTATAATAATTTTGAGATTCAGTCATACTCTTGATTGTATCAGTAAGTCGTTCCTCTTTATTTGGAGTAATATTTCATATTATGTATGTAGTGCAATTTGCTTATCTTATCACCTCTTAGTGAACATTTGAGTTACTTCTAGTTTTGGAATATTACAAATAAAACCACTTTGAACATTAGTAAAAAAGTCTTTGGGTGGACATATGTTTTCACTTCTTTTGGGTAAATACTAAGGATAGAATGACCAGACACATGATAGAATATGCCTATCTTGAAATAAACAAAACCTTTTTTCCAACATGGCTGTACCATTTTATATTTCCATGGCTCTGGTGGAGAGCTGTAGTTATCCCCCGTATACTCAATAAGGCTTGATATAGTTCTGTTTCAGTTGTAGGCATAATAGTGCTATGTAGTGGTATCTCATTATGGTTTTAAATTGCACATGCCTGATGCCTAAAGATACTGATCATCTTTTCACTTGTTTATTGACCTATCCTATCTTTTTTGATGAAGTCTATTTTCAGAATTTAAAGTAGATGGCTTATTATTAAGTGAGATAAACAAGTTCTTTATGTATTCTGAACATTTTAAAAGTTTTTCAATTTTTACTAGTAGGTTATAAGAAAAGTAGTATAGATTTTGTATATTAATCTTGTATTTTATACACTTGCTAAATTTCAATTTTTTAGATTCATTAGGCTTTTCAGTATATCTTCTTTAAATATAGAAAGATTACTTCTTCCTATTGAATATTTCTTCCCTCCTTCTCTCCCTCCCTCCTTTGGCTCTCTTATTTTAAGATCTCGCACCTCCAGTGCTGAAGACCTCTCACTGAATAAAGCTGGTATAAGTAGGCATCTCTCTCTTTTCACTAGTATTAGCGGGAAGCAGTGTAATCTCTTATCATTAGGTGTGAAAGTAGCAGTAGTTTCATGTAGATGTCTCATCAGATTGAGGAAGTTTCCTCCTGCGCCTGGTTTACTGAGAATTTTTATCAATGGTTGTTGGATTTTATCAAATATCTTTTCTCCATTTCTAGAAATGAAATTTGTTTTTCTCTTTTATTCTGTTAATATAGTGAATTTTTACTACCTAATCTTGTCAGATAGTAAACCAAAATTGTATTTGGTATACAAATCAACTTGGTGATCATATATTATCCCTTTTTCCTATTGTTGAATTATTGACTAATGTTTTTGTTAAGGAATTTTTAATCTATATTCATATGCCAGACGTGGTGGTGCGTGCCTCTAATCCCAGCACTCGGGAGGCTGAGGCAGGACAATTTTTCTGAGTTCGAGGCCAGCCAGGGTTACAAAGTGAGCTCAAAGCCAGCCTGAACTACATAGTGAGACCCTATCTCAAAAAAAAAACCAACAAAAAAAAAAACACCAAAAAACTATATTCATAGTGAAATCAATTTATAATTTTCATTAGTCAGCTTTGAGGAGGTCAATTTTGTATTAGATGGTTTGTGTTCCCACCTCCTCTATTTTCTGACATTTTGTATATTTCTTCTTTAATTTGTTTGATGGAATTCTTTTGTAAATTGTGTGATTTATTTATGTATGTTATACTTTAATAAAGTATTTAAACATATCCAATAGACTATTGCCTTTTTTCTCAGGTTTTTTTAAAGAAAAATACAACTTTGCCATTCACCAATTAGAAATTGAAATAACCAGTAGCAACAAATATTTTGCTGATGAGAACCACTAAATATCTTCTAGGAAATAGAAATTTATTATAAGGATTTCAGAGTGATTGAGTTGGGAAAAAATCTTATAGATGTTAAAAAGGCACAAGTTTGACAGAACCTTGAATTCATCAGACACAAATAAGGGAGAAAAAGACTTTTAAGAGCTTTTATGACCTATATATATGAATTGCTATTGTATACAATAAGTTTTCATCAAAGCAACTTCCTAAGTGTATTTAAACTGTATCATTAACATAATGTGGCTTTCATAACAGGAGCAGTTAGAGAAGGAGAAGCAACAGAATGATGGAAGGCCCTCAAGTGATAAAATCTTTGAGAAGAAACGTAAGTGATTTTCTTGTGTCTTCACCACTCAGTTACCGAAGTACTGTTGCATTTTGACATTTTGATAAACTCTGCTAAGTTTTAATTTGGTAGGGAAAATCACTTCACTTCCTTCTATTTTTCAGAAGTTGCTTTTGAAAATTGGTTGCTTAATGTGGTACAGATGTTAGGAATACATGAGTAAATGTCAGGAATCAGTGTGGAGGTGCAGATGCTTCAGAAGGAAAGCTTTAAGTTTGAGAACAGCTGTAGGATTGTGAAATTGATTACTGAATGGCAGTGACTGGCATATGGAACGATATAAAAAGGAGACTATTTGGAAAAGATGCAGCTTAACCAGGGATAATGATTCACATTTTCTGTGTTTTATATTTATGGAGATTGGTAAAGACTCAGAGGAAATTATACAACTTAAAACAGAGTTTATTTTAGGCAGAGATACAAAGGCACCGACGCAAAGTCTGCCCAAGAGCCTCCCCATTTCTGTTCCTGGAGCCTCTTCTAGCAGCCCATCAACAAGTAAGAAATAACTTCTTTTTAAGTCTCTTTCACAATCATGATTTTCTTTTAAAAAATTAATTCCAGGAAAATGCATTCCATTAGACATGTTATTCTAATGCATCTCAAGCCTTTTACTGTTAGTTGTTTCAGTAGTGCTTAGTGGGTAGCATGGGTAGGATGTGTTTCAGTGAGCTCAAACTCGTGAAGAATCTCTGTCATCTGTGTTTTTCTGAAAATAGTGGGGGTTGGGTAGCTGGGGATGAAATGAACAATTGCATTTTCCTTTTTTCTGCTTATTCCTCTAGGCAAAGAAATCAAGAAGTCCAAATTGATTCGAAGCCAATCTTTTAATAATCAAGCTTTTCATGCAAAATATGGCAACTTAGAGAAATGTGCTAGGTATGACCTGCTGGCTACTTTTTAACTTTGTAAATTTTATAGTCACATATACTTAGGTGAAATAGTTACATTGTAAAAATTAGAATTAATCTTGAATTTTAGTAGGCCAATAATCTGCCTGCTTTTATATGTAAAGATTATTATGTGTTTAAAAATAGTAAAGTCCATCAGTTTGCATAAAATTAGGTATCAGGGCAAGAGCACTATGGAATCCATGTACCATTTATGAGGGAGTTGGTGCTCTGCTGTGCATTGCATGAACTTGTAAACATGTATGGAAGGTCCCTTTGCTAGCTGGCATGGACATTCATTTGTTCTTAATATTGTTTCTGCCTAAAAATCGACCATAGGAGAATCTCTTTCTCTCTCTCCCTCTCTCTCTCTCTTTCTCTCCACACACACACACACACACACACACACACACACACACACATGTACACGAAGAGCAAAAGAGATAATACATAAATAGGAAGTAGGGAAAGGTTCAGATAATTCACAAATGACCTATTCTGTGGTTTCAAAAATATTTTAATATATATGCTAATTTGTTTAATTTATATTACTAGTTTCTCTCTGTTTATTGAAAAGGAAGTTTTATGCTTTTATCTGTTGGTTTCTAATTTGTAAGAGAGCCTTTTTTGGTCTATGTTTTGTATTCTGAGTAACTACTTTGAAGATTATGATAAACACTGTATTTACTTGCTATCTCTTATTATTTTGTTATGAAATTATTTTCATAAAATTAAAAAGAAGAGATGAGTAAAATTTCATATGGTAAAGTGGTCACGACGGAGTACTGACAATAGATAAAAGTCTGGTTTCCATTTTTTAGTTCAGGAGACAAAATTAAAAATGATTTGGGTTAGAAGAGTAGCAGCATAAATTAAATGACCGTGACTTATTAGATGTGCTGTACACATGTAGTACTTCCCCGCTGCATATCAGCCGACAAGCAAAGTCCTTTTAAGAAAATGAATGTCTTTGTAAGCACTCGTTTGTCTCTCAAGTGATATGTTACAGAAAAAACTTTACTTTTATTATAGCTAATTTCAGATTTTCAGCTGTATTTTGGGGAATTATCTGTATCTTCTAGACAATTCAGTGATCTCAGGATGGATAAGAGGGATTATAACTAGCTATTTCCAGGAAAGTTTTACCCATTTTACCTGTCTTGGCTGAGCATCAAAAGAAAAACTATAGTTCTGATAAAACAAAAGCTTAAAAAATGCTTAGAATTTATACACAAAGTGTTTTGAGGCATGGGATGTAAAAAGACAAGTGAAATTAAAGCAGAGAAAAAACATTTTAAAAAGATTAAAACAGCCCAACTGTTAGAGAACTGAGATCGAAAGAAGCATGTTCTTGTATTTTAAATGAAATCATGTTCTTTTCCAGTAAAACTACAGCAGGATATACATCTTCTCTCTCAGGGTTAACAAAGAATTCTGTGCTTTCACTAAATGGTAAGTAGCACTCTAAACTTGAAAAACTTGCTAAAATTAATAAGATACTATTTTCTTTAAGTGGCATTTCTTTATTTCTAGCAATGTGGTTTTTTTTCTAGATTTCTATTTTTATCAAATCCAAAAAAATTAAACCTTTCCCTAGCAATGAAGAATTTACTAGACTATGCCCTTTGTTTTCATTGTATCAAAATTGAGCTTCATACTTTTAAAACAGGAAAAGGAACAACATGATAGGACCTGTTCAAGCTGGCCAAAAGTTTTTCCAATAATTTTTAAGGATGTAGGAATTCACGGTGAATAATCTATAGCTAAGCATTTGCCATACTAGGTCTTTCAAAGTTTGTTCCAGGGGTCAGCAAGCTTCTATGAAGGGACAGACTATAAATACTTCAGTCTCTGTTGTAGCATAAAAACACCTACAGATGATGGATAATGAATAAACATTGTTGTGCTCCAGAAAAACTTCATTTTACAGGCAGCAGACAGAATTTGCAACCCGAGGCTATAGTTTGCTGACCTCTGGTTTATGTCATAGAAGTTAAAATTACGCTATACATAAACTAAAATATATTGCTAAAAATTACTAGTGACCAAATGTATATTTTAAATTTTCTGCCTTGTAAATATTGGCTGAACTAATACTGATCTAATGTCATCTTTAAATGTAAATAATAGTGAATCTGCCCAAAGGTCTGAAATTTTAAAAAGTTTTACCATGTTTCCTTTTTCTAGGTTACATTTTGAGTGTTCTGTACTCCTCTTACCTCTCACTATGCTCTTTTTAGTCTCATTGTTTTCTAACCAGCATTTTCATTTGCTAGCATAGAAAAGCTTTCTAAAGTGAAAGCATAGGCGTCCTTATTATGTGGTTCTGCAGAGTAGACCATTATCATACTGCTTTGATAATGACAGAAAGCTGAACTAAGTTACCACTGTATGTAATGTTAGGATTATGTTGGTTACTTTTATCACAGCAAAGTAATGAATTCTTGAGGAAGCACTAATATTCAGGGTTTGAAAAGTTTTTTTTCAATATGGAGTATCTTTAAAATTATAAATATATATGAGTTACATATGGATTATCTCAACAAGCTGGCCAAAAAGTTTTTCCAATAATTTTTAAGGGTGGAGGAATTCACAGTGAGTAATCTACAACTAAATATTGGAGTTAATAGTTCAAATGATTATAATGTCCATGAAGAACTCTTCAAACCAGGAAGGTTCCCACGTGTCCTGCTGGATATTCCTTGACCAAGCTGTAATTGAGCATATTTATTCATGAGTTTGTAACAATTCCTGTCAAGAAAAATTTCTATCTAAGTCATTAAGGATATTGTTGCAGAACTATTTTTATAAAATTATATACATTAATTTCTTTAGTTTTTACTTAGCTAGTTCTTAAATGCCCTTGAGAATAAAGACAGAGATATAGTCTACAAATCCTAAGACTTACATCCACTGTCTTAAATAAAATTATTTAATGGTTAATCTTTTATTAAAATATTTAAAAATATCTTAAGGACTCCATGTTTTCTTTTGGGGGTACATGTAAGTTCATGAGATGTATCCTAAGCTTTTTGGTTAGAAAAGTGTACTTGTTACTTATTGTTAGGTATTACTTAATGAAATGGAGAGTGAGGAAAAAGTTACTGTATAATTATACGTCTTACTAATAAATACAAAATGGAAGCAAATGTCTTTTAACAAACATTATGTCTTCACATAGAAAAGACGTTTTACTTAGTTGTGGGTTTCAAAATGTCAGTGTCATTTAAGGAAACCCATAAGGTGTGCTAGGATCTTGACAGACAGAGATGGCTATGAACAGCATCCATTTAGAGAACCAGTCATAGCACAAACTGAGCGTTGGTATCTTCAGGGAGCAACAAGTGACCAGTGTGGCTAGAGTGGGGAGCATATTTAAGGGAGTAATGTTAGATAGAACTGAAAAGCAGGTCAACGTTGTAGCTTAGAATGATGGATTGGATACTTTGCAATTACCATGAACCCACTGTTAGATTGTGTGAAGACTTTTTGCCTGTTATCTTTTATAGCTTTCCATCCAAAGTTATGTGGGCACAACAGACTGGGGAAAATAGGATTTAGGGAAACAAATAGCCAAATCCATTGTTAGTGGGTATCAAAATCAGTGGAATTCTTTTGGAAAGCAGTTTGATAAAGGTTATTGGGAGTCTTAGTTTTAAAAGTACACTTTGAGTAAAACAAAAAAAATCACATTTCTAATGATCTATCATAAAGCAGTAAAATAAGGTACATAAAATATGATCAGATATATCATTATAGGTACCCTTGATATGATGTGATTTAAATGGGTGCTTTATTTTCTATCTTTTCCCAATCTAGAGCCCATTATAATCTTAGAGAAAACGTTAGACAAAACCCAATAAAGAGCATCTTATAAAATATTTGGCCAGTACCCCTCAAAACCATAAAGGTCGTCACAAACTAGGAAAATCTGTGGCGCCCAAGGAGAACTTAAGGAGACCAGACAAATAAATTGGATGTGCTATCTTGGGTGCAATCTTCAGCTGGGAAAGGCAGTAGTTAGATAAAATAAAAGTGATATGGATTTTATTTAATAATGTATCACTATCAGCTCATTATGTGTAACAAGTATAGTACACTAATTAATATAAGCTGTTCGTTATAGAGGAAACTGAAAATGGAGTTGCAAGGTATAATAATTTGGAAGGAAGCAATAAAACTACCTTGTTCACAAATGACAGGAATATCTATGTAGAACATCAAAAGAATTGGCCAAAATGTTCCTTGAATTAATAAGTGATTATAGCAGGGTTGCAATATACAAGTATAATATAGAAAAAAATCAATTGCTTTCTTATATTACAGCAATGAACAAATGAAATTTGAAACTTAAACAATTCTATATTAACTCCAAAATGAAATACTCATGCATAGACCTAATAAAATATGTAAAGATCTATATGAAGAAAACTACAAAACTGATGAAAGAAGTCAAAGAAGGACTAAACAAATAGGTATTCCGTGTTTATGGTTAGGAAAACTTATTATTGTCAAGGCATTGATTCTTCTTGAATTGATCTACATATTCAATATAATCCCCATCAAATTCACAACAAATTGTTTTATGAATATCAATAAACAGATTACCGACTTTATATGGAGAGAAAGAAGACTCAGAATTGCTCACACAATACTGAATAAGAACAAAGACACAAATTTCACACTACCTGACTTCAAGATTTCCTATAAAACTCTAGCAGTCAAAAAGGGTGGAATAGCCAAATGCATCAATGGAACAGAATAGGAAACCTAGAAATAGACCTATATCAATACAGCAGTGCAGGAAAGTGGAGGAGAGTCTTTTTAACAAATGATGCTGAAACAACTGGAGATTATATATATATATATTCAAAAGGAATCACAAACCTAAAGGTAAAATGCAAACACAAAATTCCTACAATATAACAGGAAAAAAACCTAGGTGGCCTTGAATATAGCCATAATTTTTTTAGATATCACATCAAAGGCACAATCCATGAAAAAACTGATAAGTTAAACTTCTTAAAATGAAAACTGCTCTATCAAAGGCACTATCAAGAGAATGAGAAGAGAAGCCGTGTTCTAGAAGAAAATATTTACAAAATACGTATCTGGTGAAGGATTGTTATTCAAAATATACAAAGCTTTTAGAACTTAAAGGCTAAAAATGATTTAAAAATGGCCAAAGACCTGAACAGATACCTCATCAAAGAACATACATGGATGGCAAGTGAACATGTGAAGAAGATATTCAACTTCATATATGTCACGGCATAACTGCAAGTTAAAATAATTGAGATACCACTGCCCACCTATTAGAATGACCAAAACCCAAAACCCTGACAACAACAATGCTAATGAGAATGTGGAGTAACCGGAACTCTCATCATTGCCTATGGGAAGCTACTTTGGAAGATACGCAGTAGACTGTTTAAAAAGTAAACATATTCTTACTATATGGTCTACTGATTATCTTCTTTGGTATTTACCCGCAGTAGTTGAAAACTTACGTCCACATAAAAATTGGCACATGGAATTTTAGTCACTTTATTTATAACTGCCAAAACTTGGAAGCAGACAAGATGTTCTTCAATAAATGGATGTATAAACTGCAGTAAATCCAGACAGTGGATTCCGTGCTAAAAGAAATGCGCTCGCAGGCCATGAAAAGACATAGAGGAACCTTAAATCCATGTTAAAAAATTAAAGATGCCAGTCTGAAAAGGCTACGTATGTGTTACCCAGTTATAAAACATTCTTGAAAAGCTAAAGTCATAGAGCCAGTAACAGAATCAGTGCTTGGCAGGGATTGAAGAGAGGTGGGGTGAGTAGGTGGGGATGGTGAAATACCCTTTTATATTGCTACATAATAAGGGACACGTGTCATTATATATTTGTTCCAACTCAAAACGTAAAACACCAAGAGTGACCCTAATGTCAACTGTGAACTTTAGGGTGATCATGATGCGTTAATGCAGGCTCATCAACTGCAATAAATGTACCACTTTGGGGAGATGTCGATTATGAAGAGGCTGTGTATGAGTGAGAACGGGGTATATAGGCACTCTACCTTCCTCTCAATTCTGCTGTGATCCTACAACTGCTTTTAAAAAGGAGTCTGAAACAGTGCTGGAAACCACTCACTGGTTTAATATGGTACCAGGACAATACTGGAAGCACAAAGCCCAAAAAGCTGAAACTCAATTCTTGTATTACGCACAAAATTAATTCAAAATGTAAAACCTAAGCATAAAAACTAAAACTGTAAAATTTCTAAAGAGCATATAGAAGAAACTCTTTGTGTCTTTGGAATAGACAGATTTCTCCTCACTAAAGCAGGAAAATATTAACATAGAAGACTTCATCAAAATTTAAAATTTGAAGCTTTGAAATAGAGCAATAAAAACTAGACTTGGGGTGTGGATTTGGAGAAAATATTCATTATACAGGTACCTGATAAGGGACTCGTACTCAGAATATACAAAGAACTTGTTAAAACTAATTAGGCAACTAATTTTAAAATGAGAAAAAACTCTATGAGCACAAAAGAAGATATATGTGTTACATAGAGTTTGTAACTGAAAAATTCTTAACATCAGCAATCATTAGCAAAATACAAATTGGGAGCAATGAGAAGAAACTGTACATTAAGAGATACCACTTTACACCTGCGAGAATGCCTAAAATTGAAAAGGCTTCCAGTGTCAAGCATATGATGAGACGCACTCTCCAGGATGCTTCTGGAAATGCAAAAGACAGGAAGAAAGGCGGGGAAGGAGGAAAGAGTGCTTTGGCAGGATCTTCTGAAGACAAGTACACACTTAGCCTTTGATCCAGCACTCCTATGCCTAGGCTTTTACTGAAGGGAATTGAAACATATCCCATACAGACTTGTACAGGGGGGGCTGGGGATTTAGCTCAGCGGCAAAAGCGCCTGCGTGGCAAGCGCAAGGTCGTGAGTTCGGTTCCTGGTACCGGAGAAAAACCAAAAAAAAAAAAAAAAAACAGACTTGTACAGGGAAGTTCATAGCAGCCTGTTTAAAACAGTCAAAAACTGGAAAAAATACAAGTTAACGTTATGGGTAAACAATATCCATCAGAAATAAAAAGGGATAAAGTACTGATATGTCCAACATGGATGGATCTTAAAGGAATTATACTGATCATATGAAAGAAGCCAGACAAAATAAATATTCTAGGCTTTTATTTATGTAAAATTGTAGGAAATGCAAGCTAATCTACAGTGACTGGGGGCAAATCAGTTCTGAGAGGCAGAAGGTGGGAGAAGAGAGAGGGATTGCAGTGGACATGAGGTAGTACGGGTAGCGATGGGTATTTTTGCATCTTCATTTTGGCCATGGTTTCATGGGGGTATATGTACGCCCAAACCTTAACTTCTGCCATTATTATATGTAATTATGCCTTCATAAAATTTATTTAAAAAGTGAAGAAATTCGGCTTTTCTTCTTAACATCTTTCCCAGTATTCTCTGTATGTCTGTTCCTTTCAGATGACTCATTCCGGACTCGGAGTGCCAGTAGCGCTCCAGCCTCCTTTTCCTCCAACCCGCCTTTACCCAGTACCTCCCGTGGGACAGTTAGCACAGCCGACCCAAAGAACAGTGGAAGTAAAGACACACAACCTCGGAAGGCCACCTTGTGAGTCACTGAGTGGTAACCATACGGAGTGTTTGTCTTATTTTTCCTAAGTGGACTTTCCTTCCTGTGTACATACTTTCCAAGGAATAGAATATGTCTCCAGTGAGCCAAAGGGAATTTTATCACATGAGATGTTGTTAGGCTAGATGGTATACATCAGATGATTTATATATCTATGGCAAATTACTGTAACCTTCGGGAATCAACAAAAAAGCATTTAAATGGACTCAGCTAATTTCTTGAGGTTTTGTTTTCCTATGGGATGTTTGCACTTCTTTTCTTTTGGAAGACACTGGGATAGTTACAGCCCTTTGAACACCTAGCTATAGTATCTCATTGCTGCATATTCAGAAAGAGGGGTACAGCAGATGCTACTTAAGAAAGATTACTGCAGCACAGAACCCAGAACTGTGGGCTCAGAAAACTGGACACAGTACTACTACCGGACACAGTACAGTAGACTGTCCTGTGCCTTGAAGTTAGGTTCTGTCTTCCTATCCTCCATGGTTCCTTTTTATATGCAATTTGATATTGTTTTAATCACCAAAGTCTTTTTTCTTTTAAACATTTAAGAGGGTAGTTTCATGAAAGCCAGTGAAGAGCCCTTACCAAGGTCTAAACAATTCAGTCAGGATGCTCAACCTGCAGTTACAGGTTTGTTCTTTCACACAGAACACCTGAGCCTTCTGATTAGAACAGAACTTAAACAAGATTCAGATTTCCTTCCAAATACATCTCATTAAATTCAGAAATATTTCCCAGTAAAGTTTCTCAGCTACATCTTTTTATGCAGAGACTCAGGAGGCTGTATTAGGAGTGGAACTATATATTATAACTCATTCTAAATTGTAATGACTGTTAGATATATACAAGTATAGATGTATGTACCTAACTTCCTTCAAAATTAAAAATAAATTCATTTAGTGGGGCTCAAGGAAAGAGCAGGTGTATATACTACAAAGAAGTAATATAGGAAAAAGTAATATCGATACTACAGATGAGTAGTGTTAACATGGGATCCCTTTGCTACAGAGGATGCTGTTGCCCTGGATAGTGAATGCCCTAGTGATTACACTGTGGAGGTTCCATCCAGAAGCCATGAGCAGAGAAGTGGGGTGGTCTGACATTCTGCAGAGCCCAGATGGAGCTGCATGCCTGCCCCTGCCCCAAGCAGCTAAGTGTGGAGCACAGTCCTGTCTTGCTCAGCCTCCCTGCCTGATCTGTGAAGTGCAGGGTTGACTCATGGTCTTCCAAGGGGCCTTTTGCTCCTGTGTCCTGAGATCCCTCCTCTCCACCCGAGACCTGCCAGTGCTCAGAGGGCTGCCCTGACCCCTCCCGTGGAGGAGCGATGCAGCCACAGCACATGAATTCTCTTCACTTACTCCACTGCATGTTACAGGCAGTTTTTAAAAAAAACTACCGAAGCCTAATATAGTCAGGCATGAGTTCGTTTATTCGGATTTCTTCATTCATTCTTTCCTTGTTGAGCATGTTCTTCCCTTGTATAGACTGAATGTTCTCTATGTAAGTGCTAGTTACAAAAAGCAATGTCTGCAGTGCTTCCCTCCTGCATGGGCTGGGCAGGGCCTGCTGCCTGCTAAGTCATCAGGCTCCAGAAGCTCAAAGCGCAGCTGAGTTGGGTGCTGACTGACACTTGAGTTGGATTTTTGCTTTGTTTTGCTTTGTTTGTATGTGAAGCATTGTCTGCAATTCAGAGCCATGCCTTACTCAAATGAAAATGTCATTTTTATTTAAAGGAAGCTTATGAAGTGATTTCAGAAAATATTATTTCAGTTTTTACTTCTAAAGCAATTATATGTAATTCACTCCCCAATTTTACAGAATGACACTTCTGGTAATTAGAAAAAGCTGTGTCTTAAAGAAAGGGCAGGGGTACACTCTTACATCTTCTAAGGCCATGCAATGGATATATTTAGGCTTGTATTACCTCCATTATGTTTATACAGCGTTTACAGTGTAGGAAAATATGAAATAAATTGTGTGATATGTTAGGTGTACACGTTTTTTTAATAGTTAAAGGTAATTCTTTGTAGTCTTCAATGTGTACTTTTTTCTCATAGACTTCTCATATTAGGTTTATTCCAAATAGCTTATCTATATGTCTTCATTTTTTTGTGAGCATTATATGGATAAAATTACCCATATCTTCTTTTCTCACTCTACCCTTCCCCGCTTCCCTCAGAAAATCCAGAAAATCCAACCCTTAAATCAACTGCTGTTGAAGGAGACCAAAGCAAAGACATCAGGACAAATATGATTGATGGACAAGTTGGAAGCAGTGGCTGGAGCTTCTTTCTTTCTTTCTTTTTTTTTTTTTTATGTTTTTGTTTGTTTTAATGAATGGAAAAAGACATAATGACAGCTTATGTTAAACTTAACCATATTTGAAGTTAAATTCCCTAAGAGGTATAGTATATATTTCTTGCATAATAATGTGGTTACAGAATTCCAATGTTACAGTGCATTGTAATGAAAAGAACTTCAGATGTGTGCTTTAACTACGACTTCAAAAAACAGACAAGACTGCCTTCATTTGTGCAGGAAGTGAACAGTTTCATTTTTCTAGAGTTTTTGTGTTTAGCAATCGTATGACAGTCCCAGAGGGATGAAATTGCCTTTGCTGGGTAACCACAGGAACAAGGGCTTGGGAGGTAAAGAAGAGACCACGTAGCTCTCCACACCAAGCAGAAAAGTCAAACCCAAGCCCTGTCTGCAATTTTATAAGTCCTGTGAAGGGACACTGTATCCTACATGGACATTCCCAAATTTAGATTTGGCAAATAAAATCCTGCAAAGATTTCTGATAACTTTGAGCTACAAATACCTTAAAAATAATAGATCGATGATTTCCTTTGTTTCCTAGGAGAATTTCTTTTATAAATACTTTGTTTACTTTTTAGAATGTATTTGTCTATATTTAATTTAAAATGATGAGTCTAGTTTGAATCAGCTGTTATTCCAAGCTATCATGCTTC
The DNA here is from genome assembly GCF_000276665.1 of Chinchilla lanigera. NCBI lineage: Eukaryota > Metazoa > Chordata > Mammalia > Rodentia > Chinchillidae > Chinchilla > Chinchilla lanigera. The sequence goes on from NW_004955438.1 coordinate 16,332,235, forward strand.
AGCTGTGTCAACAGCATTTATTTGTACTAATGCTAATATTTCCATCAAAATTTGCCTGTGGAACATATACAGTTCTTAATTTTAAAATGTCAGTTCTTAAGATATACTGTATGAAGCTATTGTCAGCTTCTCTATTTCAAAATGCAATCAACATATAACTATATTGATATTAGAAAATATTTGCTTTTTTAATATATTGATGTATGATAAAGATGATCTAATTTGTGAATGCATATGCGTGTGTGGTTACTTTTTATAATGTGAAATGGATAATGAATTTACTCAAAATAAAACATAGGTTAATGAGATACCTGTGTTTGTGAGAAAAGTTTTAAATACTTTCCTGAAAATTTAATTCTTTAATTAAAAAACAAGAGAGTTTAGTCTTAAAAAGTGAATAAAAAGAAGCACAGTGATCTCAGCTGTAAATTACTCAGAACAGTTACTCAGTGTAAGACTTTCTCATGGCACCTGTTTTCCCCTTTTCTTTCCACCTGGCCTTGTCTTGGTGGTGTGTGTGCAGTGATTTGTAACATCCTTAATGAGAGGACAGTCAGGTAAATAGAATTATTCAGCTACTCACTTGAGCAGTAGTTGAAAATCCAATAGGTAGGAGAAATTTGACAGTTGCGGTTAAAGAAATTCAGAACAGTCTTTGTGGATTTCTTTTAGCAATTTTTGTTGCTGTTATCTTCTACCAGCCTCAGCAATATGGGATTGACTGCATTGTGAGCTGGAGAATTCGTGGTGTGCAGTGGGACAGCAAAGCCCATCCATTGTTCCATAGTCAGCATTGACTCTTACTTTATCTATCTATCTATCTATCTATCTATCTATCTATCTATCTATCTATCTATCATCTATGTATCTATCTACCTTTTTGAGATAGGGTCTCCCTATGCAATTCAGGCCGGCCTTGAGCTCACTTTGTAGCCCAGGCTCGTCTCAAACTTGCAACTTTCCTCCTGCCTCAGCCTCCTGAGTGCTGGCATTACAGGTGTGCACCACCACACCTGGCCGTGACTCTTATTTTAAATAAAATGGAGAATTTCAACTTAATTGTTAAAGCATTTACCAGAGCATTTATAAGCTTTTGTTTTCTTATGTATATGAGAAAGGGAAAGTTGTGTGACAGGAAAAACACTACTAGTAAAGTAAAGAAATTTAGAGAAATTGATTGCATTCTTACAGCTAGGCTTTAAATTCTCAGTTCAATGGTTAATCAGATTACTTTTGGATGGTTTTTTTTTTTTTTTTTTTCATAAATATGATGACCTTTAAAATTTTTGAAATGTTTATTAAAATGATACTTCCAAGGACAGATATAAATGGAATTAAAAATGGTGACAGTTAGGACTACCCTCATTTACACCAGAAACAAGACTGGTACTCTTAGGAGAGTTCCGTTTAACAACCCCTTGTGTAGGTTCTTTAGGTGCAGGCGAGGGAGGCTTCTCCTCCGTCTGAGGCTGAGAACTGACATTTCCATGACCAGGTTTGACTGTGTTCGTTCCAGAGCATTGTGTTCTTGTAGACCAGTGATGGGAAACCTTTTAGAGCTTTCAATGGTACAAACAGCCCTTGCTGGGTAACCTCAGGAACAGGGACTTGGGAGTAAGGAAGATTTTCTCGTAGATTTTCTCTTCTAGATTGTATCTATTAAAAATGAGAACATTGCCTGAACCCTCTTTTATTCTTCTCTCTACATTTTTCCACAAACAAACCTGATTAACCGGATATACATCATATGGGAATGCCAGTTTAAGTTAGCCCCTCTTCCTTTGTTTCTCTCCCTGGGCCTTAGAATTTCCTGCCTGTTAAAAGATCTCAGTACTCTTGGACAGACTACAGGAATGAGTTAGTGCCCAGATGTGGGGATGGTGAAGTCAGTCTTTAGACTGCCTCTTAATATTACCACCGATTCTCATTACTTTGGTGTTAGCCATGAAGATAATGAGTTAGTTTTAGGTATATTTAAGCATGAGTTAGCAACAGATAGAATCCAATTATGCATTTTGTTCATGTAGCTGACATTTCAAGATTTGTTAGCTCTACTCAGGATTCTCTGACTTGACCATCCTAAAGTTGTATCTTGCTTTGTGAGAAAATGACTGCAAAAGCCCCAAGGGTATTTGCTATCCTTCTTTTCCCCTTAGGGTAGAGTCCATGCTTACGTTCCGTTTAACTGCGGTGGGTAACTCTGAAGTACACACTGTATGTATCAGGATCCTGCCAGATGTTCTGGGGAGGGAAGGAAGAGTGAGCAGGGCTTGGGCGTTAGACGCAGAGCTCAGACCTCGGTGCACCATGGCCACCCTGCATGACCTTGGTCGTCTTTCCACTGGGGGATAGGTTTGACTTATCTATCAGGTAAGCTAGGCACAGTGCCTAAGGCAGTGACGGCAAGACTTTTAGAGACCAAGTGCTCAGACTGCAACCCAAAACCCACTTACTGATCGCAAAGTCTCAACACTGTAATTAAACCTGAATACTGAGGTTTTAGTTTAGAAAACAAACTTTTCTGATGCTAGGCTGCTGGGGCGAACTGGCTCCCGTGCAAAGGAGAGGGCTCTGCGTGCCCGCTGTGGCACACGTGCCATAGGTTCGCCATCACTGGGCTGAGGTCCCATGCTTTTAAGGGCCCATGAAGATGTTTTATTTCTAGCAGAAATCAAGACACATAGTTTGCACTGGTAGGTGAATAGTCCGGAATATATTCATCCTGACATCAATGAAGTTATATATAAATAGTATAAATGTATATATACTAAAAATTTATATATACACAAACTGTGCGCCCACGTGCGTGTGTGTGTGTGTGTGTGTGTGTGTGTGTCTAGTGCCTTCAAAAGTCACCATGTGGTCCAGTTTCTGGGTCCCTTATTTTCTCCTTTGTATACCTTTGCCAAGGGACTGGATGCACCACAGACTCAAACAGACGTCACTGAGCCAGACACTGATTATGGTAGTTTTCTCCTAATTTTAGTCAGCAAGAGATATTCTGTAACAGATCAAGTGAAATGCTTACTTTACATCAGAGAGGTGTGACTCAAGAGGCCACATGTCCTCCCCTCAAAGGCTTCACTGTGGAATTGGGTTCCAACCTAGTGTCTGTCAGGCCCAGGTATGTGGGCTACAGCGAGAGGAGAGATGCTCCACCCAGCTAGTCTTCCAGCAATTCTCCACGGCTCTTAGGACCAGGCTTAAATGCCAGACAGAGTGCACAACCATCTCCTTTACACGTGTGTCAGTTTAATATGTGTCTTAATTTGAGAACAGCCCACGGCAGCTGAGGACAGAAGGAGGTGCCTTTCCTCGACCACCCAGTAGATGTCCTGGGTGGGTTCAGATGCCTCCACTTCAGCACCTGCTGTCGCTGAGTACTCGTGCTTGTCATGAGTCACAGGCGGGTCGGGTCCACCACCCTGCCCAGAAACAGGAGCATCTTGGAGGTTTCCTCGTAGATCATGAAATGAAATGGCCGGTCCACTTTGACAGTGGGAGGCATGAAGTAAGCAATAATTTCTGACAGGGTTCCTGTCACTGCCTCTGTTCCTTTCTCATCAACTTCGATCACTGATTGTTGCAAAACCTAGGAAAGGGAAGAATTGGAAGTCCATTTGTGTGGCAGTAGGGATTGAGAAATTAATTGAGCCCTCGAAAGGCTACCCATCTGGCCCTGCTCCTGGGGTTTAGTGGTACAGGGCCCATTTGTGTGAGGAGTTATGGTTGCTACACGAAATGCCTTAGAATCTAAAACCACCTCCGAGACTTTAGGACCCCATGTGAAATGTAGAGTATGTGCAATACATCCAGGGCTCGGATGACAGGAAATCTCTGGCAGGGACATTTATGCATCAAGCGTCTAGTATTTACTGAACATGTATATTGTGCTACTAATCTTTTAAGCTGAGCTGGTGTTTTGAGCTTCCTAGGTTGCCCGAGTCCTTTGACCTTTATTTTGGCAGGCAGGGTGGGGACAGGACGTGGTTACTCTTGGGGGGAAGTGCTCCAGCACCTGGCGCTGCTCTGAGGCATTGGCTAGAGCAAGCCAGAGGGCTCCTGACGTTTTCCTGAACCCTGGTTGACAGTACTCAGGCCGCTTGCCTGCTTGGGGGCCCTTGTGCGCTAGAACCTACTGTCACGTGAATGATGTACCTTTATGATTATTCTAAGAGGAGATCGTGAAAACATCACCACAGTAACACCTGGGAATATTCTTATTTCCTGGGATTAGAAATTTACCCCTCAGAGCAAATAGAGGGGGAATAGTTAATGGTTTATAATCTCAAGCTCATGGTGATGCTTTGTAAAACCGCAGCACATTTCTTCAGCTTTCCTCCTGTTCACAGCGGAGACTCAGAGCTGGTCTGCAGGATTGTTTATCTTGCCTTCCCTGCGATGGGAAGGCCTGGCAGCAGGCCGTGGTTAGCCTTCTGGGTCCTGTTTAAGTGAACATCACTTTGAATGTCTTGGAATTGAAAATTCCAGCTGCATGGGAAAATACCCACCATCTCTCGCGGCCGTGGAAGGGTGTAGTGAAATGTGGCTGCCCTGTGGCGGTGTGGTGGACCATTTGCTTGGCTGTGGGGATGGGAGAGGGGCAAACACAGGCCAGGAGAGCCAACCAGTTCCTGCAGTGCCGAGCTGCTGTGGAGCAGGTGCGGCCCTCTGAACCAAGAGCACTTCCTTTTTCAGGGGAAGGAAACACTGATGAGCTGGGGGAGCTCGCTGGGGAAGCGGACTAAACTTGTTCTTAGGAGTTTTTGAGATAGACCAAAAGGGACCAAAAAGCACGAGTTGGGGAGAAGTTCCAGGTCAAGGTTTTTGTTTTAAATTAAGTATTTGTGAATGGGGCTGTTTCTCAAAGGGTAGAAGTTCCCTTTGGGGAGGGAGGGAGGGAGGAAGAGACGGGGAGGGAGAGAGAAGGAGAGAGAGAAACCAGAGTATGAGTCCCCAAGGGTAACTGGGGAGTCCCCCAGAGGTAGGAGGTTAGGCCACATGCGTTTCAGGGATTTCTTTCATGAGTTTTTGCAGTATAACATAGATGATAATGAGGCTGTAAATCACTCCAATGCCACAATAGATTTCTCCTTGAGCACTGCAGAAAAGCTCTACTGAAGAGTAGTCAGTTGAAAAGGTGTTTTCATAATATGATTTGAGATATTTAAAACTCCCAATTTGAGTGCTGTGGCAAGTCTTTGAAATTTAAATCTATTTCTCTAGGCATTTTATTAAAATTAGATGGTGGCACTTCCCGCTTAGGAGCGGGCACTGGAGAAGACCTGACTTGCCTTGGACACCTGCAGATTTTTTGAAGTCGCTGATAGTCCACTGAGGTCGGCCAAGGGCGAGAAGATTCTCCTGACTCCCATCTGCTTGAGCACTTCGTGCATCTCATACTTCTGGTCCAGCTTGAACTTGGGAAAGAAAACCTCCACTTTCCTGTGGTACAGACAAAGATACTAATGCAATGTAGAGAAAGCCACTGCTGACGAACACTGAAAAGGACACATTTTTTTTTTTCCTTTTTTCCTTCCTCCAAGATCATTTCCAAGGCTGTTTTAACAAGTCTCCCTCAGTTGACTGTGCCTCTCTCACACCTTTCTTTTGTAATCGTCTATCTCAGAGCAAGCACTTCTGGCTTATCAAGTATTACTGCCTGCTCCCGTGAGCCAGTCTTATTTCTCAGTGATGCCTGGCATTCTGTTCAGTCACACATGCTGTACTTCATGTCCATTTCTCTTGTTTTCAGAGCAACATGGACTAACCCAGTAGCTGCGTCTTGCATTTTGCAGACCCCTGCAGGGTGGCTGTTCCCAGCCCAGAGGTCCCTCAGAGCCCTAGTGTCCCAGGAGAAGCCTAGAGGTCTAGGTATGGACGGTGACAGGAGCAAAGGGAACACTGAACACACGCTCTGCCACCCGGAGTAATTATCTTCTGCATTGGAGGCTGCCTTTGAAAATATGATTGGAAGGAGGGATCTGGTGGCTCAAAAATAAAAACCATGAAAAGTGATCAACACTAAACCTTAAAAGAAATCCTAATTTCTTCTTCTATGAAATGTGGCCCAAAATACCAACACTGGCTTCACAGGGTGGTTCAGAAGAATGATATATGCTGAGCACCCAGAACTGTCTCTGATGTGTCCAGGACCTTAATGAAGATGAATTCCTGCTTCCTCCGGGCATCGCTCTCCATTTTCTCTCTGTCACATAGTTGAGTCAGGCTGTCAGCCCAGAATATAATGGAGGGCATCACATGTCCTGAAGATTAATTTATAAATTCATACAGCTAACACTTCTTGGGGGCTTTGTATGTTTGAATTCTTTACTAGGTGCTAAAGATTTTGAGAAAAATGAGAGAGGAATAAAAAAGGTAAAATTGACAGCAGACACCCTTAGCCAGACCCAACTTGGCGCTAAATTCAGGCTGGCAGGATTCAGGCCACACAGCCATGGATTCTGGTCCCAGCTGTCTTCTGTGTACTCCGGCAGGTGGGCTGATTTCTTAGAGAACCGTGAGCGCCCACTCCGTGCTTCCCACTCCTGTGCAGAGCCGCTCCCCAGGCAATCTGCGATCCCACCTCAGATTTATGTCCCCAGCAGGGGCTCCCCCTGGTCTCCAGACCCAACTGCCTTTTTTGCCATTTCCATTTGGATGTCTGATAGCTATTTCAATCTAAATGTTCAGACTGAACTCTTGAATTTCCCCCCAGACGATTCCCCCATTCGTCCCTGTTCTAGTGAATGATATATCTATTCTTCAAATGCTAAGGCCAAAAGCTGCGCAATCACCTCTGACAAGTGGCTTTGTCTCTGTCTCTATCTCTCTGTGTGTGCATCTTGCCCTGTATCTCTCTCTCTCTCCCCGACCCATTAAGATTCTGCCAACTCTCACTTCCTCGTAATTCAGGATCCTACCTCCACTGCCACCATTATAGTCACAGCTGCAGCATGCCCATCTGGATTCCAGAGTAGCCTCCTGCATGACTGTATTGCAGTAATGGCCTCCTTGTCCTCTCATGTCTTTTCTTGACCCAGGAACTTGAGTGATCCTTTAGTCGGAGCATGGAACCCTGTGCGTGGAACCCTTCTGTGGCTTTTCATCTCACTTGGGCAAAGCTCAGGCCTTTTCTGGGGCTTGAGAGGGGAGTTCTGGGTGCCTGGGCCCCTGCTCCTTTCTGATTCATCACACACTGCAGCCTCCCTGGCCACCGTGCTGTCCCTCAGACTCCCAGGCACACTCCATCCCAGAACATTCCTACTTCTGCCTGCAACACTCCTATCTGCAGAGATATCCACATGGTTCAGACGTTTGCTTACTGTCACCTTGCTAGTGAGGCTGCCCCTGGCTTGCCTGTACCCTGCTGATACTCTGTCTCTTTCCGGGTTACTGTCAGCTTCTCTTCTTACTCTGTGAATTCTAGGAGGACAGGGACTTCACAGTTTAGCTCACAGATGCACCCAGCATGTGTAGGTATCATGGCAGGAGAGACATGGCATGAGTACTCACTGAGTGAATGAATGAATGAATGAATGAATGAATGAAAGAGCCAGGCACATGGCAGGTGCCAGGGGAGTAGAAAACAGCAAATGCCGGCCCCGCCTTTGGGCAGCTGAGTGCTTCCTTGGGAGATGGGCATTGGGCCACAGTGCGCTGGGTGAGGTCGGGGGAGCCTTTGCAAGCTTGGGCACAAAGCGGGGCAGTCATACCTGGGTTTCATGTTCCTGAGCCATGTTTCCACCAGGTCTGTGGTCAGGTAGTCTTCCAGGTCGAGGTGGTCTCCCGTTTTCTCCATGAGCACCACCAGCATGGTGGCATTTCCTCGGTAGGGTAGTTGAAGAACGTGACAACGAAAATTGCTATCAAAGGTGTAGGCAAACTCTCCCTCCCTGTACATCATGGGCACCTTCACTGCCCTGTACTTGTCCAAGTGGAAAGTGCCAGCTTCGGTGAGGGCAGGGTCGAAGGGGGTCAGCCACTTCCCTGAACAAGGAAGAGAAGATCCCATGCAGAAGCCAGCCCCTTGGGTTGGCTTGAGCATTATTCCTGCTCCAAAAGCTGTTCCCTCATTGAGGTCGCTTGGATTATAGCTCAGGCAGGTGGAACACATTCCCCAAAGATCAGCTTTTCTCAGAGCGAAATCCAGGTCCACCCACCAGCCCTATGGAAGCACACAGGAAGCAAGGAGAGGCTCTTCCCAACCCCTGCTCCCTTCCTTGTTCCAGACCTAAATAAAACTCCTCATTCTCCCTGGTGGAGGCTCCAGTCTAGAGAACACTTCAGACCTCTGCCTGGCCTTGTCTGCATGAGGGGCCTCTTGCTGTCACCTTGTCCAGTGCACACCCGCACATAAGCACGCACATCGCACCAAGCAACAGTGCCTCTGGCCCATCCACTGCGTTGTGGGGCTCTGACAGCAGGGTCCCACAATGCAGGGGGGTGGATGCAGCATATCCCTCCTTCAGGGCCTGTCCTGGGGTGTAGCCTGGTGACTGCAAGCCTGCTTCCTGTCCTGGAAGTGGGTTTTCTGGTGCCATCTGTCTACCCCAGTGGCATCTATCCCACATGCTGTACCTGGGATCAGGGTGCCAGGAGACCTTGTTTGTGTCTGGCCTCTGCCACTGATTGTGTGGCCCTATTAAACTAACCTCTCCCACCTACACATTCATCTCCTTTAGGAAGGAGACATTGGTCCCTGCTCTGCCTGCTGCATTGACAGCTGGGAAGGCCAAATGGTGTGCGTGTGTGCGCAGTCTTGGATGTGTCAATCACAGCTGCACACTTTACACTCATTATCTTACATAGCCTCAGAACTGTAGCAGGTGGTAGGGTCCCTATTTCCTGGATAAAGAACCCAAGGACAGATCCTGTCATTTGTCCCAGCTGCAAAAGCAAAGAATGAAGGAGCAAAAATGCAAACCTAACTCTCTCCAACAAAATGCTCCTTTGGGGAATTATCCTATGCTGCTTCCTCCCAAGGGCAGAAGGGAACTGGGGAGAGGTATTGTGACACCTGTAAGGACCCCAGGCAGTGGGTTTATGAGGGCAGGCGCCTCAGATGACCATCTGGCACCACCCTGAACAGCTGTGAACTCTGAGAACATGTTTACACAAAATCCTTTCACACAACCACAAGCTGACCAGAGGAGGGAAAAGGAAAGGCAGTGACAGGACCCTTCAGCTTTGGGAGAGCAGAACATGATCCAAGTACCTTTGAACAAGATGTAATCCACAAGAATTAATTTGGTTTCGGGATTAATCCCATCAAAGAGCTTGGGTATTTTCCCCTGAGTCTCTTTGTTAATGTAATAATTCATGAGCCCTCTGGCCTGCGAGGCATTGTGAAAATTTGTAGGCACGCACTCTGTATCGAAATACCTCTTGGATAAATTGAGGAAGGTCTCGTTGACTTTGAAATCCTTGTGGATGAAGGCAAAGCTCCCCTGGGCAAGGCCCAGCTCGAGGTTGCTGGCGAGAGTCTCTCTGAGCCGCTTGAAGAGGGCGGGCAGGAGCAGGGGCTGCGTCCTGCTTAGGGCCTGCAGCCGGAGTCTGTGTTCCACCTGGGCTCTCGTCTGCCCTTTGGCCCCCAGCATCAAGCCCGCCATGGTCAAGGCCAAGCCGAGGGGCGAGAAGACCACGTTGCCTTCATGCCTCATGGAGATCTTTCGCAGCAGGCTGAACCCAAAGTCTGAAGTCTCGTTGGAGAGCTGCTGCATGCAGGTCCTAAGCCAAGCCTCCTCCTCCTCCTTTTCCTCTTCCTCTTCATCAGAGGGAGCCTGCATGTCCCCCCAAGTCTGATTCCGAGGATCCTTGGGCTCCAGAGTCTCCAGCCCTGCCTGATACTCTGGTGAAAGGGGACTGAGGGCCCAGCTGGGCACCAGCAGCTCCACCAGGAGGACCAAGAGCAGGAGGCCCAGTGTCACCCTCATGTGACCAGTTGTGGAGGCCAAGGACCCCTCTCTTCAGCAGCAAGGCTTCCTGTGCAGGACAGAGGACAGAGATTATCTTAATACCCCATAAAATGTCTCTTCCATGCAGAGGCAAACATCACACCACGTGGTTTCACCTCTCTCTCGTGGGCACAGTCATTTTGGCTTGTGATTTCAGCCTTGACCAGGGAGACCTGGGGCCAGGAGAGGCACATTCTCTCACCCAGGAGAGGACAACCCTTTACTCCAAACTTCCTTTGGTTCCCATCCCTGCCAGGCCCTCAAGCAGCTCAGGGTCTCTGACTCCTTTTCCTATTCATTCAGGCCAGCCTCCTCTCTGCGGACAGCAGGCAGTGAAGAGCGTGGGGAGGCGTGGGCGTCAGAGCAGCGCTGGGGGAATGCAGGCAGCTCCCACCCTTTTATTGATCTGCTTTAGGCATCGCCTTTGATCTTTCAGGCACGAGGCAGCCCCTCCAGCCGGGCCACAGAACCTTGGTGTGTGACACATCAGCCTGGAGATTTGGACACCACTGGAGACAATCAGGCAACAAAAGAAGAGAGCCGCCCCTCTCATGTCCTGATGAGAATCCTCCTCCCCTGCACCTCTCCTGCGTAATCCTCCAGGTCTGCCTGCCTTCCTTCCTTTGCCATCACTTGGGAGCTGCTGGCGTTGCTGCCCAAGCTTCCCACCTGGAGTGACTCTCCAACCCCACGTCCTCACTGCTAGCTGTCCCCAACACTGTCACCTCCCCCAGCTGTCTCCACATCCTCAGGCACTAGCCTGGCTCCTGCACTGTGCCATCTGCTGAGTTCAAACTAATTCCTAGTTTCAGCCACACCTCTGCATCCCAGAGCCTGGCTGGGAAGCCATGGAGATGGACCCTCTCCCCTACGCTCACTCTCTTCTGGACCCCAGGAGGGCCTGGTCTGGGAGGATACCCAGGAAAGTGGGTGGAGGGGATGTTGCCGGCCTCCTGGTTGTTCCCATCACAACTTCACTCTGAGTAAGGACCCAAGGCAAAGGGTAGGAGAAGGAGAGGCTCCTGTGATTCTCAATGATGCAGGGGGCTGAGTTCTCTTCTGGGCCTAGACCAGAACCACACCCAGCCCCAGCTCAGTGCATTGCTCCTTGCTTTGCCAGTGGCGCTACAGAACTCA